>NC_080187.1:166256575-166572075 GCF_030028045.1 Hippopotamus amphibius kiboko | reverse complement strand
AGTTTGCCTGTTAATTCTTTGGGTTTTTTTCTTTTAAGATAGATGGTCATTTCATCTGCAAATAATGAGAGCCTTTCTCTTTCATTCCAATCCTTCCACTTTTTTTTTAAGTGTTGTCCTTTACTCATTAACTTTTTAATGTTCCAAAATATGTACTAAAATTTCCCATGAAATATAATCATTTCTGTAGTTTTTCATACATAAAATTTATCAAATTAAGAATGTACCCTTCTAATCCTTTATTCCCAAGATATATTTTTCATCAACAGGTATTGAATTTTATCAAATGCTCTCCTGGGATCAATAAAGATGCTCATTTGACTTTACTTCTCCTTTGATCCCATAGCACGAAGAATTATTCTGACATATTTTTAAATATCAGATATCAAGCTCTACTTGAACGTGATGCACCACAAGATCTGCTTTGCTGAAGTTTTACTCTGTACAGATCGTGGTATCTGCAGTCACACGAGAAACAGGCCTATAGTAATCTTTTCTCTATGGTGCTCCTCGGGCTTTAGAGTTAGGATTATACTAGACTCATTAAATGAGCTAGAGAGCTTTTTCTCATTTTCAATTTTCTAGAGCAACTTTCAAGAATAGCAATTAGAGTTCTTTAAAAGTTGGGTGCAATTAACTCATAAAGCCATCCGATCCTGGGGTATGTGTTTTTAATAGTTAACTGATTAATTCCATTCCCTTACTGCATCTTGTGCCAATCTGAACATTTTATATCTTTCTAGAAATGGATTCATTTCATCTACATTTACAAATCAGACATTATTCTTTAGAGAAGTGACTCTACCCCAGCTCTAGAGTCAGGCCATATATTTTAACCCTATCAATCAGCAAAATTGGTTACCTTTACCATAGTGAATGGTCCAGGGATTAGCTGTATTACCTAAATGGGCCCAGACAGAAAAACCAGAACTTTTTTGTCAAGAGTGATAAACAAAGCTCTTCACTGCCTGGCTTAGTAGCATAAGAATATGAGGTACGGAATCATAAAGGGAGGCGCACTGTGTATAGCTGGACCCAAATCTGAGCCAACAAAGCCAAGAGATAAGCCCTGGTGAGACTGAGTCCTGGATAAAACCCCACCCCACCCCACCCCACCCCCCGTCAGTATACTTTGTTGTGCCAAGAGCTCAAGAAAACATTTCTCAACTAGTTTCTGACATTTGTAATCACACGATTCCTAAAAGTTTGGTCTTAATACGTTGGCCTGTACACTTGGATCCTCCTTGGTTCTTGGTGGATTACTGACCTCCCATCCCTGAACATGCTGTCAGGGAAACTGTTAACTCCGTGGGCTTTGCCTTGATATCCTGAGCCCACAGTTTCTGCCTGCTCTCAGGTGTGCCAAACAGAGCCCTCTGAAGCAGGAGCCTTTATCTCACTTTCAGAACTTGGCTTTCTTTTGACTCTGAACAACCAAGCTTTCTCTTTAGCTCTCCACCCAATCACCACAGCCCAACACTGCCCAGGTCATAGTGTCAGAGATTTGCAGATAAAACAGAGATTTACCAATTATCACACACATTTATCACTCACTTTCCCTAGTTAGTCCCCAATTGCAACTTCACAGTTTCACAAACTTAATGAGAAAGAAGGAAAAAATATATTTATATATAGTCATATCTATAGCTATAGTGGTTATACATATGTATTTCTTCCTCTAGTAAGTTCTGGCACTCTCAATACCCCCAATGAGTTTCCAGAACATATGATATCATTTCAAAGACATATGACAGAGAAACAATGTTTAGATTTCTAAAAGTGACACAAACTGAATTTTAACTGTAACAAACTGTTGTACCAAGCTATGTTTAAAAACTTTACATTTAGAAACAATGACACATGCTGCCAAAGTCTGCTTGAAGTGTTCTTTCTCTGCAATGTGTATAAAGATTTCCTATGTTTTTAAATCAAAGTTTACTCAGTAATAAAGGAATATCCAATATTTTGATGATGGGGGGTAGTAGAATTTGAAAATATGCATATGGTAGTTTATCTCTTACCAATCAAATTTTCAAGAATAAAAGCAACATTAAAAAAAAAAAAACCTCTCAAATACTAATATTAATAGCACAGGTAGTTCTTTGAAATATTACTTTAAAACAAAGCAAGACAAAATTTCCACCAAAACTGTCCTATGTTTATCCTTTCTTCAGTTCTTGATGGAAATAGGATCAGTGTGGATACTGAAGACTAATTTCAGGAACTACACCATTGGTTCCTTCTTCATTGCAGACTGAAGGCTTTACCACATAATGAAAAAGTCTGAGGTCCTGCAGACAAAGCTCTGTGAGCCTGAGCAATGGCAAAACCACAGCAGACTTAGGAAATGGAGTATTTCAGAAACTACCTGAAAGGGTCAGGACTCATCATTAGGGACTGCCCTCTGAGTTAGCTGTTCATGAGTTTTACAGAAAGGGCAGAGTGGCTAATAAACAATTTTAAGGCCTCTTTTAACTTGAATGCTCTCTGGTAGAATAGATTATTTGACTTTAAAGTCCTTTTGTTGGGACTTCAATGGTGGCACAGTGGTTAAGAATCTACCTGCCAATGCAGAGGACTCGAGTTCGATCCCTGATCCGGGAAGACCCCATAAGCCACGCAACAACTAAGCCCACGCACCACAACTACTGAGCATGTGCTCTAGAGCCCGCGAGCCACAACTACTGAGCCCATGTGCTGCAACTACTGAAGCCTGCACACCTAGAGCCCATGCTCTGCAACAAGAGAAGCCACCATAAGGAAGAAGCCTGTGCATCGCAACGAAGAGTAGCCCCTGCTTGCTGCAACTAGAGAAAGCCCAACATGCAGCAATGAAGATCCAACTCAGCCCTTTGTCTTAGTCTATTCAGGTTGGGTGGTTTAAAAACAATACAAATTTGTTTCTCACAGTTCAAAAGGCTAGAAGTTTGAAACCAGGGTACCAGCATGATCCAGTGATGGTTCTCTTCTAGGCTGTAGACTTCTCACATTTTCTTCACGTGATGGAAGAGGCTAGGGAGCTCTGTGAGGTCTCTTTTATAAGAGCACTAATTCCATTCATGAGGGCTCCACCCTATGACTTAAGCACTTCCCAAAGGCCCCACCTCTTAATGCCATCACATTGGGCATTAGGATTTCAGCATACGAATTTTGGAGGGACACAAACATTCAGACCATAGCACCCTTACGTCATATAAACTTCATGTTTTTATTTTAGATTTACTTGTCTGGGTAGTTAAAAGACTAAAAATAATTATAACTCAGAGTTTAAAACTATATAAAAATAATAATAATTATAAGAGAGGGGCTAAATGAATCTACTGTACCTGAGTCTTAATAAAGATCATCAGAGCCAACATGTCACCTTGCTAGTAAATTGCAACAGCTCCATACCCTGAAGGAATGAATAACTGAAATCTACTAGCTGTTTCACCATGCTTAGGTTCTAACCCAGTACCTCAGCATACAGACAAGCATCACACTGAACCCTGAGGATTCTGGGATGAGAGATATTTCCTGTTTTCCAGGAGCTCATGGTCTAGTGAGAGAGCTGGAGAACCATGCGGTGTTTACACACTGATAAAGCTAAATGCAGGGATGCAGGGTACCTGGCCCATCCGAAAGCTACATGGCAGAAACGTCATCTCAGCCGTTCTGAAGTATGAGGCGTAGCTGGGCAAAGAGAGAGGGGCATGTGCAAATGTACAGCACTCCTTGAGAATGAGGGCTGAAACAGCTGTAACACATCACACTTCGGGAAAATGGCAGGAAAGGTTAACAGAGAGAAGTCCTTGATTGTTACAAGAACTTTTTGTTTTATTGTGGGTGCAAAAGAGTTTGACTGATTTTTTTCAATAGAAAACGAGGTATTCCACGGACTAGCATAAAGGGAGTGAGAGCGGGAGCGGCTGCCATCCAAACAGGAAGTGTTGAGAGCCATCCAAGGGTAGAGCCGTAAGGACACAGAGGAGGGCAGCAGCTCTGATCGGGAGGGTGTAGTGTGCATGGGGACATGGCACGGACGAGACAACTTGCACAACTGAAGGCTGACCCCCCAGGGAGCTCACGTTGATAGTCTCCAAAATTGGGAACACAGGAGGAAGAGCGGAATTAGGGGAGAAGATGAAGAACTGTTCCTGGGAGTACGAAATGCCAAGACGCAAGCTTTGCTTCCTGGGTGTGCCTCTCTTTCTGATTACACTGCTCAGAAGCTAGTAATTTTCTGCCAAAATTACAGTTTCCTACGGGATAAATAAAAATCTCTTCTTACCAAGAGAGGGGGATAAAAACATGGAAAGGAGAAAGAGAAAAAAGAAGATATTGGTACTTCAATGATCAGAGGGAACGTAGAAGGAGAGGCAAGTGATACCCACAGAAAGTGGAAAGAGGATAACTAGTATCAGTGAGAGTGAACCAGACCTTAGCAGCTGTGCAGACTTGACTTCAAGGCGGCTTCAGTGAGACCAGCAAACCATGAAAGTAAGACTTTCAGAGATGGCTGGCAGTTCAGCAGGAGGTCACAGACCTCAGGCACCTCTTTTTAACAAAAGCCTGTCCTGTCCCTGAGGGAGCCAAGCAGGGGTCAGGAGGGCTTACTTAACTCCCTTTTCCACAGATGCAGACAGTTAGCAAATATACACTGCAACTGGAGAAGTTTAACTGCAATATCAGGACTTACTTATATCACATTTGAAAAGAGACAATTCCTCAACTGAGCTTAAGAGCACAAGCGGTCAATTCCACCAGCAAGATGGGTATAGTCCATACTTCATTTTTTTCTGACCAATTATTTAAAAATTGGGAGGATTCACATCATTTCTGATTTCTTTTCAAAAATTAGAGGCTCTGGCCACATGAGGCCCACCCTCCCCCGTGACATACAAACTTGGGACTGAGAGAAGCCTCCGTCTTCAGTTGGAGAACTTGCTAATTTTGGAACCTCAATCTATCACTCTTGAGGAAAAGAATCCTCCTGTCACACAATTATTTTCCATACTGTAATCATATTCCTTTGATATAAGCACGTTCACTTCCAGTAGAAATAAATTTTTAAAAACAAGAGTTCCTACACTAACAAACTCTCAACTTATAAACTTTCAAGACCTAGAGACTGTCATATAGAGAGAAGTAAGTCAGAAAGAAACAAATACCGTATATTAACACATATATGTGGAATTTAGAAAAATGGTACAGATGAATCTATTTGCAAAGCAGAAGTAGAAACACAGACGTAGAGAACAAATGTATGGACACCAAGGGGGGAAGGGGCGAGGGATGAACTGAGAGATTGGGATTGACATATACACACTACTATGCATAACATAGATAACTAATGAGAACCTGTTGTATAGCACAGGGAACTCTACTCAATGCTCTGGTGAGCTAAATGGGAAGGAAATCCAAAAAGTGGGGATATATGTGTATATATAGCTCATTCACTTCGCTGTACAGCAGAAACTAACATAGCATTGTAAAGCAACTATATCCCCCCCCCAAAAAAAAGAATACAAATAAAATAATAAAGCTGCACTCCAGAGCAATAGTACCTCAACATTCTACAGACAATGTTCATTATTATTATGTGGTCACTTTGGTCTTAACCATCACAGGGTTCTTGAGTCTAAGGAGACTGTTGTAACTGTGCTGGATTTTGTGGGCTCCGTGACTGCAGGTAGCACACAATACTGAGACTAGGTGCAAAGGCAGTGAGTTTGAAAGATGCTAGTGTGATGATTATATACTATCAGGTAGCAAACAAAAGAGGAGAAAAAAATGAAAAAAGAGAGTAGTAATTGGGACTATGCAAGTGCACATGGAATTCACCTGAAAGAGCGTGTGAATCACTGTGTGTGAAAAGCACAGGGTCCTTGTCACAGAACCCTACTTAATTTAAAAACAGCTATCTTTCTATTATTATGAAGGCAAGCTCAATCATTAAACAGGTCCCATTGTTAAAATGTGTTAAGCCTCTTCACCCTTTAGGTAACTTTAAACACTGGCCTAACACTAATTTAAAAATATAAACCTTCCAGACGCCACTACGGACTAGGAAGCAAGTGCACCGCGCGTCGTCTACACTTTGGCAGCGGTTTGAAAGGTGCCCAGTTTAGTGATACTCAGGATTAGCGCAAACGGGAGGGCTGCTATTAAAGTGGAGAACATTGTACTTTGATGCAAGACACACGAGAGCCCACCGAGCACACAGAAAACATAAGAGCCACACGCACAATGGCAGAAATCCGTAATGTCTGCAGTCAGGCACCAACCTCACGTAAGCGAAAAGCTGCTGCATTACGGCAAAATTCACTCAGTGAAAGCGCTTAAAGAGGCATTCGCGCGAAAGTTTTGTAGGTATATTTTCTTTATGACCAAGACACTGCATATTAGTCACTGGCAACATATTTTCTACGTATAAAGATTAATTTTAACTTTTTCAAATTTAGGTTTATGGTCAAAAGTTACAACAATCTGGCCTACCAGACCCTGGGCTAACACATGCAAGGGCTTTAGAAATACAGACCTCCCCAACATTATTCAATAAGAGACTATTGTGTCCAGTTAATGGGTAAGAACCATTGTTTACTATTTTCGTATGATGGCAGTTTTCAATAGCTCTCTTATTTTCCTTTTAATAGGCAGCATTCCATTCAGCCAACCCAAAATTCCCTCTTTCCTCATATTGGAGAAAGTGTTCTGTGCTGTAGCTTGCAGAGTCGCTGAATTACCAATAAGAGACCGCACACAGCTCACTCCTGTTGCGATGGTGGTTCATTAGAACAGCTTCTTGATTCCAAATTCACTGTAAGGTGGCACTTAGGTCTCACCATCTGGAATTTTCTCACCTTTAGCCAACATCAAACATGTTAGTTGACGTGCATATTAATGAATTATTTCTTAATTACTACCTTGTAGCTCCATTCTTCTGGCCTTACAATGCAAGTCATTCCACTTTGTTCTAGTCTTTCTAGATCCTTTGTAACACATATATCCACCCTAATAATTGATAGATTGTATTTATATAGTTACACAGTAAAAGTTTATCCTAACAAAACTCCTGTAGAATTAATGGTCATAGGCATACCTTTGTTGGCTAGATGTCCTAATGTTTTATTTTTAATTAGCATTTTAACCCTGATTTTAAGTAACTAGTCTTGAAATATTTCTAACATAGGAATCATGCTTCCTTTCCTCCAAAGGATATTTTGTTAAACATAATTTAAATTTTGAACATTAGCTTAAAGTCATCATACTAAACATCAATAATTACTGGAAGCAACACAATGGAGCATCAAAATCAGAAGCATTTTAAAGCCCTAGGCTCACTGCTCACATTCATCAGGTTCCTCGGGATTGTCTGACCCTTGGACTGCTTATGCACAAGATGGAAGCAAGAACACATTTCTCATGTGGTTGTCAGGATGACTGAGCTAGATAATTAAGAGTCTGCATCACTCCTCTAGAAGGCTGGAGCGCTCTCAGACTCTTCTGAGGCAGGTGACACCTCTGCCTCTAGTCTCAGAGCTCCAGACCACTGCACATTCAGAGTTCTCACGCTTGACTTGATCGCTATCATCTATGTGTCTGTGCTATAGGCTGATGCTATCACTGCCATCGTTATCTCAGCCAGCGGTCTAACAAGTCAACAAAAGGGGGCACAGGATACAATAAATAAAAGGAACCTTCCCACATAAAACAGAAGAGTTCTTCACTCTGTATGCACAGAAGTGGGTTCCCCTAAGTAAAGAGCTTCCTGAAGGGAAATGGGGGAAGAAGAGGTGCTACAAACTGATTTATACCAACTGGACCCATCACAACTGTCCAGTTCTTTTGATAAACATACATGTATCCTGGAATAATCAGCAAAGCCTGTTTGCAATGAAAGTACGTCCTAGACTGAACTTGACCACCAGTTCAAACAGGCATTAGCAAACAGGCATAAACACCACCATGTCACCTGTTGCTGCAGACTCTTGAACTCCCCTCTTAACTTTTTAGGCACTTGAACCGGCACTCTGCATGAAAGATTCAGCATTTCAGGAAGATCAGCTAACCTTCTAGACAAATGAGGAGGCAGAATGCTCCTCTGAGTAGACTCATTGGAATTCTCAATTCAGGGGCTTTATTCTGCTGGTGTTAGATGTTCCACTTGCAAGATTTTTACACACCCTTCATGCAAAGGATGAAGGTACCCATATAACTCCTAACAAACCACACTCATCTCATTGGAGAATTATTTCTAACATCCACTTCATCAATTAATTAATTTTGTGGTTCATATTTATAGAGCAATAGTTGAGTTTTTAGTGACCACTTTAGGTGGTAGACTCCCCCTAAGGTTCCTCTTATATAACCAACCATGTCTACATGGAAAGCAAACTTGAGCACACATATATATTACTGACTATACTGCAGTATTTCAAAATTAAATTATGATTAGTAACAGGAGGAATGCAGCAGTTTGATTATTGTTACATTTGTGTTCCTGGTGGCAGAAGGACCAGAGAATAAAAGGCAGAAGCTTCAAAGCTAGGAAATGTGATTCTTGTACCCTTGGGTGGTGCTCCAGAAGCTTCCATAGATGTTCAAGGGACTGATGATTTGGTTTGTACCTCATGGGAGAAGCCAGAGAAAAAGACAATGGACTGGGAACCAAGTACGTAAACCCCCCCCCTTTTCCCTGTTATTCTTCCTGCTGAAAAATATGTACAGAGTAGAGAACTCACTGGAGCAGCTCCTGTTCTAGTTAGGATATACTGTCTATTAGATTTTGGCTTACACTGGATCCCAAAGCAATTCCAGGCAATATAAATTACCCCCCCCTCCTATAATTTGTTGAGTTTTTAAAATAAATTTATTTATTTATTTTTATTTATTTATTGGCTGTGTTGGGTCTTCATTGCTGCACATGGGTTTTCTGTAGTTGCGGCGAGTGGGGGCTACTCTTCATTGTTGTGCGTGGGCTTCTCATTGCAGTGGCTTCTCTTGTTGTGAAGCACAGGCTCTAGGTGCATGGGCTTCAGTAGCTGCGGTACACAGGCTTAATTGTTGTGGCTCATGGGCTCTAGAGAGCAGGCTCAACAGTTGTCGCACATGGGCTTAGTTGCTCCGCAGCATGTGTGATCCTCCCGTCCCAGGGATTGAACCTGTGTCCCCTGCACTGGCAGGCAGATTCTTAACCACTGCACCACCTAAGAAGTCCTAATTTGTTGATTTTAATCTGCTTTAAATGTATAAATTAGGATAGCATGTATTGTTTCTTTGTAGGTAGGTAGACAGATAGATTGATTTTGTTTTACAATGATACTTCAATCATTCTACAGAACAGAACCACAGAGGAAAACTTTGAAAATTAGACCTGTCTTACCCCACAGACATACTGAATCAGAATCTCTGTGGTGGGACCCAAGCATGTGTATGTTGGGGGTTAAAAAAGAAGTTGCTATTTGATTCAGATGTACACCCTTGATAAAGAACCACTAAAGAAGTGCCAGTTTGCAGTAATGATGAACTAGGTTTTCAAACCAATCCTCCTCCACTGGCAAAAAAAATCTAAAAAATGCTGGGTAGTTTTTTTCTTTTAATAAATCACTTCAAAAGCACCAAAGAGCTAACAGGATAATAAGGAATTATCACACTGATACAGAAGGGAAAACAAGAAACTGAAGGCTAGCAGGGGACAACATGTTTTCTTGAGTGCAAATTTCACAGTTCCTACAGATCTGAATTTTCTCTTAACAGGCTTACTAATAGGTGTCTGAAGTCAAAGTCCCAAGCTGACACACAGGGTGGGGGATCTAATAGGAGATCACCCTGACGGAAGTAAATATAGATTCCGTTTGCAATCCCAACTTAAATTCAGGGTACAGGTGTAAGAGAATGGATCTGCAGCCCTGATTCGCATTATGAGGGTCATCCAAAGAAGTTCTAACCCTGAACTTGGTGCTAGACTGAAAAGTACTGCCAGGTGCCTGGTAGAAGCAAACACAGATTCTCTCTGGGGGAAGGTATCTTCATTCCAGAACACAAGTAAATGGGACTATATTCAAATAAATTACTTCTGTTCATCAAAAGACATCATAAAGAAACAGAAAAGACAAGTCACCTAATGGGAGAAAAAAAACTGTAGCACATGTAACAGATAAAGGACTGATGCCTAGAATATAGACAGTCCTATATAAGGTTTATATAGATACTTCACAAAAGAGGAAGTCCAAATGCTCAATAAATACATGAAAAGGTGCTCACCTCATTAATAATCAGGGAAATGCAAAATAAAGCCACAATTAAAGACACTATACACCCTCCTGAGAGCTTGGTTCTGAAGCCTGGGAATAGGACATGTTTTTGAGAATTGGGAAACACTAACTCTCATACCCTTCTGACAGGAATATAAATTGGTAAAACAAACAACAAACAAAAAAGCACTTCAGAAAGCATTTGGCTTTTTCTAGTAAAGTTGAAGAAACATGCATGCTATAGAAATTCCACTCCAAGGTATATATTCTACAGAAACTCATGCACAGGGAACATCAGGAGACATAAACAATCATGTTCTTAGCAGCATTCTTCTTAATAGCCAAAACAGGAAGCAACCCAAAAGCCCACCAGCAGTAGAATGCATAAACAAAATGTGGTACAGATACACAATAGAGTATCAGATAGCAATGAGAATAAGTAAGCTGCAATTATACACAGTAACATAAATCATTACAGTAAATGAAAAAAAAAAGCAAGCCACTGAAGTTCCTATAGTACAATTATATGAAGTCAAAAGTAGGTAATATCAAATAATATTATTTAAATATGCACACACAGTGGTAAAATTCTAAAGAAAACGGAAAAGAATTGGGGAGTTGGAGAAGGTTATAAATGGGACTGGACACACAGGAAAGCTGGTAATGTTCTTTTTCTTGACCTGGTGATGACTGCATGGATTTGTGTTTATAATAATTCTTTAAATCACACTTTCAGCTTCATGGACTTTCCTGGTCACATGTTCTATTTCATAATGAAAACAATATTCAAAAAGAAGAGGAACAAGAAGTAATAAGAAGAGGGAAGAAGAGAAGAAAGAAGGAGAAGAAGAAGGTAGAAATAGAGGTGGAGGTGAAAGAGGAGAAGGAGGAGGAGGAGGAGAGCTTAATACTGACTTCAGTCCCAAGTTCACTAAGACCAATGACCATATCTTTTCCTCTGAGTGTCAGATCAGTTCTTACCACACACCACACGGTGCCTTTCTGTAAACCCTCTCAGCTGCCCACCACTGTTCACTGTGGTCTTAATTCAGCTATTGTCCTGACTTTTGGTTCTCTTTGACAGCTTTCTCAATCAGCCAAAAACTAAGACACAATACATCCTGAAATGAGTATTGAAGGAGCAGGGGAAATGGGCAGGATGCCACAGGTTGACACTTGCTCAATATAACCTCAGCCTCATTGAATCTCACAGATACCATTCTTACAGGTATGATAAACACCTCTACTGAGGCTTTGTTTTCATGGACATTGTCCATGAATCTCCCCAATGCTGAACAGTCCTGAGAGTATTATCATCAATGCCATGTTCTCCAGACACAATATGAGAGCAAGCATGTGATTTTTCTCTCTTCAGCCTCAGCAGGAGGAGAAGTGGCTGCCTGTAATTTATATATGTATACTCCCCCAGACTTGTTTTTAAAATACCCTTAAATATGTTGTTGGAAAAAAATGTTGCCGAACATAACTCATGGCTTCTAACAGATTTTGAGATAACATTTTAGGGGCCAAACAATGTGATTCTTTTAAATGAGGAAGTTTAGTTCAGAATTTAAGATTATAGATATTTGAGGGTAAAGGAAGAAAGCAAACAAAAACAAGAACACATTTGTCAAATATTTGTTCAACCTACTGCATATTCTTTGGGGACACTCTAGTATCACTCAGTGCACTGGACCTAAAAATTAACTAATCATTCCCCAACTGTCTTGAGGGAGAAATTCTACTTAAGGGTAGGAATTTGTTCCTTCTCCAAACTGAATATTTTACCTAAAACACACTCCAAAAAGAAATGGTTTGTTTTCCATGTCATGTTTAAGTTTTTAAAAGTTACCTGCAGTTAATCTTATATTATTTCTAATTATAGTCCCCAAACCTTTACCCCTAAATCCTGATTTTCATGTTGTCAGACTCTCCTGAATCTTTTCTGCCTCTGCAACAGAAAACTTGCCCAGATTTCCTGCTCCTCCTGAGCAACCCATACAGTTTCTCCAGTTCTGAGAAAAGAGTCTCCCCACACCCATGCAGTAATGCTACCTCATTCATCTCTGCGGAATGTTTATCCAGCTTGAAAACCTTCAGCAACAGTGAACCCAAACTCCAATGAGACAGGATCCATCACCTGAGTAGCAGTAAGGATGTTCTAATTATTTCTTGTAAGTAGTGCCAGCTGGCTCTTGTACATTTTTGAGCCATGCAAAACATCTCCAATCTCTCAACCTCACGCAGGTGTGTGTGTGTGTGTGTGTGTGTGTGTGTGTGTGTGTGTGTGTGTGTGTGTGTGTGTGTGTGTGTGTGTGTGTGTGTATAGAGAGAGAGAGAGGATTCTATTTTCTTATTTCCAGGTTAAACATATTCCATTTCTTCAGCTGTTTTGCAAAGAATATGGCTTCAAGAACCATCACTGGCCTGAATTCAATTTTGTCAATGTTCTTTCCAAAATAAAGTGCTCAAACTCAACATGGTACTCCATACTTACACCATGTTGCTATTAATGCAGCCTGGAATAAACCCTGTTTTTGTCAGCTCTTTCACACTATTACCTGAAAATCAGCAAACCTTCAGAATTTCGCTCTCTCACACACACACAATTATATTTTATATAAGTAATCAATTTCAATAGCTATGTTTAGTTTATACTTTCACATAATAAATATCACCCTATTAAGTATAACCAACTTTTGAGTTGCCTGAAATATTTATCTTTACTCTTTTAACCAAGACGTAAATTAGTTAGCATTCAATGAGTACTTACTGTCTGTAACACAGAAAATTGTTATTTTTAAAGATAAGGAAATAGAGGTACAAAACCTCAAAACTAACTTGCCTTGGAATCAGCGTTCGTGCCTCATGTGACCCCTAAGTCTGTGTTCTACCTCCCTGCCCTTTACCATGCATCCAATAACTTTGGATAAACATAGAATTGACAGGTAGGCCTTCTAATCTTAAGTCACTGATAACCTTCTGAATGAGGCGAAACTAAGGAAGGAACTTGCAACACACTAGAAACCTCCCACAGGAAGACACACTGACCCATTCCACAACAGTCCATGATGGGTTAATTTCACAACTAAGAACTAAGCTAAACATTTCCCAGAAGTCCATACTTTTCTACCTACTTTGTAAGACTATCAAAAGAAATTTTGTAAAAATGATCCAGACTCACCACACACACACACACACAAAATTCCCTGCACCCCTAATCAAATAACTGTTTGGAAAGAGATGTGAAATGTTGAAAGATAAAGATATTTAAGCAAAAATCCACTGAAACAGGGCAATGTCAAGCAAGACGTGCTTAGGAGATCTCCACCAACAGGAGCTAGGGGCAAGATTTCGGTCAGGCAACACCCAGAACGAAATTATTCAATTGGCTAGAAGCTGTTGCCTTATTTGGGAAAGCCTTGTTGGCTGTTTTTGATAGGTTGTCCTTAGGCTTTGATTTCTTAACCTTGAGGCATTACAGGCTTAGGTTTGGGTTTGTTTACATAGGCTACTAGGGCACTAGAACCACCTCAGTCTAATGGACTTCTTGTCTAATTAATTTAACACAAGTTGGAATGGCATGATTTCCCCTTGGATTCTGGAAGCTGCATCATCTCCTATTAATCACTGCTACTTTTCTAAGTGCTCATACTGTCATAACCTGTGTTGAAATTTTACTAAAATTTGAGATTAAAATAGGTAATTGGTAATTTATTCATATAAATTCTTCTATTACCCCTTCTGGAAAATTATCTTTAATCTCTTAGAACTCTTCAATTCTTTGAAGCTATAAAGATGACCAGTGATTTTCCAAGATCCCTGTGTGGTAAAGCTGGACTCAAGACAAAACTTCTTCATTACCTAAGGGTTCACTCACTATTTCCACATCTTTTAAGACATCAAACTCCTGTTAGCCAGTTTTGTTCTACCTCTAGAATTTGAAGCTCTTCCTCCTTGATTAAAAAAAAAAATCCAAGTAAAACAATTATTAAGTACCTCTGCTTTCTCTTTATCATCTAGAAACACCATACAACAGTCTTCAAATAGTCTATCTCTTCCATGATCTCATTATGAAACTAGTTTCAAATGCCTTCTTTTTTGGCAGAATATTATATATTTCAGATTATGCTATGCCTTAAACTTTCTGAAACCAGTTTTAAAAGATACTCTCTCTCTCTGTTATAACCATCCTTGGTTTACATACATCTCAGGGCCAACATGATATGCACTGTCCTGAATCTGGGAGACCAAGCCACTTGTAATCCCTGACCTGTACATTTCCTTCTGCCCCCCACACCCCAAAATGCTGAACCTGGGCCAAATGTTAGCCGATAAGAAGGAAACTAAAAGCATTACAGTAACTTGTACAAATACCAGGAAATAACAGAAGCGTCAACAGATAAGGGTCTTGGGGGAAAAAAAAATGACAGAAATGCATGTCATGGCAGCTCCACACATCACCAATGGGAGAAAACCAAAGCACCACAGGTCTATCTTGCAAAGACACACTCAGAGAGAGACTCTATATGGTACTCTTTATTCTATTTTTTTTTAAATGGAATATCTAAATTCCCTAGGAATTTATGTAAAAATTTCTTGAGGAAGAGTCCATGCCAATATTTTCCTTTATGTGGAAAAAAGCAGAAGTTTGCTATCTCAACCCCCTTTGGTACATATCCTTTGGTATATTAATATCCTTTGGTATATTAAGGAAACTAACAACGAAATTACATACCATATACACATACATATGTATAAATGTATAGGAAAATAGTGGTATGGGCTGTTATACAAGGAAATTTACCTATATGAATATAAACAAAAATTCATATTAATTTGAATTTTAAAACTATGTATATTATAGAAAATAATTCTCAATAAATGACACATATTATGCATTATTACATATTATAAATCATATTTCATATATTATACCTTACATATTATACATTTCATATTGATATCTGTGTTTGAGTATATATTTTTCTTCTGTTTTCATCTGAAATGTTCCTGACACCTACTTAATACCAAATCCTGTCTATACTGACATTTCACAATTGCTCATGGGTTGCAAAGCTCCGCCTAAGATAAAAGGTTATGTGATTATACACATTAGATCAACAAACAAATTATACTTTCTTGCCTTCAAAGATTGCAGGCTCAGTTCTGTTGGAGATTGAAAAACTACTTGTTTTGAGAAGGCTCTGGACAATGGAGAAGAGATGTTATCAAAGATACTCTAAAGAACCAGTAAACATTTCTAACCACTATCGATGTTTTTCTGTCTTAGTCAAGTGTTCTGCTCTCAAGAGTACCTGCATTTGGGACTTTCCTGGTGGCGCAGTGGTTAAGAATCCACCTGCCAATGCAGGGGAAACGGGTTCAATCCCTGGTCCGGGAAGATCCCACCTGCCGCAGAGCAACTAGGCCTGTGTGCCACAACTACTAAGCTTGTGCTCTAGAGCCCACGAGCCACAACTACTGAGCCCATGTGCCACAACTACTGAAGCCCGCGTGCCTAGAGCTTGTGCTCTGCAACAAGAAGCCCACACACTGCAATGAGGAGTAACCTCCATTCGCCACAACTAGAGAAAGCCCGTGCGCAGCAATGAAGACCCAATGCAGCCAACAAATAAATAAATAAACTTTAAAAAAAAAAAGAGTACTTGCACCAATATTTTCTGGTCTGAGTCACAAATGCATTTTGGGTCATTTGCTTTATCTTAAAGACTATTTTACCTTAATGACTTCTCCTGAGTTTTAAGTATTACTAACAACAACAGAAAAGTCCTGAAGCACATCACAAAATTTGATTTTATATTAGGTAAATTATACATTTTAGGTGACTTATAACCATGAATCTTTCCTTTGAACAATTTTAATATTTAAATTATGCTGTATTTGGTTTGGGAACTTGTCACTGTTTAATACTAGGGATGAAAGCTAGTTAGAAGCATCATCTAAGTATGTTGCATCTAAAAACACACATCATGAAAGTCGTATCTGCTAATGATGTATGTCTGGCTGAGAGAGCATCTTATGACAAAAAGAAAGATGTATATTATTGATACAGTCTACTTATTATTTACCTTGCCAGCTGTAATGTAAAGAAGGTCTGTAATTTATTCAACCACATGCTGATCATATGCCATAAATACCATTAGGTTTTCACTTCTGCTTTTTGAACAAAAAAGCTGATGCCTCTCAGTGATGAAGGTATTCAACAACTGACTGAGTTTAACAATCTCTGGAACTAGCCAGCCCCAAAGGATCTTTCTGATTTAATCTATTTATAACATCCCAATTTCCCAATCTCTATTCTTGTTTTCAATCTCATAGCTCATATTTCTGTTCAGTTGTTTCACTTGTTTAAAACTAAAATTATCTCTAAACATCTTTATACAGAACTTGGAATCACTGTTTCACAGGGTCTTTATTGCCATACTATAAAAGTTATGTTACGATGATATTTTATTCATCCATTCACTCAACAAATAGTATTAAGCTTTAAGTATGTACAAGGCGCTGTAAACAAGACATATCTAGTTCCACACTCTAGAGGGGATACAGACATTAATCAACTAATTATGCAATCCATTATATGACTGCAATAGTCACAAGTGTTATACAGCTGTACAGGATGCTATGAGACCATATAAAATAAAGTTCTGACTTAATTTGAGGAAGAGGCATGGGAGAAAAGGCTTTCAGGAAAGTCTTCTCTGAGGGTTACTGTGAAAATTAAATGTTTGAAAAGCATGAGGCCCAGGGCCCAGAACACAGCAGCCACTCAGTGAAGTGATGCTGATCATAATGATGATATGACACAATTAAAGTCATTCAGCTCAAGATCTTCCTAGGCCTCCAGACCCAGCATGTTTAGAATACATTATGAATAGAACCAGATGTGCTAAGAGCCACTGCATGCTGTCTACTGCTTCAAGAATCACAACAAAGGGCCTTAGAGTTTGCGGCTGTCCGTTTCATTGTCTTTATCATTACTTTATCATAGACTCTGCTCATCAGAGGCTTAACAGTATGTGCCTCCCTAGAATACTTCTAGTTCTCTTTTCTAAATATGTTATTTGAGATCCAAACGGGAGTTGCCATGCTACTCAGGAAAGAGAAGAGTTACGGCTGAGGTCAGGCAGCTCCAATCATATTAGGTCCCTCATTCCTCCAGTTTGCAGGAAGCCATTGAGAAACTTAGCATCCTTGACCTGTTCAGTTCTGCCCTTTCATACCTCTCCACATTCCTCAGTCATGTACCTCCTCTTCCAACTGGGCCATTTCAGTGAGCTCAGCCTCAGCAGTCACTGGCAGAGCCCAGGACCTGCTAGTGTAACCATTCACACGTGTGGACAACCAGACAACTTAAATAGGGTGAGAGGGGCTTCTATGAACGCACACACAGAAATAAATAAGAACCAGTGTATATAACAACCCTTAAATATACACAGCAATTTTCTCACTGGAAGAGAAACTAGTGTTTAACCATTTTCTTCCTTGTAGTAGAAATGAAACTGATTTCCCGCAACTCATCATTTTATCATTTCAGTTTAATGCCATGCATTGTGAGGTTGCCATTTCCTAGGCAACGTAGTAGGTGCTTTCATATGTGTTACCTTTTTAAATTTTTAACAGCTTAATTAAGGAGTAATTGACATAATAGACTACACTTACTGAAAGTGCACAATTTGATAAGTTTTGACATATGAATACATCACTGAAATCAACACCAAAATCAAGATAACAAATATATGCTTCATCCCAAAGGAACCGCTATGGACTGAATGTTTGTCCCACCCTCCAATTCATATGTTGATGCCCTAATCCCCAATTTGATGGTATAAGGAGGTAGGAGCTATGGGAGGTAATTAGATTACGAGGATGAAGTCCTCCTGAATGGGGTTAGTGACCTTAAAAGAAGAGACACAAAAGAGATGATCTCTTACTCCATCAGATGATGACAGAGCAAGAAAGTACCATATGCAAGCCAGAACCTGACCATGCTAGTACCATACTCTCAAACGTCCCAGCCTCCAGAAATGTGAGAGAGAAATTGCTATTATTTAAGCCACTCAATCTATCATATTGTGTTACAGAAGCCCGAAGAGACTAAGATAGGAACATATGCATCATATCTCATGCTCCTTTGTAATCCCTCTCTTAGCTCCTCCCCACCCTCTGATTCCAGGCAATCGCTGATCTACAATTCTGCACAGCAGATTAGTTTGCGTTTTCTGAGATTTTCTATAAATAGAATCATTTGTTATGTACTTTTTAATGTGTGGGGCATACAGTTCACTTAGCATAATTATTTGGGGGTTCATCCATCTTGTACCATATATCAATACTCCATTCCTTTTCATTGCCAAGTATGATTCCATTGTGTGGATATACCCTAGTTTGTTTATACATTCACCTACTAAAACGGACATCTGGCTTATTTTCATTGTAAGGCTACTGCAAACAAAGCTATTATAGGTATTTGTATATAATTCTTGGTATGGACATATCATACCAAGGTATAACAGATTTCTCTTGGATAAATAACCAGGAATGGAATAGCTGGAATATATGACTTTTTAAGAAACTGCAAAACTGTTTTCCAAAGTGGTTGTACCATTTTATATTCCTAACCAGAAGTGTATGAGTTCCACTTCCTTTATATCCTTACCGACACTGAGTATGGTAAAGCATTTTACTTTCAGCTATTCTGAAGGTATACCTTGTTTAATTCTCATCCTATGAAAAAGATATATAATCTCCATGTCACAGATCAGCACAATGAAGTTCTGCTCATGCTTTCCTCACAGGGAGATAAATTACAAAAGGTCCCTTCAGGGTACACAAAACTGTGTTCTAATATTAAAAATTTTAAACTTAAAAAATGTCAAAATTCTTATGCCATTTGATATTATAATTGAACTTTCATAATGTAGATTTAAATCACAGTAAAATTAGCAGGCAAAGGAGTTTTAATCCCAAACACAGACTAGAACATGAAATACTATAAAAAACGAAACACTTTCTACAAAGCAAGAAGGTCCAAATTTTGTACTGTAATCTTATAAAGTTGGGCAGGATAAGATACTTCCTTAGTACAGTTATCAAATATTAGTAATATGTCAAATGTTTCACATATCAATTTATCTGAAATGTTATTATGAGTGATTCCTTTGTAGAAAAAAATCCTATTCAATATTTAAAGTTTCCAAGGCCAATACTTGGCACAATTTGAGCTTGTGAAATTGCAACCAGGATGCTGAAATTTGATGACCATGAAAACTAAGTCAAAAAATAATAATAATAATAATAATGGGAAGAAATAATTTGCCATCCCAGTAACAGCAGCAGCCAGAAAAATTGGTAAAATGTCATAAGTGCCAGAACATGACATTGTTGAAGAACTCAGGCAAAAAGAAAAGGTTTATTATCTACATGGAAACTCTACCAACTCCCAAATACCAGGGCACAGCAATACTTGTAAAGAAAGAAATGACATGATGGAAACAACAGGAAAAATAATTCAAATTTACTTAGCAAGGTTTCAGTAAAATAGCCAATGTTAAAGTGCTGCCAATTTGAAGCCATTGCTTTAAAAAGTCAAACATTCCTGTAACATTCACTAGGTCAAAAGTGACCTAATCGCAAAATGAAATACATTCAAAAATACAAGAGAATGTAATGACAATATAGAGACAGCTACAAATCAGATTCTTTTTTAACTTCACACTAGAATCACGAAAAAATTGACAATCTGTAGATATTAGTGCTGCCAAAACTAGAGAAAGTTCTTATGGTTAAAATAAAAACAAAATATGCATAAATATATAAGGGTAACAAAAGACTATTTTTTGCTTGTAGCAGCACTGTAATTTTATTTAAATGGTAGGTGTTTCTGCAGAATAGAAAATGGAATTGCACTTTAAAAAAACCATCAAATTCTATACCTCATATACAGTAGTCATCTTTAAAATGTTGGCAAGAAAAAAGTGCCCACAGGAAAAATAAAAGAAGCAAACTATTTTCAAATCATCCAAACTACAATAACCAAAGAAACACTTCATCTGTTCACTTTTTTCCCCCGTATCAGGTAAATCTGAGTTATGCTCTCCTTAAAGAAAAAGAAAGCCGCTATCAAGAATCCATCTGTTCTAAGACACTTGCATACCTAAATCCCACATTCTGTAAAGAATATCACAGCTATCTTTTCAATGTGTGTTCTGTGGGAAGTTGGGAGAGTAAAAACACTATTTTGTTTGAACAATTAAGTTTCTTATACCCAAATAGGTACAATGTTTAAAATAATCACATCCATGAACAGTGAGTATCTCTGATTCAAATAGGAAGAAAGGAGTACAAGTTTGGTCTTTCGATTTGTTTTTGGTTGGAGGGTGGGGTTTCATTTGTTTTCTTTTTTTTTTTTTTTAAACTCTTTTTTGGGATATAATTGCTTTGCACTGTTGTACCAGTTTTTGCTGTACAACAAAGTGAATTAGCTGTATTCATACATATATCCCCACGTCCCCTCCCTCCTGCGACTTCTTCCCACCCTCGCTATCCTGGCCCTCTAAGTCATCACCCATCATTGAGTTGATCTCCCTGTGTTATGCAGCAGCTTCCCACTAGCTATCTCTTTTACATTTGGTAGTGTATATATGTCAATGCTACTCTCTCACTTCATCCCAGCTTCATTTGTTTTCAATTTCTCAAGCTTTGAAAAATGAACCTGATCTCCAGCACTCTACCATATAACTCTACTGAAGCGATGCATTTTAGGTCATTCACAGCTGCTGTCTAACCACAGAAAATAAGATGTAGAATTTAGTTTTTTTTCTTAAACACAATATTATTTTTATTCCATGTATAGGTGTATTTTGCATTAATGGGAATGCTAAAGACAGAGAGGAAACAAGCAAGCTAGAGGAGTACCTTCTCTAAACACAGCAATTCAGGGGCCATGCTATGAACTTAATAACGTCAAATGTTCCTTCCAACACAGATTTTTACTGTGGCCATTTTAAATCAGCTTATTAGCAACTTGCAAATTTCTGCTATGCAAAGGTGATTAAGCTTGTTTTGTTGCCATAAAATGCAGATATATTAACAGACAGTTTAGTTTCAAATCTAAGTTGTAATTTGAGGTTTATATGCTCATTTTTAAAAAGGTGGCTCAGAATTTCAAAAAATTATTTCAGATTATTTTCAAGTTCTAACTTTATTCATACAAAACAAGGGCCATGATTTATATAACATTTTATAGTATATGGTAGAGTATACTTTACTATGTAAAAGTATATTTCTTTATAATGTATGAATATGCAACGATTATAACCAGAAGCTTAAATTAATAAAGAAGCAAACAAAGCGAAATTACACTAAATAACATCTATAAATTACTAGGGTTGGGGTTTTTTTTCCTTAGCCTATTCCATTCACTACCCTTCTACATACAGACTCTTAGATGTTTATAATCATTGTGTAGATAAAATGCTGCATACCGATATATTTAATTCAAATATGGTTGTTCAATTTATACTACATCTTCATAATAAATATAAAAAATTTATACACACTGCTATATTTAAAACAGATAACTGACAGAGACCTACTGTATAGCACAGAGAACTCTGCTCAATATTCTATAATAACCTAAACAGGAAAAGGACTTGGAAAAGAATAGAAACATGTACGTATAACTGAATCACTTTGCTGTACACATGACACTAACACAACATTGTTAATCAACTATACTCCAATAAAAAATTTTTTTAACTTACTGAAATAAAACCAGTTTAAATATTAAAAAAAAATTTAGACACTTTCCCCCCTCCCCCCTCTCTCTCTGCCACTGTATTTAATTTGGGGGTTACTTTCTTGAGCAAAAGTCTTAGAATTAGAAGCTAAATGGTGAGTGAAAGGTACAATCACAGTTGTAACCCTCCCAATATACTGATAAATTCTTCCAGTTTACAATATTATAAGCAGTGCATGAATTCACACATATCCCTACAAATTCACCTACAGAGGATTTATAATTTTTAGTTATTTAATAATTTAATAGACAGTAGTATAGACCCCACACTTAATTTACATTTCTGTAATATTACTAAGATGAGTATCTTTCTTTTCAACTTTAATATTTGTTTTCATTTATATGAAAATTTGTTTTCATTCTTTGAATATCTATCTTTCCTTTGCATATCACTCATCATTTGCATTAATTCTCCATAATGACATCAATATAAATTTCCTAATTATCAACTCTATCAATACTTCATCATACTATTGAATTTATTGAAATTTTAACTATAGATAGGGAAAGCCAGAAAATTTCACCCCAAAACCATTTTGCTTTTGCCAATTTTTGTATTTCTTCTATCTTTATATTTTAAAATATAACACATATTTATGTACAAATATGTAATTATTTTAATCTGTTTTGTACATTGCATATGTCTTCCTGTTTTTGAACCACATGAGATATAGGGAATCTTCTATATTCTTATCTCAGTTTTACAACATTGTGCATTAAATAACTCATGTTCTCACTATCTTCTCACCTAATTTTCATATAATAAACTCTAACAAACATTTCTGACATCTTCAATTAAACTTTGTCTTTTCTGCAACACAAGTAGTACTTGTGTAACTTAGAGAATGAGTAAACATTTTGGTGACTAAGGTTGAAATGAAGTAATCTGGAACTGCTTTCAAATCAGAGTTATTTTCTAGTGAGAAATTATAGCAAAACTGACCAAGCAGTTAATAATGATAAATACAATAATTTGGAATATTCCCAAACTCTAGGTGTTAAAATAATCATTTAAGGCACGTGACACAAAATGTTCTAGGATGCTCATCATTATAACTTTGGACATTTTTAAGCCTGAATATACAAGAAGTATGCTGTGGATGGTAGGTAAGCAAAAGGTACAATGTTTACAAAGGGAAGCAAGCAAAACAAATAATTTACTAAGATCATTTAAATGTGTTAGCTGGCCACATTAGTATATATGTTTCTTCCTTAATTATAAATGCTATATTCCTCTTTTATCTATTGATATATAAATAACAGTGCTATGCATAATTGTAACACTCTTCTAAACAAGCAAATGATTCTCTGGCTAAATGATATCTCCCAATAGGATTACATGGTATATTATGTTGGTATGAATTAGTTTGTTAGGTAAATAACTTTAAACATGAAATAGCAATCAACAAGTATGCATAAAAATCATTTAAACGTGTATGATGTTTTCCTGAATTGAGTGATTCTAGTTTGTCTATCTGAAGTTAAATTTCCCAACTCCTGAATACTGAAATTAGAATGACTTTAATTATAATGATATCAATGTTTTAAAATTTTGTTCTTTATTTATCATCTTACAGACGGCTTTTTCTTTTTGGTGGAAGATGCGAAACTGGTCTATTCAAATTTTAGTGTGTAGAACCAGAAATTCCTACAACTTATGAAATAGAAAAATTGAATGTTTGGGAGAGACTTCTGGGTTAATGACATGAATTTGGCAGGCATCAGCCTATAAACGATATTTAATATCATGAGACTGAATGACGTCCCCAACGGTAAATAAGTGCAAATGAAGAGGAGGTCTAAGTACTGATCCTTCAGGCACTCCAATATGAAGATGTCTGGCAAAAGAAAGGGAAGGAAAAAGTGAGTCATGGGCATCTGGGAAAATGCACTGTCTCTGCTGCTCTGGGGTAGATCAAGTAAGATGACCAACACATTGACCAATTCAAGTGACTGGGAGGTCACTATTAAACCTGATTAGATTTCTGGTGGAGCCGTGGGGACATAAGTCTGATTAAAGTACGTTTAAGAGACAATTAAAGGAGAAGTAGACACAAGAAGTATAGACTTGTTGTGAGTTTCACTGCCAAGGGAAATAAAGAATGGCTAGTGGGGCAAGAAAGATGAAGAGGCAAGAGGGTTTTGTTTATATAAAGTCCCTAGACAACATATTTTCTTAATCCAATTTAAGGCTCTAAATGAGGAAGGGCATTAAGAAATGATGATCTGGGCTAACTGTAGGAAAATATTTTTGTCTAGAAAACTTTTAACCCTCAATTAGGCCAGCTCTATTTTCAAATTATTAAAATTGACAAGGATTCTAACTACATATCAAAAGCAACAGTCAAGTGCTGTATTTTCCCTTTCATAAATGATACTGGCATAATGGGAAATCTCCTGAGGGACACTATTCCCAGAACAGGTAAAAAAGCAAAGCTGTATCAGGTGGTCTTTTAGGGGGACCATTAGTACGCCTTGTAAACAAACTGTATGTAAGTGATAAATTAAAATCGCTTTGGTGTTGACTTATTGATCAAATGTAATAAGCTTAATTCAATAAAATAGACCTGGATGGATGATGTTATTAACACCAGTTCAATTTGATGTTTAAAATGTGTTCCTGGAAGGAATGGTTTAAATGTCTGTCTGAAGTATCAGAAGTGTACTGTTAGAACACATAAAATATGTAACTATGATCTGATACTGCTCTAGCCATACCCTTACATCAACTTCTCACTAAGTAACAAGATTTCTCAAAACATCTAAAACTTTTATAAAAAGAGGCCACTTTGCACTGACTGCAGTGGATAATTAATTCAAACTACACATGGGGGCCTCAATCAATTGGTGGAGATCCTGTGTCCCACTGAGCTCAGGAAATCTCAAGGCACATCTACCACTGCAGAAACACACATCACTTGATGAGCAGCTGTTCACCTCAGCTCTCCTGTTCTTCCTCCCCAGTCTGCCCAGCGACCATGATCTAGGTGGGGGACCATAAAACAGTCGGACTGAAATTGCCATTAACTACCATTAACTATACTTTTTTTTTTTTTTTTTTTTTTGCCGAAACAGACGTTTGAGATAATCACTAGTTAATACCGAAATCCAGGTGACATACAGAAATGAAACCTCACACTAAAATTTAAGCTGAACCCAACTGATGTATACCAGTAATACAGACATTCAATCAGGTACAACTGTAACTACAGAACTAAATAACACCCAAATCTCACCGCATATTAATACTTAAGACATTCCAGAAACCACCATGAAGATGTACGCACATTAAATACAAAGAATTGTCCTCAGATTATTTCCTAGTTGTTATGAAAATGTCAACAGGAATTTTAACAATTAAAATGGACAAATATCAGCTTTCCTCTTTTTGAAAATTTTATGTCTTTGAAGACATGTCTGAAATGAAATGTTGCCCCTATAATTTTTTTTCTTTGAGAATTGCACTTTTCTGACAGCAATATGCAGTTCCACGGAGATCCACCCACTTCCCACTACTTTTCAGGCTTATGTAGCAGAAGCGCCACCAAAATACACATACATATTCATAAGCTGTCTGAAGCATTAATTCCACACATGGCAATGTATACTTGCATCTGTGGTTGGAGCTTCTAATTTGCAAAAGCAAATATAATGTGTCTAAAAATCTTGATGAGTGAATCTTTCAAATTCAAGCCCAGAACATTAGGGATCCACGTATACATAATTTCAAGCAGCAATAGACTTCAGTTTTCTGACTACCTAATATAATTCTCTCCAAGTCAGAGTGTCACTATGTGAATATGATTATTGCCCATGCTAATTTCTCTAATTTACTTCTTATATGTATTTCAGGTTATAAATATTCATAACCAAAGTCCTCTGGTAGTGTCCCCTTCCACTAGTCTAAACTAAACTCTACTTGCTGTAACATAAATCTATTTTCTCCCATTCTAATTTATGAAATGGCTGAGGAAAGGGGTTTGCGATATCTTTTCAAAATAAAGAAATAACAACCTAACCTTGCTTTCATTTCAGTGTACAACTGTCTAGTGGTTGAAACACTGACAATACAATATTCAAATCATCTCCCGTATCACTGATTCTCCATTTTTTCTTCTTTTTTTGATAATCTCACCAGTATTTAAGCCGATCTACTCCTTCTGCCCTGAGTCCTAATTTTGCTTTAGTAACTAGAAATGAGTAGATCCTCCATTTACTCCTCTCTCTTGGGTGGGTGGGAGGGTACCTCCATGATGTGGCAGCTGCTTAAGCCATGAAAAGCCCTGGTTTGCTAACTCAGGACTTTTAAGCACAGAAATTTGCACACAAGTACTTGAAGAATGAAGAATTACAGGACTGGCATCAATCTAAAAGCACAAAATAAACAGTTTGCAAGAATCAAAGTTGTAGACTTGTTAATTTCTTGGCAAATTTCAATATGACAAAAATCATTAAAAGGTGAAAACCTCAATTAAACAAGTAATTGTCTTAATATGGTTAAACATGCGACATGTTAATGAATTAACTTTGTAAATCTTAGTGAAAGGAAACAAATTGCTTCTCCACTAATATTTCGGAAAAGATGACAAATTACTGTGCTCAGATTTTGACTGTTTATTTTTGTTGATTTTATTAATCATGCCAGTGCTTCAAAACAGACACCTGAAATTGCTAGGGTTTCCTGAGGAAAGCCTATTGCTATATTTGGAGTTTTGTTATTTATAGCACTTATTTCCTTCTCCTAAAAGGCTGCTGTAGCAAGGATTAAAAATGTTTATTAAAGAATCTTACAAATGAACATAAAATGTTTAGAAGCCCAACAATTTTCTTTGGCAGCACTGTACTCTGTTACAGAGTGGCTCTGCGGGAGGCTATTTAACCACAAATATTGCATATGGATTTTCCAAAAAGTTCCAAACTATTTGCAGTAGATCCTCATTATTTGTAGATCCTGTATTTGTGAATTCGCCTATTGGCTAAAATGTATTTGTAACCCCCAGATCGATACTCATGATGCTTTTGGGGTCACGCACAGAGATTTTGGGGGTCGTTCACAGAGTGGCAACATATCTGAGTCGCCCAACATGCACGTCCCCAGCGGATGCCCTGCCTTCACGTTTCAGCTCTCATACTGTAAACAAGAATACTTTTCTCAGTCTATTCAGTGCCACATTTTTTTGCATTCGGTGCTTCTTTTGACGATTTCTCTGTTTAAAATGGTCCCCAAGCATGGTTCTGAAGTGCTATCCGGTGTGCCTGAGTGTAAGAAGGTTGTAATGGGCCTTATGGAGAAAATATATGAGTCACATTAGCTTCATTCAGGCATGAGTTAGAGTGCTGGTGGCCAATGAGTATATTAAACAAGGAGTCTTTAAACAAAAACACACATAAACAAGATTATGTATGACTGGTTGACAAAAATGTGGCCAGAGGCTCACAGGAACCAATCTTGTATTTCCCTTATGAACAATGGCTCAGTATTTACTAATTCAGGGCTCAAAGTAACTTTGTAGAACATGACTACCATTGACTGTGTTATTTCTAATCAATGTGGCTATGATATACCATCGCAAGGAGAGGCAGCACGGGGAGTAAAGCAGAGCATTCACGTGTGTTCCTAGATTTTGTCCATTTAACAAACATCTGATTTTTAGATTTGGGGATTTATTGAGTGTTATCTCTAATTTACAGCAAACAAACAAACAAAGAGCTTGACTTCTATGGATTGACCATGGTGATTCTGGGTCTAACATTACTTTTCTACTACAATCCAAATTCCTAAAACCACCACTCTTTTTCCTTTCAAAGTCTTCTTATTTGGAAAGGCCATGTTTCAGGAAAATACTTGACATGCTCTACCTTAAAAATTCCAAAAGTAAAAATTTGAACACTACAAACTCTGTAGATGGATAGATGCCAACATCAAATAGGAGGGAAAAAAAACCTGGCATTTGTTTTTGTTGTTGCTGCTGGATTTCCTTGAAAGAGAAAAAGTCTTCAGCAATTTTGTAAATCTTTCCCTGGATGGCTATCACATGAGTATCTTTAGACTGTTTCAGCCTGCTATTTTGGTCATTTTGGGAAACAATCCAATCCCTCACAGCCCCTTCCTTCTCTCTCCACACTTGCTCCCTACCTAATAAGACCACTGGCACCAATCCTCCCTATTACAAAAATTACTATATGCCATAAAGAATTTTAAATTTAAAACATTGTTCCAATTTGGGAACTTAAGATAATGCAATAAACATTTTTGTGTAATACTTTTGCCAATTTAATTGTCAGAACCTATATGAGCTTAGCAACCAATCGTTGTTTCCAGAGAAATAGAACCCAATAGTGTTGCGTGTGTGTGTGTATGTACTCACAGTCTGTGCGTCTGAATCATACAATTGTCCAGGCTGGCAACTCCAAAATTACTGGTCAGATAGGCAACCTGGAAACTCAGGCAGGAGGTAGTGCTGCAGTCTCGAAGCAAAATTTTTTCTCAGTATTTGTTCTTAAGGCCTTCAACTGATTGGATGAGGCCCACCCACATTATTACTTAAAGTCGACTGACTGTGGATATAAACCACAACTACAAAATACCTTCACAGCAACACTCATATCAATGTTTAACCAATAACTAGACTCCACAGCTGAAGGAATTTGACACATGCAACTACCGTCCCAGTACCCTACCCCATAAAGTCACCTCCAGTGAACACTAATAAGCATGGGGAAAAGAACAAACTGAAGCAAGACTCCTGGGCTTAAATCCCAGTTGTAACTGTGTGGTTTTAAGAAAGTCACTTTTCTTCCCTGAACCTCAGTATATTTATTTGGGAAAAAAAGTATGTATGTATGTATGTATGTATCTATCTATCTATCTATAGTACGGATTTGATGAGGAGCTTAAGGCAATCAATGAGTGGCAGTACTATGTTATTAGGGTCTATGTCTTTTATAACTGTATTACCAAACACTAGTATATTCCTGACATGTAGTAGATGTCTCATAAATGTGTGTGGAAGGAAGAAAGGAAGGAACAAAGGAAAAAAGGAAGGGAAAGATGGAGGAAAGAAGGAAGGAAGGGGAAAAAATGAATGAATGTATAAGTAAATGAAGAAATAAACGTCAAAGTTCACTTCTGGAAAGAACCTAAAGTCACAATACTTGAGATTACAGAAGAAAAAAATGAGAATAAAAAGCAGTCCCTGATTTCCAACAATTTAGACCTGATAAGTGGTAAAGAAGTCCAGTCTGCAAATACAAATATTTATAAACATAATACAAACATATTAAGAAAGTGACACAGAAGTAAATGCATCTAATGCACAAAGAATTCTGGTGTAAGACAAACAAAAGGCACATTCTGAGACTATAAAGGGCCAAAAACCAAACACAACGTATGAGATCAGCCGTCCAAAGACTCCACAGTAGAAGGATCCCATTGTGGTTTTGTAAACCTGGATTACCTTACAAATTAATTGATAAGGATAGAGTGTTGCAAAATTTAAAACAAGGTTACAAAGCAACATCTTTAGAATGACACTATTGGAATGGAAAACGTAAAGGAGAACTGTAATTCAGTCAGTTGGAGTGACAGATAAGAGCTTAGAACCTGAAGATCCATCAATGTTTATATCAAATTATCCAAGGAAAAGAACCTTATCGGGTGACCCAATAAGGCAACGAGGTTTTCCCATAACCTAGATGGAATATCCCTCAAGACTAATCAATTCCTTATGTTTCAATTCTGAGCCAATTTAGCAACTTTCCAGTTACTGACTTTGCTTCATAGGTATCTTGCTATAGAGAGGCAATACCCTAGAAAAGCACATTGCTCATTGTGAATTGATAAATAGGCATTCTGGTTCATAAAAGTATTTTTTATGAGTTTTATTAGAAGGTGTTTGTCTTCTAGGAGCTATAGCAACTTGGGCTGGAAGGAAAAAATAGAATTTCTGGAACTTAAAATTTGAGAACCAGAAACTGCACCTCAATGAACCAGTCATGTGATAGGCCAGCTTGACAGGCCATGCATGACAGCCCTTTCTGTATTCCTCCCCAATATTGGTCTTTGAGTCATTCCTGTATGTTGAAGGCTGAAAGGACCCAGAGGATTCAGAAAAAAAGATGGAGGATAAGAAGTATTTTAATAGGCAGAAATTTTTAGGAGAGCATTCCAGATAGAGAGAAAAGCACAGCTAAGATTCAAAGATGGCGAAACACAATGTATGTACCGATTAGAATAAACAGTCCAATCGTGATGCCCATATACAGGAAGACTGAACAAGAAGACTGTAACAGGTAGACTGGGTATTTGGAGCACTTTAAGTGACCATACTGGTAACGATTTTTATTTTACTGGCAATAGGAAGCCTCCAAGTTTTGATTTTTCTTTTGAGCTGGTGAATATCAAAATTGTAAGTACGATAACATAATTAACTTGTTAAGAGCACAGTAGATATCTTTGAGGAGAGAGTGACTGGTCCATGAAGTTTATTTTAACAGTCTACATAGGAGGTAATAATAATCCAAGCTGGAAAGATGGTTGTTGGAATACAAACAGTAGATGTAAAGGTGAGACCATAAGGAGAGGATACTCAGTGGGATTCACTGAGCATGTGACTGAATGTGAAAGATGAGGGACCTAGAAAGGTTGATATGGACTCCAAGGTTAGGAGTAAGGGTATAATAGTGCCACTAAGAGAAATATACATGGCAGGGGAAAAAGCAGACATAGGGTAGCAGGAAAGACAAACAGGTTTGGCATTAAATAATGAACCCAGCTGCAGATGCTAAACAGTGATATTAAGAGATTCAACCCATTAATGTAAAAATGATGTTTGAAATGTATATAATGGCATATCAATAATTTTTTTAAAAAGTGCAAATGTGAACATATAGACACATATTAAGAAGGAGAAAGGAACATTAAAATATACTAATTAATCCTGGAAGTTTCCATGAGAGAAAGGTGTTTTAAGCTATATTTTCAAAAATTTATAATACAAAGACAGGATCAAAATAAGTAAAGTGAAAATCCTTTCTGTATTATCAGCTCACAATATGGTTGAACCAGCTCTGGACAACCAGGAACTCTGTCTTGATGAGTCATGCTCTGTCCAGGGGGTGATGGGAGGCATAGGGGAATTTTAAGTGAGAGAGAGACATGATCTGAATTATATTTTAGAAAGATTGCTTTTATGAGGCAAAGTACAGGAGACAGGTGATACCAGTCTTACATTTCTGCTGTCTCTCTTTACAGTAAATGTTATAAAGACCGGAGTAAATTTTTGTATTAATAATCATAGTTGCAATTATAAAGAATGCATGGTAGCTGAGGAAGTTGAATGAGTTTATCCACTCCATTTCGTGGTTCACAAGTCAAAATCCAATCTAGCAAGCTGAGTCTTTACTCTTCACAACCACAGCCAGCTGCAGAGTTTCCAAATGTTCCACCCATTCATAAAGACAGGCAAAGGTAAAGGCAAGGCAACAATCTAACAACACTACTCTGCGTGGTTTACAAGACTAAGCTTTCAAAAGCAGTTTTCCCACTAACCATCTAGCACTTTTGGTTTTTTCCTGACAGCTGAGAGATACCAAGAATCGTAACACTAGCCTGACCCTCCTATTATGCTGTCCACCCCTTCAACATGGTCCAATGTCTCCCCTTTCCAGAACCTTGTTTCAACAAAGCACTAACCCCAAAACATCAAGAGCACTAGACTCTCTTAGCAAGTACCAAACCAGTAGCAGAAGAAGCCCAAATGTGCTTTTTTGTGCTACCATCCCCATACATAACTCCAACTAAGAAAATGCCTCCTAATTTTTAAAACAGAGTTACCACAGCAACAAAGTGAACAGTTAAAAAGCAATGAACTTAATCAATGCAAGTCATTGTTGGAAAGATTATCCCTCGAGACAAATCTCTCACTGCTAAGATTATTGCTATTTATCTGAAGTGTTTTCTGAAAAGGCAAGAATGACTGACTGAGGGCTTCAGATCAATGAGGTGGTTTTTGTTTTGTTTTTTTCCTTTCAATGAGCTAAAGTTCCCAGTAGACCTAAGCTACACTTTTAATCGTGACATTAATCGATAACAATTACACCCAAGAGAATGCCAGCATAGGTTTTCCAGGAAATCTCATAGGGCTTAAACTGCTATACTTGTAGAAATAGTCAATATTATGTGTTGTAAAATAGAATTCAGGTTGATTTCTTCCTATTTCCCTAGAGCAGAAATTTGGTGCTGCAGACACAGAAATGTTAGCCTGGTACATCTCAAATATTAATGTGCTTAAGAATCACCTGGGGACCTTGTTAAAAAGCAGATTCTGAGTCAGTTGGTCTGCGTGGGGCCTGAGATCTGCATTTTTACAAGCTCCCAGGTGATGTCAGCAGACCATCCCTAAAATAGCAAAATGACAGAATACATTACTGACTAGTCAGAAGGAAGAGCCAAAGGCAGCACATTGGCAGAGGGATGCTTACAAAAGACGTACTTGACTGCAAAAGAGATTCTGCTTCCAGATTTTCTATCCCAGATTGCCCTCCTTGGAAAATGACTGAAAAAAATGGCAATGCTAAACTTACCTTGAAGAGCAGCCTTTTCCAAATGTATCCCAGGGACCCCTAGTTATCTGGGATATTAATTGGTGTTGTCAGAAAAATAAGATGCTAATAGGAGACTCAATGGTCATGTAACTGAGTTAAACGAAATTGCTAACATTTGTTAAACACTTACTGTATGTCAAGCATTGTTCGAAATACCCAATACGGAATAACTCATTTAATCTTCACAGCAACTCTATGAGGTAGAAACTATATTATCATCCCCATTTTACAGATGTGGAAAGGAAGCAAGGAGAGGTTAAGTAACTTGCCTAAAGACACAACACTGGGGAGTGACAGAGCCAGGATGCAACCCCTGGCAGGCTGCCTCCAGAGCAGAGGCTCTGATCTCTGGAACGTAAGTACGCACCAGTGTTGATGGGAAGTGTGAACCACTGCAAGGCGACAGAAGTGCTCGTAAGCTGCCAATGAAAAGGAACAGGGCATGGAGAGGAAAGAGGAAAACTGAGAAGTTAGGGTAAGACAGGAAACAAGAATAAGGTGGAGAAGGGAAAATTTAGAAAATGCAAGTAATATTTGGAGAAGAATAGATTTCAAAGGGTGCTGTATACTTCAACGAGTACCTCCATTAGGAGGTATCATCCATCCAGACACAGATGCACTGAATGAAGACCAGTATGCTTGGCAAATAAACACCCAAGAGAGGAAAGCAAGTCAAGTGGTAGATCTCGCCAACCACAGGAGGACAGGAACAGTTTACTTCCACCAAATATACTAAAAAGCACTCAAAGATAACAGAGTCATGATTATCCTTACACTAATTACCTAATTTACAGATTATCTGGGTCCCCTGCTAGGTCTCTTTCTTCTTCCTACAGGATTGTTTGGACATTTTGCTCCTAATTAGCAACTTGGTAAGAGTGAGTAGGGAGAAGAGAAGACGATTAAATCAGGGTTTTGGATTTTTTCTTTTTGTTTTTGTTCTTATTTGGGGATTTAGCAATAAATAGGTTTGGACGAGGGAGATTAGGATGTGAAACTAATGATGAAAGTACAACCTTATTCAGCCTAGATTTCAATGCACCCTCTTTGCCTGGCCTTCACATTGCTGGGGGAAGAGATGTGCTGAGTGCACCCAGCCTGAAGTACATAGCCTGAATCAGAAAACAGCCAGCACGTTATGCAGAGCAGACTTCCGGTCAGACAGAACTATAAACAAAGCAGTTGTCTGGTTAGATGAGTACTGGGAAACAGTTCAGATTGTTCAGACAAGCATTAAAACAAAAACTGAGCTTGGAAACTTCTGACATTCACGGATCCCTATTGCAATATATATGTGGAGATACTCATGGAAAACTCTAACACTAGCTTAAGGAAAACAAAAACCTTAACTGGAGACAAGGAATTGCCTTTCAGCGTCCTGAAAGGATCTGATATGTAAATGTAGTTACAAGTACCAAAATGAAGATAATTTTTTCAAATAAAATAAGAGAGGGCCTTTGGCCTCCAAGACAGAAATGTGTCCTAACAACTGTACTTTTTCAACATCATCTCACCCCCAGGAGCAGGGCTGCCTGATACTTACAAGGCACCTGTATTTGTAAGGCTCTAAGGTGAAGCAGTCTAATTTTGTTATGCAAGTACTTCAACCCACATTTACAAGCTTTTCAAATATTTTAATTTTATTTTAATTTTATCTGAATGTTTTCCATTAGCATGTTCCTTTATATGTGTGTGTGTGTATATATATATATATAAAAGAATCCTTCATTGTTCCAAGATACAAATCATATCCCTTTGAATTCCAGATGAAAACATTTTAGGCCTATTGATGATTGTATTTCAATTGACATGTACACACATGTAAAGCAGTTTCAATGTTATTTAAAAATACACTCCAATAGTGTACTGTGTTGATATTAGCAAAGCACTCAAGAAAATGCTTCCAGGTGGCAGGCACCTGCCCTGGCTTCGAAACACCAGCCTCAAAACCTATATAGTCAAGCGCGAAATGGGGAAAAGCAACAAACTATATATTTCAGCACCTAGCAGTTTTGGCAGCTCATTTGGAACTGGTTATTGCCAGCTGGGCATTTTGCCATTTCCCTGAGGCAAAATTAAAGTGGAAGATGCAAGGGTTTTATTGTAATTTTCCACCACATATTTATATCATTATGGGTTTTGTGCTGCTCTAGTCCCCACACAGTCTCACTGAATATCTTCTTACTATGCCTATGAAATTTGAAGCAAATACTGGATGATGCGGAGGAAACAAGTGGGCACTGTATCCAGCGCATGACTGCTGAAGGTAACACTCTGCCTATCAGAATGGCTCCAGAATTTGCAGGGCCCCGTGCAAGATGAACAAGCGGCCCCCCTGTTCAAAATGCAGATGAAAAGTTCTAGTAAAGTTACTGAAGTATCAAGGTTTTCCCTTTCTCCTGCAGCTTCTCTCCCAACCTGCCAGGGTGTTATTTATTTGCTACTCAATGTTTCAATCCTTCAGGCACAGGGACACCTTCAGAGTGAGTGCAGATCTGGGTACAACCCTACGTGTACCCCCACAGTGCACACTAACTCCCCACCCACTAGGTACTGAGCTCCCCCTCCCTCCAGTCATAGACCAGTACTCTATGCACCAACCGGGGAGGGCAAGTCAAGTCAGGCATCTCCCTTTCCACAGGCGCACCAACCCAACCCAGAGATACCCCCCCGCCCCCCCGCAAGAGCACTACAATCTCTACGCAAGAAGGTACCTGGATTGGGTACCTAGATTGGGGTGGATGAGAGGTTTGCTATACTGAGGTACCGCGGTGACACTCCAGGATGCGGATGGCCACATCAATGTCCTGTCCTGAGACATCCTAGGCTCTTGCTCCAGACCCTGAGCCTCCCTTGCCAGGGGCTGAAGGCTGCAGCAGTGTGGGGCAGGAGCACGGAGGAAGAGACCAGGTCCTTGGGGTCCTAGGAGGTGGGGGAGTGAGCAGTGGAGAGCAGAAGAGAACCCATCCCAAGGAGGCAGTCACCCAAACTAAAGCTTCCAGTTTCAGGATGGGCTCCTTTATCCTGTCGGACTTCACTTACAAAACACAAATTCAAATATAAAACTAAGTACCTCAAGTTGGGAAAGCCAGCGTACTGAACCCCAACTGAGTGCTCTGGTCACAGGCCCATGAAGCCAGCCCTGATTCATATAAAAACCCAAGGCCTAGACTTCCCAGGTTGCGCAGTGGTTAAGAATCTGCCTGCCAGTGCAGGGGACACAGGCTCGAGCACTGGTCCAGGAAGATCCCACATGCTGCAGAGCAACTAAGCCTGTGTGCCACAACTACTGAACCTGTGCTCTAGAGTCCATGAGCCACAACTATTGAGCCCTCATACCACAACTACTGAAGCCTGTGCGCCTAGAGCCTGTGCTCCACAGCAAGAGAAGCCACTGCAATGAGAAGTGCACGCGCCACAATGAAGAGTAGCCCCTGCTTGCCGCAACTAGAGAAAGCCCGCACAGCAATAGATTCAATGCAGTCAATAAAATAAATACATTAAAAATAAATAAATAAATAAAAGGCTATGCTTTACAAAAACAAAAATCAAGAAAACCCAAGGCCTGTGCTTACTTCTGCAGCACACACACTAAACTTGGACAACATAGACATCAGCATGACCCCTGCACAAGGATGACACACAAATTCATTATGTGCTCCATTTTTATTTTATAGAACTAAATACAAATACACGCACATACACACAAATGAAACTGTGAAAATCTGGGAAACTGGGAAAATCTGAGTAAACCTGGGTAAAGATGGACTGCATCAATGTCAGTATCCTAGCTGTGATACTACACTAGAGTTTTGCAAAATGTTACCATTGGGAGAAGCCATGTCAACTACACAAGGGATTCTCTGTATTATTTCTTACAACTAAATATTGTAATTATCTCAAACTTGAAAAAAGATCCAAGGCCTATTAAATGGACAAAATACAGCATACAGGTGATCATTACCAAAACTACCTCTACCTGGATATATTCCGAACATGAAATTGTATATAATTTGACTTGACGTGATGTAAAAGAGCGATCCTTGAGATAGCTGGCTCAAATACAAATCTGCAATCGGCAGGCTAACCACAGTTACCATCGGGAGGAATGTGTTCAGCTCCACTCCTTACTGAAGCTTCTCTTATCTACTTAAGATAAAATGAAAACACACAGCAGAGCAACTACAGAAATACTCTGGAAACTGACATGGTCTATGCAGAAGCATGCCTTTAATCACGAAAGAGGGAGAAGTGTGTATGGAATAGCTTTAAAACGTTAAGTTCTTACATCCAGAGAGCTGGCCCGTGTACCACTTACAACTAAAAGGACATATCTGATGCTGGCACAGTGACTTAATTTTTATATACAAAAGATGAAACACCTTTCCTGTCAGATGCTGAAACACCACAAATACAATGGGGAAATTTTGAATTCTCCAGGCTGAGTTCCCACGGAACTGAGCCAGGTGACAGTTCCATGTCGCTTTTTAGGACTGTTTATGTGAGCAAATACCCAAAGGGGATCGATCTTGTCACAGCCCAAGGGGAATGGCAAGGCCACTTCTATAGGGCCTCAGAGACAGAGACTGGCCAAAGGGCACCTAATTCTACCCTGACTTCCATAAATAAGGTAACAGAAGAGATGTGCTTAACACCACAGAGCCCAGCACCCTGGAAATACTCACAGACTGTAACAGTTTATCTCAACCATGGCAGCCTGTTCCCACTGTGACCTCTCACATGCTCAGCACCAACTCCATATAAATTATGCATCCAATTACTATTTCTTGCTCCACCAGACAGTGCTCACAGACAAGATAAGCCCAACTTTGGTTCAATCCAGAACTTTGCAGGGAACCAATTAAGCAAGGAAAGAAGTTTGAGACTAGAATTCATTTTGCCACTGCTAACTCTGCACCTCTGGGTAAAACACTGGGCTGTTTGTTAGTGAAATGGAATTTGAATTTCAAAGATGGATGAATATTCATTCACTTTGGCTAATTACATACCAAGGGGTTCAAAAAATATTTGTTGAATGAAAGACTGAATTAATGAATGGATCTGTTCAGACATCTCTCCAACCTGGCTCTTTTTCTCTTTCCTAGCTAAAATTCCCTTTCAGCTTCGTTTTGGAGTTAACATATCAAAGTAGAGGGGGAGGAACTCCAAATAAAACAGCACTTTGCTCACGACCTCACTTGACTGTATCCTGCAGGCTCCGCTACGTAATTAATCACCTTCAGCGCCAGCCGGACGCGGATCTGCCAACAGCTCCCTGTCAGGCTTTGCCAGGTGTGGCAAATTACTGCACCTCCGTCTAGCCAAGCTCTGAGCATGGGAGTCTAACAAAAAGCATTTAAGAACCTCCCCAGGCACAGAGCAGCGCTGGCTGACTATCAATGTCTCCTTCTTGTGGTGTCCTAGTTTGTTCTAGCAGTCTCCAGGTCCTATGGATTCCTGGGCTTCTGACTGTGCCAGGGCACTAAGGAACTGGGCTTTTCCCTGTCCCATCTCGGGCCTTCACGTTTGGAACAGCTCACCTCTCATGTCCGCCTGTGCCCAGACCACAGTCTGCACACCTGACTTGCACAGACTTTCTCAAAGGTATATTCAAAACCCTCTCCACTTGGCGTAGGCTCGGATCCCGGGCTGGCTGCGTGCCCGTCTCAGTGATTCCCTGCTGCCTCCAGGGCTGGCACCGACACAAATGCAGCTCTGTGTCTATTCACCACAAAAACCTTGACTCTGTTCTATTCTATCATTGATTCCTCAGCACTTGAAATGAAGCTAATTTTATTTCATGAAATTTAATTAACTACATGCAAAAGTTTTACTGGCTAAGCAAAACATAGGTAAGAGCCAACTTGAATTGTGTCACTATATAAACAGTGTAAAGGATGGTTTAATATTTAAATAAATACCAGTCTAAAAGATGATGACAAAATGTGTGGTTTAACATAGATAAACAATGCAAAGTGTTTTGTGTTGATTCTTAAAAACTAGTTTTCTAAAACGTCCCACTGAAATCATCTGCTGCTCCAATTTCCCTGCTCCTCTTCCAAGCTCTGTTTCAGAGGTTTCTCACTGCCTTTAAAGCTAAAAAGCCACTTTAAAAGTGCATCAAATGACCTTTTAATCATCAAAGAAAAATTACCAGTGACTGAACACTACTATATCATTAAATAATTAATCACATGGTAAAACTACCATTATAAATATCTAAATTATTTAAGAGAAGTCAAACATATGGTAATTAGTTATTTCTTTCTAATCCACTAGTACATCATAGCTGACACGAATGTCACAGAGTCGCATGCCGTATACGCTCCCAGCATATTCTCACCTCTCCATTCCAGGAATTCAGTTTCAAAATGTCCCTAGGGAGGAATTGTTGAGAGCAAGATGTTAAACACAACAATGAGAAGAAAATTCAAGTATAAAATACAAGCCTTTGGCACAAACTGGGATATGAATATGGACACACAAAATGGGGAGAAATTTATTCATAACAATCTAACCAATAATCCAAGTGGTACTTAGAGTGCCTGGAACCATTTACAGACCTCTGCAATGGAACATCCACAGCCTGATACATCTTGTAACATCCACCTCTCTGGAGAGTGGGACATGCCTCCTCATCACAGGGTGCTTCCCAGACCATAAACAATGTATATGGTTCTTTCCAAGTCTTTAAGCTGACTCACAGTCCACTGAATACTTCCAGCGGTGCTTCTCACAGTCGGAACAGCACAAGTTCAGACTCCATTTTTATTTCCAGGTAAACTACAGAAATTATAATAGCTCTTACGTCTATCAGTTTAAATGTGGTGCCAGTTTTCTACATATTAATAATACTCATTTCTCCATTAACTTAAAAAAATAATTCTACCCTCAGTGCAGGTGTAAGCAAAGGGAACACTTTAATGAATGAAACATAGCCATGTCAACAATTAGTCAATACTCCTCTTAGAAGCTTTTTATCAGCAATTTATAGAAATCAGCACAGAGAGAAAGCCATGCTCCCTGAGCTACCATCACTGCCTAACAAAAGAACTAACCATGTGCCACAAACTCAGGAACGACATCAGAACCACAGTGGCAGGGAGCTGATTTTCAATCTTTTTTAAACATGTTTTATTGTTACTTAAATCTATTGCTATGAAACTTACATGGTAACATAATTAATAGAAAAATTGTTACCCACAAACACATTTAAATAATTTGTAAAGTTATTTGCTTTTTTACATTCTCATTATTCACTGCCCAACATAGGAACTTCTTTTAATGAACTACTGTCCTTAATTTCTAGGCAATTTCTTTTTCTAATAGTAAATATATATCCTCAGCCACATCATTAATAACCTTCAGAAGTTTACATTTACTCTGACTGTGCCATGTGTGAAGATGTTGGTTTAGACTTCTTTAGCTTTGCTGACATTTTTATATTTCAGTGGAGCGTAAAAGTTGTTGCTATGGACTGAATGTGTCCCCCACAAAAATTCGTATGTTCAAACTACATCCCCAATGTGATGGTATTAGGAAACAGGGCCTTTGGAAGGTCATGAGGGTGGTGCCCTCATGATGGGATTAGTGTCCTTACAGGAAGAGACACAAGAAGGCTTGTCCTTCCTTACTCTCTCCTTGCAACTAAAGACACAGCAAAGAGATAGCCATCTGAAAACCAGGAAACAGGCTCTCACCAGACACCAGATGTGCTGGCACGTTGATCATGGACTTCCCAGTCTACAGAACTGTGAGAAATAAATGTTTGTTGTTTAAGCCACTCAGTCTATGGTACTTTGGCAACTGGAACTAAGACAGTTGTCATTCAGGATATTATGCCCTCAATAAAGTAAATAACCTATTCCATGTAACCCTATGATTACTAAAAATGGTTTCCACACACTGAAATGCGCCACATTCCTGGCAGTCCAAGAGATCGTGCTTTCGCTGTTGCTACCTTCCGGACAGAATAGATATAAACTACTGGTGGTCTACTAGGTTTCGAAAATGACTCATTTTAACTACATTTAGATAAAATACACATATGAAGGTCTGAAGGTTTATAACTAATTTTTCTAAATGCACATTTATATAATGTACTTTCATGCTAGCTGGGTTTTTTGTTTTGTTTTGTTGAAGAATGAGGTTATATCTCCTAGGATCATCTTTTAAAATATCTTTTCTTTCAAGTTTATATACCTAACATCTGTGAAATTTTAAACTATATGTTCTTCACAAGAACACAGAGTGAGGCTCTTCCTAAATCAAAATGAAGACATATGAGTAAGTAGAAGTCCGTGGATGAATAAACATACAATAGTTAACCTTTGCATAGTTAATGCCTTCTCTCAACCAAAGCAGGGATGAATGGCAAATTGACACATTTCAACTTTTAAAAAGGTTAAATTTCACAAATGACCTACAGTTCTTCAACTAACGGCCCTCTACTTCTCTGAGAACTCTGAAGAGCTGTACATTCTGTATTCCAGTAAGTCATACTGTGAAGAAAAAGAATGAGTGTAGTAAAACTGGGGGAGGAGGAGACACTTGATTTTACTTAATAAACACATACCATTCACTATAGTCTAGGCACTATTTTTAAGTATTTTACAAACATTAACTCAATAAATCTTCATAATTTTATGACTCTGTACTATTATATAATTCCCATTTTACAGATGAGAATGTAGAGAAACAGAGAGAGGCAGTAACTTGTTGAAGACCACTCAGCTAGTAAACTGCTTGGGTCAGTATCTGAACCCAAGCAGTAAGACTTCGGAGGCCATGCTCTTAATAAACTGCCTTCTCCTGGGTACTGCTTCCCTTATTCTTCTCATAAACCCCACCAAAAAATCCAATAAGAAACCAAGACAATATCTTTATTACAGAACAAAATGAAAGTGTATAGAGCTTGGGAGTTTTTTCCTTCTCAGTTAAAGGCAACATAACTAGTTTTCACCAAAAAAAATAAAAATAAAATAAAAAAATTGACTTCCAAACACGACAAAAAAACAGCAGGGAAGGAAAAGCTATTTTCAAGTTTCTAGGAGGTTATCATAAACAATAAAAAGAGAAAATCAAATTAAACTTTTTTAAGAAATGGCATTTGATGGTGTCCTTTCTACCTTGCTGCCTATGACAATCTGAGGGGGCTGTATATAGTGGCTGTGCAGAGCACCCGAGGGTGTGAAAATGAAAGATGACCATGCTTGGAGAGAAAAGAGAAGCATATTGTAAGCAAATGTAAATGCACAGTAAGGTCTGAATGTTGTGGAAATAAGCCCAGGCTGCCTCTCAATTCATGAGTTTAGCGGAGATGGCAGAACAGATGACAAACAACAACAAACAGAAATATCAAACTACATGATTCTCTCCTAAAGTGGGGACAAATATCCAGAGCTGTTTGTTTAATTTCATGCTAATTTACTTTCTTGTTTAAACATTCTAAATATTTGTTACCTATGAAATATTCACGTATTGTGTTTTAATACCTTGAGGGTTTTATTTTTCAATGATTAATTTATAAGTACCTGTAGTAAAAACAGCACATCTTCCTCAAAATAACAGCAAAAGCTTGGATTTAAAGACTTAGTCAACATATGGAACTGGAGGTGAATTCAATCTTCTTGACATTTAAAAATTCAAATACTGAAATGAATAGTCGCTTGAAATAAATACCTCATTTTATTTATTTTTATTTTTATTTTTTAAGAACTTTTATTGAGATACAGTTAACATACAATAAACTGCATGTACTTAGAATGTACAATTTGGTATCCCAATCTCCCAATTCATTCCTCATCAATCCTCCCTGCTTTCCCCACTTGGTGTCCATATGTTTGTTCTCTACCTCTGTGTCTCTGTTTCTGCCTTGCAAACTGTTGATTTGTACCATTTTTCAATATTCCGTGTATATGCATTAATATACGATATTTATATTCCTCTTTCTGACTTACTTCACTCTGTATGACACTCTCTAGGTCCATCTATGTCTCTACAAATGTCCCAATTTCATTCCTTTTTACAGCTGAGTAATATTCCATTGTATATATGCACCACATCTTCTTTATCCATTCATCTGTCAATAGACATTTAGGTTGCTTCCATGTCCTGGCTATTGTAAATAGTGCTGCAATGAACATTGGGGTGCATGTGACTTTTTGAATTATGGTGTTCTCTGGGTATATGCCCAGTAGTGGGATTGCTGGCTCATATGGTAGTTCTATTTTTAGTTTTGCAAGGAACCTCCATACTGTTTTCCATAGTGGTTGTATCAATTTACATTCCCACCAACAGTGTAACAGCGTTCCCTTATCTCCAAACCCCCTCCAGCATTTACTGTTTGTAGATTTTCTGATGATGCCCATTCTAACCAGTGTGAGGTGATACCTCATTGTTGTTCTGATTTGCATTTCTCTAATAATTAGCGATGCTGAACAGCTTTTCATGTGCCTCTTGGCCATCTGTATGTCTTCTTTGGAGAAATGCCTATTTAGGTCTTCTGTCCATTTTTTGAATGGGTTGTTTGTTTTTTTGATATTGAGCTGGATGAACTGTTTATATATTTTGGAGATTAATCCTTTGTTGATTCATTTGCAAATATTTTCTCCCATTCTGAGGGCTGTCTTTTCGTCTTGCTTATAGTTTGCTGTGCAGAAGCTTTGAAGTTTCATTAGGTCCCACTTATTTATTTTTGTTTTTATTTCCATTACTCTAGGGGGTGGATCAAAAGATCTTGCTGTGATTTATGTCAAAGAGTGTTCTTCCTATGTTTTCCTCTAGGAGTTTTATAGTGTCTGGCCTTACATTTAGGTCTTTAATCCATTTTGAGTTTAGTTTTGTGTATGGTGTTAAGGAGTGTTCTAATTTCATTCTTTTCCATGTCCAGTTTTCCCAGCATCACTTATTGAAGAGGCTGCCTTTTCTCCATTGTATATCCCTGCCTCCTTTGTCTTAGATTGGCTGACCATAGTTTATCTCTGGGCTTTCTATCCTGTTCCATTGATCTATATTTCTGTTTTTGTGCCAGTACCATACTGTCTTGATCACTATGGCCTTGTAGTATAGCCTGAAGTCAAGAAGCCTGATTCCACCAACTCCATCTTTCCTTCTCAAGATTGCTTTGGCTATTCGGGGTCTTTTGCGTTTCCATACAAATCGTAAAATTTCTTGTTCTAGTTCTGTGAAAAATGCCATTGGTAATCTGATAGGGATTGCATTGAATCTGTAAATTGCTTTGGGTAGTATAGTCATTTTCACAATATTGATTCTTCCAATCCAAGAACATGGTATACTTCCCCATCTGTTTGTATTGTCTTTGATTTCTTTCATTCGTGTCTTATAGTTTTCTGAGTACAGGTCTTTTACCTCCTTAGTTAGGTTTATTCCTAGGTATGTTATGCGTTTTGTTGCAGTGGTGAATGGGGTTGTTTCCTTAACTTCTCTTTCTCATCTTTCATTGTTAGTATATAGAAATGCAAGAGATTTCTGTGTGTTAATTTTGTATCCTGCAACTTTACCAAATTCATTGATTAGCTCAACTACTTTTGTGGTGGCCTCTTTAGGATGTTCTATGTATAATATCATGTCATCTGCAAACAGTGACAGTTTTACTTCTTTTCCAATTTGGATTCCTTTTATTTCTTTTTCTTCTCTGATTGCTGTGGCAAGGACTTCCAAAACTATGTTGAATAGTAGTGGTGAGAGTGGACATCCTTGTCTTGTTCCTGATCTTAGAGGGAATGCTTCCAGTTTTTCACCATTGAGAATGATGTTTGCTATGGGTTTGTCATATATGGCCTTTATTATGTTGAGGTAGGTTCCCTCTATGCCCACCTTCTGGAGAGTTTTTATCATAAATGGGTGTTGAATTTTGTCAAAAGCTTTTTCTGCATCTATTGAGATGATCATGTGGATTTTATCCTTCAATTTATTAACATGGTGTATCACACTGATTGATTTGCGTATATTAAAGAATCCTTGCATTCCAGGGATAAACCCCACTTGATCATGGTGTATGATCCTTTTAATGTGTTGTTTTGTGTGGATTCTGTTGGCTACTATTTTGTTGAGGATCTTTGCATCTAAATTCATCAGTGATATTGGCCTGTAGTTTTCTTTTTTTGTAGTATCTTTGTCTGCTTTTGGTATCAGGGTGATGGTGGCCTCATAAAATGAGTTTGGGAGTGTTCCTTCCTCTGCAATTTTTTGGAAGAGCTTGAGAAGGATGGGTGTTAGCTTTTCTCTAAATGTTTGATGAAATTTACCTGTGAATCCATCTGGTCCTGGACTTTTGTTTGTTGGGAGATTTTTAATCACAGTTTCAATTTCATTACTTGTGACTGGTCTGTTCATATTTTCTATGTCTTCCTGATTCAGTCTTGGAAGGCATTACCTTTCTAAGAATCTGTCCATTTCATCCAGGTTGTCCATTTTATTGGCATATAGTTGCTTGTAGAAGTCTCTTATGGTGCTTTTTATTTCTGTGGTGTCTGTTGCATCTTCTCCTGTTTCATTTCTAATGTTATTGATTTGAGTCCTCTCCCTCTTTTTCTTGATGAGTCTTGCTAGAGGTTTATCGATTTTATCTTCTCAAAGAACCAGCTTTTAGTTTTATTGATTTTTGCTGTTGTTTTCTTTGTTTCTATTTCATTTATTTCTGCTCTGATCTTTATGATTTCTCTCCATCTACTCACTCTGGATTTTGTTTACTCTTCTTTCTCTAGTTTCTTTAGGTGTAAGTTTAGATTGTTTATTTGGGATGTTTCTTGTTTCTTGAGGTAGGATTGTATTGCTATAAACTTCCCTCTTAGAACTGCCTTTGCTGCATCCCATAGGATTTGGATCGTTGTGTTTTCGTTGTCATTTGTCTCTAGGTATTTTTTGATTTCCTCTTTGATTTCTTCAGTGATCTCTTGGTTATTTAGTAGCGTACTGTTCAGTCTCCACGTGTTTGTGTTTTTTACAGGTTTTTTTCCTGTAATTGACTTCTAATCTCATAGCGTTGTGGTCGGAAAAGATGTTTGATACAATTTCAATTTTCTTAAATTTACCAATGCTTCATTTATGACCCAAAATGTGATCTATCCTGGAGAATGTCCCATGTGCACTTGAGAAGAACATGCAATGTGCTGTTTTTGGATGTTATGTCCTACAGATATCTATTAAATCAAGCTGATTTATTGTGTCACTTAAAGCTGTGTTTTCTTATTTATTTTCTGTGTGGATGATCTGTCCATTGGTGTCAGTGGGGTGTGAAAGTCCACAATTATTGTGTTAGTGTCAATTTCCTCTTTCACAGTTGTTAGCATTTGCCTTATGTACTGAGGTGTTCCTATATTGAGTGTATATATATTTATAATTGTTATCTCCTCTTCTTGGATGGATCCCTTGATCTTTATGTAATGTCCTTTCTTGTCTCTTGCAACATTTTTATTTTAAAGTCTATTTTATCTGATATGAGTATCACTACTCCAGCTTTCTTTTGATTTCCATTTGCATGGAATATCTTTTTCCATCCCCTCACTTTCTGTCTGTATGTGTCCCTAGGTCCAAAGTGGGTCTCTTGTAGACAGCATATATATAGGTCTTGTTTATGTATCCACTCAGCCAGTCTATGTCTTTTGGTTGGTGCATTTAGTTCATTTACATTCAAGGTAATTATCGATATGTATGTTCTTATTGCCATTTTCTTAATTGTTTTGTGTTTGCTTTTGTAGGTCCTTTTCTTTTATGTTTCCTGCTTAGAGAAGTTCCTTTGGCATTTGTTGTCGGGCTGCTTTGGTGGTGCTGAATTCTCTTAGCTGTTGCTTGTCTGGAAAGCTTTTGATTTCTCCATCAAATCTGAATGAGATCCTTGCTGGGTAGAGTATTCTTGGTTGTAGGTTCTTCCCTTTCATCACTTGAAATATATCATGCCACTCCCTTCTGGCTTGTAGAGTTTCTGCTGAGAAATCAGCTGTTACCCTGATGGGAGTTCCCTTGTATGTTATTTGTCATTTTTCCCTTGTTGCTTCTAATAACTTTTCTCTGTCTTTAATTTTTGTCAGTTTGACTACTATATGTCTTGGCATGTTTCTCCTTGGGTTTATCCTGCCTGGGACTCTCTGTGCTTCCTGGACTTGGGTGGCTATTTCCTTTCCCATGTTAAGGAAGTTTTCAGCTAGAATCTCTTCCAATATTTTCTCAGGTCCTTTCTCTCTCTCTTCTCCTTCTGGGTCCCCTATAATGAGAATGTTGGTGCGTTTCACATTGTCCTAGAGGTCTTTTAGGCTGTCTTCAGTTCTTTTCATTCTTTTTTTCTTTATTCTTTTCCACATCAGTGATTATCACCATTCTGTCTTCCAGATCCCTTATTTGCCCCTCTGCCTCAGTTAATCTGCTATTGGTTCCTTCCAGTGTATTTTTCATTTCAGTTATTGTGTTGCATATCTCTGTTTGTTTGCTCTTTAATTCTTCTAGGTCTTTGGTAAACTTTTCAATCTTTGCATCCAGTCTTTTTTCAAAGTCCTGGATCATCTTCACCATCATTATTCTGAATTCTTTTTCTGGAAGGGTGCCTATCTCCTCTTCATTTAGTTGTTTTTCTGGGGTGTTAGCTTGTCCCTTCACCTGGTACAAAGTCTTTTGCCTTTTCATTTTCTCTGTCTTTCTGTGGCTGTGGTTTTCAGTTCCACAAGACGAAATACTGATGATACTGCTTGATTCTGCTGTGTGCCCTCTTGTGTAGGAAGCTATCTAGATGGCTCATGGGTGCTTCCTGATGGGAGGGACTGATGGTGGGTAAGGCTGGGTGGGCGGAGCTCAGTAAAATGTTAATCTGCTCGTCTGCCAATGGGTGGGGCTGTGTTCCCACCTTGTTGGTTGTTTGGCCTGAAGCTACCTAGCACTGGAGCTTACAGGTTCCTTGGTGGGGCTAATGGCGGACTCTGAGAGGGCTCATGCCAATGAGCACTTCCCGGAACCCCTGCTACCAGTGCCCCTGTCTCCTCAGTGAGCCACAGCTGCCCCCCACCTCTGCAGGCAACCCTCCAACACCAGCAGGTAGGTCTGGTTCAGTCTCCTATGGGGTCACTGCTCCTTCCCTCAGGTCCTGGTGAGCACACTTTTTTGTGTGCCCTCCAAGAGTAGAGTCTCTGTTTTCCCCAGTCCTGTAGAGGTCCTGCAGTCAAATCCCGCTGGCTTTCAAAGTCTGATTCTCTGGGGATTCCTCCTCCCATTGCTGGACCCCCAGGTTGGGAAGCCTGATGTGGGGCTCAGAACTCTCACTTTAGTGGGTGGACTTCTGCGGTATAAGTGTTCTCCAGCTTGTGAGTCACCCACTCAGCATCTATAGGGTTTGATTTTAACGCGATTGCGCCCCTCCTACCGTCTCATTGCGGCTTCTCCTTTGTCTCTGGATGTGGGGTGTCTGTTTTGGTGAGTTCCAGTGTCTTTCTGTTGATGATTGTTCAGCAGTTAGTTGTAATTCTGGTGCTCTTGCAAGAGGGAGTCAGTGCATGTCCTCCTACTCCGCCATCTTGATCCTCTGTCACTCATTTTATTTTAAAATATAACAAAAATTTTACCTGTCCAACACAATATTTTTGTTCCGTTTTACTGTATTTTTGTTTTATTTTACTAATGAAAACCCAATAAAAGGCAGTTTATATTTTTCTTGCAGTACCAGGAAGAGCCTATTTAAACAACAAAAATTGATTTCTCCAATCTGCTTCTTTTGGGTATAAATCTTTTTTGAAAGATCTGTTTAGTTCTGTGTGAAGTTTCACAAATATTATCAACTTACTCAAAAAAATTAAGTAACACACAGTTTTAATGTAGTAATTACTTGTATTAGATGTGCTAATAACTTACTAGCTCAAATCCAAATTGTCAGTTTAAGGAGAAAAAAAATGATCGAACAAAATCTACAACATATAGAACCTCCAAATAAGGAATGTTCTACTTAAAAAAGAGGGTGGAGTGAGGTAAACTGTATTCTTCAAAAGTCAATGTCATAACATACAAAGAAAGGTTGTGGAAATGTCCACATTGAAGCAGGTAAACATACTCACCAAACACAATCCCTGACCCTAGGTTGGATCCTGTACTAGAGGGAAGTTATTGACTCAGCTGATAAAACTGTAATGTGAAAGACAGATTACTGTATTTTCTTAGTGACAAATTTATTGAGGTTGATAATTATACTCTGGTTGTATAGAAGAATACCCTATCTTTAGGTAATACACCCTGCAGTAAACAGATGGAAAGACCCATCTCCTGAAGATGCCTGCAAGATCCTCACATGGTTCAGCAGTGGGGAAAAAAAAGCATGAGAATGAGGAAGAGGTAAAGGGGATAAGATGTTTAGGTGAAACTGGGTAAAAGGTAGAGGAGTATTCTTTGTATAATTTTTATTGTTTTCAAATTGTCAGCGAAATTGAAGTCATTTCCAAATAAAAATTAAAAAAATAAATAAAAGCAACAACGAAGAACTATTGACCTGACCTAGAGGTATGAATTAAATTCTGCAGATTGAGCTCACTCTTTATAGGATACAGAAATGGAGTCCCTGAAGCCTGCCCTCAAGGTATTGATTTTATGTCATAGGCTATCACAGACATTCAAGTCTCAAAAGACCTTTGTCCATATGGAGTGTCAGTTATTTCTAACACTAAGGTCTCTCCAAAAAGGTACTCCTGGATACACTCAAGTCCTCAGCCACTATAAGCTCACAGTCTCCATAATAAGAAGGCGAGGTTCATCTACCTTAACACTATGGTTGCAGGATCACAAGGCCACCCCTCATGTGCCCTGGAAATAAGGTTCACCCACACCACCAATCCAGAGGCCACACCTTACGGCTACAACTCTAGTGGTTTGACTCAGTGAATGTTTACTTAGTGCCTACTAAGTGCAGGCACTGGGCTATGTGCTGGGAAGAGAAAGATGAATAAGCTTTGGCACTAATCTTAAGGAACTCACAACCTAAGGAGAAAAAGACATAATTCCATAATTACAGTAGAATATATGAAATACTGCTGTAATAAAGGTATATATCAAGTATTCTGAGAAGGACTCAGCAAATAGGTGAGACTTCGCTTCATTCACTTATTTCCTCTGTGCCAGGGAAAGGAACCTTAAAGATGGGTGACAAGCTCCAGCTGACAGAAGAAGTGAGAAGGGAATTTCAGGTAAAAGCAACTAATAACATGAGACAATGGCACAGAGGCACGAAAGTGTAAGCTGTTTACAATGAATAGAAAGGGAATCACTATGGCTAGGAGCACAGCATCTCCTGTGAGTGTGGTTAACAGGGGAGGTACAATCAATTAGAGCCAGATCCTGAATAGCCTTGTAGAGCATGCTAAGCAGCGACAAGGTCATCTTCTTACAGACAGAATGGCAGAGTATTTTCAGCAGGAAATTTTAAGTGATTAAATTTTTATTTTACAAAGACAATTCTGGTTGAAATGTTAGCATATATAATCAAAAAAAGATGGAGTCAGGAAGAACAAGTCACGTGTAATTGCATCAGCCTTCCAGAGTTGTGACCAGAGCTTGTACTGACACAACATCAAGGAAAGAGACATTTAAGGAAGCAGAATGAGTAGGGCTCAGCAACCAAATGGTTATGTGCGATGAGATATGACAGGGATGTGAGTGAAGACGCCGCTTTCTAGCTTAAACTTGGGGAGTCATTAACAGAGACTGAGTCTGGAATCCCAGTGCAGTATGCTTTACGCTGTTCAATAAAGAATTTAGGATTACGGGAAGTGCACTGAAGTTCAGGAGAGAAGTTAGAGTAACTGTAAAGATGCTAGGGTCATACTGATGATGGTTAAATACGACATAGCTTTCTTTAAGGAAGATTGTGTAGATTGAGACGATATTAAGGATAGATATTTAAAGATGATCAGGGAAAAAAAACAAGCCAAGAGAAGGAAAAAGAATGAGAAGTCAGAATTATATGGTAAGTGGTACTATGCGGTACTTGTATATGAGTTAGACACCCAGTCAACACAATTCTACCAACATTCAACACACAATCACTGAGGCCTATCAGACACCCAATGCCCTGCTACCCGATTATTACACTATCCCAATTTCCTACTATGTCTGAATAAGATGGTCACTTTCAAGCTTGGATATAGTTCAAGTTAAATCCTCACTCTATTTACTCTCTCCTTACACACTGAACTACAAAATTAAACAAAAGGCTTTATATTAAAAGGAACTATAATCATGGACACACTAGAGCCTTTGTTGCCATTCAGGGCTATAAAGATAAAAAGGTTCACAAACTTATTCTTTAACACATTCACCCTTCTTTTAAAAATTATTTATGGGGAAAATATTATAATTAACCATGATTAAAGTAATGCAAACTTCTGATTTCACCATAGCAATGCCAGATGATTCTGGGTTAAACAACAAGCATCCGCCACAGGGAATGCCTGCAGATGTGCATGTGAGAGCACGCATGTGACAGCACACGTGTGCTCACACACCCACACATAACCTCCTCACTCACACAGACTTCATAGTCAGAGCGACCTTCTGAACACTGCCTTCATCACACACAGTGACCACCAGTCTGGTGCAATCACCTATCCTCTCACAGAAACAGTGATACCTGTAATCAGTAACCCAGCATAGCAACCAGGTTTTACAACTAACTCCCTGAGCCAATTTGGTCTCTGTATAATTTTTTTCTTTTTAAATTTCATGATTAATGCACTGCCTGGATCTGCAACGTTCTTGGCCTCCCAGGTCACTACAGAATGCAATCTGTTTTTCTTGTATAATCATTTGAATAAATAATACCCAGTCATCTGACTACAAGTATTCATTACACATGAGCTATAGAAAATAATCAGTCACAGATCAAGTTTAGTAGCTTCAAAACAAATTACGTGGGTAGGATTTATACAGAAGCCTTCTAGGAGTTTCTTTTGTCCAGAAATGATCTGAATTTTATCCTATGTGCTTTACACAACCTCCTTTTTTCATTTTGTGAATATTTCTCTTGGGCCAATATTCACTTTATGCTTTTCTAACTCAGCAAATAAAAGCTCAGATCCAAAATGGATTTGCCATTGGTCTAGCATGTTAATAGAGCAATAATTATTTTAGTGCTTCAATCTGGACAGTCAAAAAGATGACCTTATGATGAACCTCCTGTAAGAGAAACAGTATTGTTTATAAATAAAATCTCATGCTAAGAGATCTTTAGCTTCCAAAGGAAGAAAGCATTCACTATGTTTGCAGGCAGTTAATGTTCTGCCCTTTACTTTGGGTACATAATATCTAGATTTTCATCAACATTTTTTAAAATGTTGCTCTAAGTACAGAATCCTGGGTTTTGTTCATGCATATCTGGAAACTATTCTGTTTAAGGAATAGCCCACAAGCAACTGGGATGCAAAAACCACATTCTTTACTGAGTCTTGCTACTAAGAAAATACTCCCACAGTTCTTGGTCCAGTACTACCACGTTCTTTAAGGTTATTCTGACTAAGGAAGAGTTGCATATTTCTGTGAAGAATCAAGATACCAAAAAAAATTCTTTTCCAAGGAAATTTTTAAAGTTATGCCACTAGTGAATTATACAAAAGACTAATTCAAGATAGGAAACAGTGCAGTCAGGTTTGAAAGTCACATTTGAATTCAAACAGACCTAAATTTCCAGGTTTACAGGCTGGATGACCTAAGGCGAGTTATTTGACTTTGCTGAGAATCCAGATGGAAATAATTGAATATAATATGTGAATAAATTAAGCCTAGCATTTGGTATCCCCTAGGCACTCACTAAATACTACCTTCCTACTTGACTCTCCATTTCGATACTGTAAATAACAGCACTATTAGGGAATTCCATAATTTTTCATTATACATGTGTGTGGTTTGCATTTCAGTGATTACTTGCCAGCCTGTAAAAAAAGAATATCACAAATATCCCACTGTGGGACATGGTAAATAACTATCACAGGTGGATTCGTAAGCTATGTTTAATGTTAGTTACTTCCATAGCCTACGTGTTCACGGAATAATACAAAAGGAAAACTATTCAAATGCACACATATTAAAGTGTATATGCGATTAATAAATGTGAAAAAAAAGGGCTTGTAATTTTAAAATACCTGGGCTCCTAGTCCTATCAGATCGAATGATACAAATGACAAAAATCATTCGGTGAATACCACATCAGCTCCTCCTTTGTACTACCTAGTAAACTGGATCAAATATAAAACACTATTTAGTGGGACACTGTCTCCATTACATAACCCAAGAGCTGGCATAAAAAGGAAGAAGGTCAAGTCTGCTTTTGTAAAGCTCTTAAGTAACAGGTCAGAGGACAGAAATATCAGGATGAGACCATTATAAGTTGTTGATGGAAGAGGGAAAAAAAGGTTTTGGGTCTTTGATTCTCAATTGTAACCATTCCAAAATATATCACATTAATAAACATTTTTTCCATCTTAATGATGAATAGCCACCTGCTGAAGTCAAAGAAACAGAAGCCCACTCTTAATTGGAAACAGCAAGATTGTGTGTATTTTCCACTGTGTATTTTGGCTCTCCAAATGTCCCATTTGAGAACTCTGAGGGTAAGCCTTAGAAACCCCCCAGGTTCTCCATAAGCCAACACACTCTCAGACACACTGCGTGCATTCAGTTTAATCAGAAGACACACAGCTGGAAAGCACTGCTTGAGGTCCATGCATTTTTTAATCAGTTTGTGTGAATTTTAAGTGAGTTACCAGCTATGGTCAGGGCACAACAATTCTGTATTTGGAAAGTTCTTAAATGGAAGTAATAGGATCCGAAATGTTCTAATGTTCCTTTCTTCATTTTAGAGAAACAGCCTCTGTCACACTTGCTACCTTCTGCCAAAGGCTACAAGGATCAGACTTAGTGGTAGCAGACTAAGCTAAATAATGTTTTGTCCAAGTTTCCAAAACAAGCTTTCACAATTTTCCACTTACGAAAATTAAATGTAGGGACTGTATCTTAGCGTTCTGAACAACCAAAATGATGTCATAAATAAACTTGATTCTCCCCCCCACCCCGCTTCAAAACCACCAGTCTTTTAAGTGGCAGCAGCACTCGGTGGCCCCTTCCTTTCCCTGCTACATGAGATCTATCAACAGGAACTCAATTTACAGTCAATATTATTTTCAGTTCAGGTCCTATACCAATAATTGGACACAACGTTAGTCCCTCCAATTATAATTTGTATATCAGATGACCTGTCAAAATGTTACCTGAAAAACAAACAACTTGACTGATATAAAGAGAATATATTCATATGCAAGAAATGTACTCACCATTACTGATGAAATTCTACCAAGAACTCTGTTAAGTACATTCTTTAACTGGTTGCCGTTCTAGGTGACTTGGAGATAGTTTATATAATTGGCCATATGAAATCCCTACATAGATACCTGAGGATGTGTCTTGTTCAGGTTTGTTTTTAATTAAGAGGGACTGTGGTTACATATATCCCAGCATTTGTCAGTAATGATGACAACATGTTGTTTAGTCCAACTGGATATAAACTCAGTATTCATCCACTTGTCAGAACATACTGAAAAAGCCAGAGAGCTAATCACCTAAGGGGGATCCTATGGGAGGACAGGAACCTCCATGTTTTAAACTTTCATTGAATGTGAGAATTTTCCAAAAAGAGATAATACTTTTGGTTCCAAAATCTAGTGGGTGTCTAGTTTTCCTTACTGAGGAATTCAAAAGATAAGTGTTCTTGTCTGGGTTTCAGAAGAGATTATTTTCTCAGATGTGTCAGGAAATGTAATAGATGCTTCCTGATGAAATAAGAATATAAAGAGTAAACACAGTCCAAAGGGAAAAATAATGTATAAAAAGACTCTTTCTTTACAATGTCATGATTGCCATGACAGAGGTATGTGTAGAAAGCAGTGTGCATGGCAGATATGAGGTCTGAAACATGATACTGGAACTGACATTTGACAAACAATAAGAAGTAGCAATTGGTCAGGCTAAGAGCCATATCTTTAAATGTGTGCGTGTGCGTGCACGCACATGCACACACGTATGATTTGTATGTACATGTGTTTGTGAGAAGTCACTGCCCTGAAACGGGAAATTCACTCTAGTAAAAGTAGCATAAATTTCAATGGGATAGAGAATGAGGAATGGATATTTTCCAGGTCCATGAAGACTTTTATAGCAAGTTTATACCAAGGTATGGACCTAGTTTCCAAAGGGGCAGTATATAAAGAGTTTAAAAGGAATAAAGACATTGCTTGATTTACATTTTAGTCGTATTATATCAAACAGGGTTTTAAAGACTGGACTGTTGTTTAACTGTAACTTTCCAAAAAGGACCAGCAATATTTTGTCAACACTCCCCCATCAAGAAGTTGGGTCTGCAACCTTTACCCTGAAATCCAGACAGGCTTGCTACTGCTTCAACCAATAGAGTGCAGTATAAACAACAATATGTAACTTGCTAGACTTATTCTTAAGAGACAAAAGGCCTTCCCCTCTCTTAGAATGCTCCCTCTTGGGCATCTCAATTCTTAGGAGGCCTCTCTTGGAAGCCAGCTGCCATGTTGTGAGAAGCCTAAACCACACGGCATGGGCATAGACAGTCTTCAAGCATCTTACCAGGGAGCCAGACATAACACTAAAGAAGCCTCCAAATGCTTATAGCCTCCAGCCATTCCATTTTTCCTAGCTGAGACCCTAGCCATCATGCTATAGAGACAAAAAAACTCCCTGTGCCCTTTCTTAACCCTGATCTACAGAATCTATTAATATAACAATAAAAAAAACCCTGTTTAATGTCAATTAATTTTGGGAGGATTGTTGCAGAGCAATAGATAATCTGAATAAGGTCTGTCCTTAAAAAAATTAAGATACATTACATGATTTTTTAGGTAGTTCACTATTGTATCTTTCTTAAGTAGAATCCAAAATATACTGCCTTATACAAACTTAATAGGGAAGAGAATCACAGTAGGCTTTTACTTTTCACTTTTTTTTAATTTAAAGGCTTCGTTCTTTTTGGATCAGTTTTAGGTTCACAGCAGAATTGAGAAAGGTACAGAGAGACTTCCCACACACCCCCTTGCCCCTTACATGCGCAGCCCCTTGCATTACCAACATCCCCCACCAAAGCAGTGCATTTGTTACAAGTGATGAACCTACATTGACAAATCATTATTACCCAAAGTCCACAGTTTACCTTAGGATACATTCTTGGTCTTGTGCATTCTATGCGTTATAAGTAGATTTCTGTATAATGACAAATGTCCATCATTCTAGTATCATTTTCACTCCCTTTTAAAAACACTTTTATTATGTATTTTTTTAACCTAAGTATTTTTAAATCTCTAATTTGGAGGAGGAAAATGGTTTGTTTGTATGTTTGTTTGTTTGTTTCTAGCTACTCTTGATATAACAAGAAGTCTTCTTTTACGGAATTACCCTTAGGCATGGAGCCCATCATAACATAACATTTCTCTACTAACACAGAAACCTCACATTTAAGAAAAATAGAACCTCGTTCAAGTTCAGACAACTTCCCCACTTGAATCCTAGCATTATGCATACTTTGAAACAGATGTTGTTCTAGTCACGTGTACTCTTTTTTTATTTCACTAAGTTCATATTTACTGCTAAAATATTTCTTTTAAACTTGCGTTTGCATATCAGGGAAAATAAACAAAACACAAAAATGAAAGACAACTGATTCACTTATTTCCTTTAGGCTGACAGATTTCATAGAAAGTGCTTTTGTAATAAAAAAAATATTAATGAAGCAGCAATGTTTTGTGCAGACATTTGCTCCTCTGTCTACTTCATTTATAAATACACTTTAATGAGGTAATAGAGACTACACAGCTCTGCAAGTGTTCCTTTTTCTAACAGTTGTTCTGAATTCAAAGATTAGAAACAGCTAATCTGCTGCATTTGGGGGGCTGGTTTATGAATACAGCATTTAAAGCACATTGTTCGAGCATCTGGAAAGCTAACATCTCATAAATAGCCCATCCTCCCAAACATATGATTAGACAATGAGGGTACTCTGAAATTTGTTTACAATCAGTAGCCATAAAGCAGATACAGTGTACTACAAATTGTCCCTCCCCTCCCCACTCTCCACCCCAGCGGGCGTATTGAAACATGCCTTAATGGGCCTTCATTTGCCAAGAAGACATTCAGAGTGGAGTTTGTCTTTGTACAATTAAATTATGCACATTGTCAAATCTTCTCATTTAAGAAATCTATATTTTACTGAATCATATCTAAGAATTAAGTCAGGTCCGTCCAGGAGATACTCCATGTGTCTCCATTCTCCTGTTAGATGATTAAATGCTAATCCGCAATTTTTTTTCTCAATAGATTTTTTTTCATTAGTACTCAAGCCTGTACATATTTAACCATAACAATCAGCAGACTTAATAAAGGACATTGTTCAAGTCGACAGTCAACCTTCTAATCAACACACAGAAAAAAATCACATATAACACGTTTAAAATTTTTTCTTGTTTCCTATATATATTTTTTCTTTTCTAGATTAAAAGCTACTATCTAACCAACATTTAGAAAAAGTATGACCAGCTTACCTAATGTAAGACACAAGTCCCTGGGAGTTATATATATCAAGTTTATTATCATATCCTGGAAAACCTTGTTATCTAAAAGAAGTCTCTAAAGAGGAAAATATTCTTTATGATTGAAGTATCCCACAGTCAATCTGTTTCATAAATTTACTTTGAAGTCATGGCTGTAGTGGCTAACATTTATTGAATTCAATCTTATTCAAGTGTGTATGTATTTAAGCATACCTGCTAGGCACAGAGATAAGTACGCTACATGGATTATTTTATATATTCTTCAAAACAATCCTATTAAGTAGGTACTACTATTAGTTTCCATTTTACAGATGAGGAAACCAAGACAAAGTAAGTGTACAAAACAGACCTAGTGTCTCACAGCTACAAAGCTCATGAAACTTTCAAGTTTAGAAGAAACATTTAAAATCGTCTTGCTTTGTAGGTAAGGAAACTGAAGGCCGACGGGTTAAGGTTACAAATATATTAGTAGCAGAACACAATCTAACCCTGTTCTTCTCAATCACAGTTTAGCAGTCAATAAAATGTTTTCATTTCACGTACTGTAGGGGTTTTTAATTTTTTAGTACCTTTTGTTCTCCTCATTTGTATCCATCTCTTCCTAAATATTCAATGATTATTTAATAATCACTTGTTACAGGTATTCAGAACTGACATACATATAACTATTTTTTATTTAGGTACATGGTATGTACTATAAGTATGTTCCTTTGTCGTTCAAAATTATGATTGGTGGGATTTGTCCATGTAATTATGTATGTATGTATATCCATGTCATTATTTTTAGTTTCTAGTTACATCCACCCTATGAACATACTGTATTATTAAGTTGTTTCTGTTTTTCATCATAACAAAAAATGCTATATGAACATATTTGTACATGTCTCTTTGGGCTTATCTGCAGAAGTTTCTGGCTCAATGTACATGTATATTTTCAGCTTCACTAAATATGGCCAAATACTTTTCCAAAGTGGTTGTACAAATTCACATTTTCACCCACTGCACAGTTATCCCTGCCAGAACCCCCATCCAATTCTCTCTAATGCATACTACCCAAAATTTCAAATTTTGTCAGAGGATATGAAGTGGTATTATCATTCTTATTTTATGCATTTCCCTGAGTACTAGTTCATTACTATTAATTGTTCAGATTTCCTCCTCTTTAATTCATTTATCTTTCACCCATTCCTCCACTGGCTTGTTTGTATTCTTCTTACTGATTTGCAAAACTTTTTCTATTTGTCTGTTATATATGTTGTTTTTTCTCAAAGTTGGCTTTTAGATTTGCTCACAGTATTCTTTATTATACAGAAACTTTAATTTTGAGATAGTAAAGCTTACCTATTTTTTCCTATTGACTAGCACGATAAATTCAAATTCATATGAACACATATATTTTTCATCCAAGATTTTTAGAAACGGCCCCCTTTTTGTAACTCCCTGAAAGAAAATTGAGAAGAGAATAAGGACTGGACTAATTCCTTCCTTGCACTGAGCAAAACGCTCCTCAAAGTGACTATTTACATCCTTGGTTATTATCAATAAAATTCAGAATCCATCACTTTATTTTCAGTGGAATTATCTTTCTGTTTTGTATTGTTTTATTTTAAGTAAAAATATTAAAATATTTATAATTTCATTATGATAACATTATCCATCATAACAAGGGCCATAGTAACTTATATGATTATATATTTTACCAACTGACCCATCTGTGGTATTTTATTTTATTCCCTGGTTGTACCTGGGTATCACGCTTTGCATATGCTTCATTCTTTATTTGGAGTCAGTTTTTCTTATTACTAACTTACATTTTTAAGCTTTCAGAGAAGCTGGGAATACAAACCGCATGTACAACTGAAAAATATTATATATAAGGAAAGAGATTATAAGGACAAAATATATTTTTCCCTGTAATTCATTATCTGTTAAATTTTAAAATATATCTCAAAATATAGAATTTGGAAACAACCCATTTTTGAAAGATGGCACTTAATGAACACTATCCCTAGCCTAGATTATTCTTTTGGAAATCATGTGGATGAATTAATAGTATCTTAAATAGTTCTGCCATTAGTTACGTAACTACAGTAAGTCACTAAACCTCATTCTCCATTTAAGTAAAATAATACATTAGGCAAAATGACCTCCAAAATTCTATTCCTTTACAAGTCTGTTAAACTACACACACACACACACACACACACACACACACACACATTCTCAAGGGCCTCAACAGCAGCTAGTAAACTAAAATTTCATTTTGACATTCAGCTGCCCAAAATGGGATAGGCCACTTCCTTTCTTCTATACATCAACTGAAATAAAAACCATTACTCACAACCCAAAGGCAGTGTGCCTCAGAGGAAATGGATTCTGATGATGTCAGATATTTATTGTTGCTTCCAGAGCAGAAAGAATTGAACAGTCCTTCCTTCCCCATAAGGTAGGAAACATTTCAGTATAAGAATATGTATAATATAGGGTTCTACTTTACAACTGACCACTTTATCCATTTTCTGCATTATCTCTGAAAGAACTTGAGTTGATTTATCTTCCTATACATTGAAATTGCTATTTGTTGAATTCAACCAATTTCAATTTCATATATAAAAAGCAATCCCTTTTACTCCTCCATTTTCTACCCATCAGACCCATTACTGAATAGATAGCAGTGAGTTTGAAAAAAAAAAGAAAATGAAAAACTCTCAAGAGAGTAGCTATTCAAACCTCTCGAGGTGAAATACAGAGCAAGGAAGACAGCTCTCTTCTGAAAGAGCATGTCCTACTCCATCTTCCTGATGGAGATCCTCTCTATAGATTTCCTACCACAATAGACCAATTCTTCCTTTTAAAAGTAATTATATGGGTTTTACTATTAAATTATATAGGTTCCTAAGACTTTGTTTTAAACTACACGAATATTTTCAAGCGGGGTTTTTCAGTTAAAAAAAAATTAATCAGTTTCACCAAAATGGCTCTAACAGAGATAGAAACTGTCAGTTGTTCATTGTTCTGGTTGGAGGAACTCATAAATCCAAGCTGCAATTTGGGCAAGATGTAGCTGTACCATTTATCTAGTTTGTTTGTGCTGACATACTATTGCCCAACTTTTCTTGTTCTGTTTGAAATAGAGGCCTGATTTTGTTACTGATTTTTTTTTCCCTCTAAAATGATTCTGTCTAGTTTTTCTCATCCAGTGCAAACATCACTGGTTCTACAATAAGATAATTCTTTTTCTTTAACATTAGTCCTCACACACAACTAAGTTCCAGGTTTAGCTTACCCTAAATCTTAGAACGAAGCAAATTAACCAAAGCATATTCTTAATTATTTAATGCTTGGTCTTCCAGTTTATAGATAATTTACAGATAGTTTTTTTTTCTCCCAACGCTATTGTTTTCTATTTAGCTAAATATTAGTGGCATTATCTTGTAACATACTTATTTAAAAAGCAATAACAGTAAGTTACAAACATATAGCAATCATTATGTTAGGCACTTTACTAAGCATTTTACAAGGATTATCTCCTTAATGCTCCCACATCCTAAGAAGTAAATATTATCCCCATGGTAGGAAGAAGGAAACTGACTCATATCTGTTAAGTAATTAGCCAAAGGTCATACAGCTAAAGATGGTGGAGCTAAGAGTCACAGTGAGGCTGTGGACTCCAGCATCAATGCTTTTAAATGCTATAATTACTACCTTCTAGTCCTTAATGTTGTACAGAGACCTACTTTTTTTCAGAAACTTATCCATTTCCATTTGTGACTTTACAATCTGATTAATATTAACACAGAAAAATACAAACAAATGCAGGAACACCAACTAACAAGTAGATTTAATTAAAAATGTACTCGTGCTGTGAATGCTGTTCCAATGCAATAAAAAATAAATTTATTTTGTAGAACTACCGGAGCAGTTAAAAATGAAAAGATTAAAACTCTTCACTGCTTTTACTTAGCAACTTGGTCGTGCTGATGAACACTAATAACGTTTTCCAGCTCATATTTTATTTCCTGCTTTTACGGGCCTGAATAATTGAAAACTGGATGACGGGTTCAGCTTTTGCCTTTTTTACTTTAAGGGTGAAAAAATCTTATAATTACATAGTACAGTTTAACCTTAACAGGCAAAAGAGTGTAGATTTAAGGAAACTGGTTGTTATTTTAGGCCAGCTTTGATTAAAAATCTGCTGGTTCTTGTTCAAAGACTCCTTTTCTCAATCTGCACTGACTGACCAGACTCTGAATGTTTGTCACCTCCGGGTTTGTTTTTTGGAGAAATTATTTGAAAATCCAGGCATAACCAATAGTATATTCTTCCTGAGGTCCAGGACCCCTTTTCATATCTCATGCCATCATAAAACCCAATAAAATTTTCTAAAAATAAAAAGGTATAATAACTGCCACTTAAAAGGTATGAACTAAGTACCATGAGATATCAGAAGAGTTGACTCCCCCCACCCAGAGGAGACAATCAAAACAGGCTTCATTGAGAAGGTGGTAATTATGCCAGCTTTTCAATAGAGCATGGCTAAATTCAAACAGACTGGAGGGAAAAGTGTATTTCAAACAAAAAGGAGTGTGCTTGGAAACATCAAGCACATTTAGCCAGCTGGAAAATAAAGGTGTCTGGAAAGTAAACGGGAGCTTAATGAGGGTGGGAGGAGAGTGGTACTGAGCCTGGACTCTCAAACTGAGGTTTTGGTACTTTATTTGGTAAATCTTGAGGAGTCACTGAAGGTTCTGAACCATTCAGTCTTAAATCAGAGCAGTGAACTAGGAAAATTTTCCATATTTATTAATAATAATGGTAATAATTCCATAAATTACCATATTAATTAATATGGCAACCAAGAGTAGAATGTAACACAGGATGTTTACTATATAGCTAAGAGCTAAACAAAGTGGTCACTGATCTTGAGGATCTTGAAGAACCATAAAGCGATGTTGCAGACATAGAGCTCATGTACTTGTAACCTTGGGTGTTAGAACAATGTCTTAAGAGGTCACCGGACCACACCAGTGAAGGTGAATAGCAGCAGCTGGTGTCCGTAGGCAGACAGAACGGAAGAGAGGATCTGCTGAGAAGTCACATAGCCAGGACTCAGCCCTTGGGAGCAAAGGTTTGCCAACACCTCCTCATCCTCCAGTCAGAGGCATCAAGGAAAGCAGCCTCCCTGGAGAGAGCTCCGAGAGGAAGACCAGTGTCATCAGAGGATTCGCTTTTAACTGAGGGGAGCAAGTGGGAATAATGAGGGCCAGGTGGGTGAGGAATGGAACAAGCATTCCTCAGGGCCCGTGAAAAGGCCAGCAGGTGGGACGGCCAGATCTGAGTGAGCTAGTAGACAGGGTTAGGATGAAGTTCAGCAGGAAGTAAGTTAGAGGAAGAAATGGCAGGCCACATGATTCCACAACGTATTCCTAAAAATCATAATGAAGTCACAAGCACAGACCTATCACCGGGATGGTTAGCTAAACTCCTAGCTATGAGTGTAGTCAAAATGATTCCATCTAATTTCTTGCACAGTAAAAGATCTTTGGCTGGATTCAGACTTTAAGTGGCCCTAAGAACTGAAAAAAAAAGGATCATGCACCTCTACCCCATAAGTAATTCCAATAAACACACTGACTATAAAAGAAGGGAAAGAAAGGCAACCAAGTACCCTTTTTTCTCATGATGACGGGAGTGTTCTTTTTGTAAAGGATTCAAAATGAAATTATTTCCAAAACTAAAATAAAAATAAAAACAAACAAGCAAACAAACCCCACTATTTCTAGGTCTCCTTGTTTTGTTGCAGCCTGAAGTACACGGCTGTAGCCTGCTTTAAAAAAAAAAAATGGAATTTGGTTCATAATGTATAAACCAATACACTTTCAATCAACTGTTTTCTAATAAACATTATCCATTAGTGCTAAGGTTGTTTACTCAGCTTTCCTATGTGTATTTAGAGAAGCTTAATATTAACACTGTAAAAGTAGAGAGGTAATCAAATTCATTTGTATAAACCCTTGAGTAATTAAAACCTACTTTCAAGGAAGACAAATTATGATGAAATATAGTAGCATAAAAGATTTAATTCCAATGGGCACTTATAATCTATGGCTTTGTCAGGTATAAATTTAATATAAGGCCTATATTTTGCACCTAAAGCTTACATAAGTAAAATCAAATGTAAAGTATTAACATTAATTGTAGTAATAAATAGTTTAATAGTAATTGATGTGAATAATAACTAAAACTGATTCTCAATCATAAAAAAGATTAATTTAGGTTTGCTAAAAGTATTTATTGTTACATACACACACACATATATGTACAAAATATTGTATATCTATATTTTAGAAAATTTTGATAAAATTTCAAGCATTGCAATAAAAAGCTCTACTGACTAATTTTGGGAATGTCAGATTTACTTTATCAGTATACTTTATACTTGTTTTTCAAACATTCTTACTAGTCAATGTTGTACTCCATTAGAAAATACTGTTACTCCACGGCTGCTGACTTTTGGAAGCTATATGGAGTTCTCGGCAGAGCACAAAACTGCAGAACACAAAACTCCCTATTTGCATTCACATACTAGTTTTCACAGGTGAAGATCTAAAGATGCTTAGTGAAGTGAAATGGATTCTGAGTGTTTTCTGATTTTATACTTCTTTCAAATAGTTTCTATGTGTGGTGAATTTTCTGGGCCCATAAGTCTAAGAAAATGTCTCTGTTTTGCCCTCACACATAAAGTTCACGTACATGGGCACAGGCTTCTAAATCACTTATTGTTTTTTAAATAAGAAATATTTAAAACAAATAAAAACTGCAGAGTAGCAGAAAACAAACATTATTGGAACCACCATCCCAGTCTGTCCATTCTTAACATTGTGCCATATGTGCTTCAGATCTTGTTTATTAAGAAATAAAAGTTACAGACAGAATTCAGGCTCCCTATATAAACCTACCAAGACATTATGTAGCAGTATAGGGGACTTCGTTCGTGGTCCAGTAGTTAAGACTCCGCATTCCCAATGCAGGGGGCCCAGGTTCAATCCATGGTCAGGGAACTAGATCCCACATGCATGCCTCAAGTAAAGATTCCCACATGCCACAACTAAAAGATCCCAGCTGCCGCACTGAAGATCCCGCACACAGCAACAAAGATCCCATATGCAGCAATTAAGACAAGGTACAGCCAAATAAATAAATAAATACTAAAGAAAAATGTATAGAATTTCCTAAAAATATTTTTCAGATATATGAGGTTTTTAAGTTATTTATTACTGGTTTTTAATTAATTGCACAGTGATCAAAAATGTCTGTATTATATCAACATTTGGGCTTACTGAGTTGGCTTGATGCCACAGTACATGGTCCACTTTGTAAACACTCACTGTGTGATTGAAAATATGGTTTATTTTCTAATTATTGGGTTCAGGACTCTAATATGTCCATCAGATCAAGTTGCTAATTGTTGTCAAGGTCTTCTATATCCTTATTAATTTCTCATTTTTAGTTGTTTGACCCAGTGGCTCTCAAAGTGTGATCCCCAGTCCAGCAGCATCAGTTACCTGGGGTTTTTGGAAATACAAATGCTCAGGTCACCCCAGACTTACTGAATCAGAAATCCTGGGGATAGGTAGTGAGGTACAGCAATCTGTTTTAACAAGTCCTGCAAGTGATCCTGGTGTATGATAAAGTAGAAAAAACACTGCCTTGATCTACATATTTCTGAGCAAAATTGGTGTAGTATTTGCATATAACCTTTTCACGTCCTCCCATATATTTTAAATTACCTCTACGTTACTTACAATACCTAATACAATGTAAATGATATTATATAGTTGTAAATACAAATGTAAATCCTAACTTTTGCCTTTTAGAACTTTCTCGAAACTTTCTTTCCCAAATATTTCTGATTCACTATTTGTTGACTCCAAGGATGCGGAACCCACGGATACAGAAGGCTGACCGTATGTTTAATATGCATCAATCCCCATTGTGGATTTGTCATTTTTTCCTTGTAAATTTGTTTGTTTTTCTTTAGATACTTAAAGGCTATGTTATTTGGGTGTATATACTGTCCAAATTGTTCTACTGTCCTGGCAAATTGTTCCTTTAAGACATAATAAGACAATCCTTTTCTGTATACTAATTGTCCATCTTTGACCCACATTATCCTCCAAAACTAAACCAAACGGACACGTCCACAGGATGGTGAGCATACCAGGCATGAACACAATCTTTCCTTTGAACCTCATTTTCTTTTTTTCACTTTATTTTGTTTTTATTGGAGTACAGCTGCTTGACAGTGTTGTGTTAAGTTTCTGCTGTACAATGAACCTCCTTTGCTGAAAGACTCCTGGAAATATGGACAGGGCACAGGGTTGGATATTGGGGTGGGGGGATGACTGGCCAATTCAAAGCTTTGAGAAAAATGTCATCAAAAAGACAGTGTCCAAAGGCTAAAAGAGACAAGAAAATTCAGGTTGTCCCACCATGCAACTTACAGAAAGAGCCAGTCAGAGAAAGAGGTGTTATGAACTGAATTATCCCTGCCCCCCACCAAAATGCCAAAATTCATATGTTTAAGTCCTAATCCCTAGTACAGAATGTGACTATATTTGGAGATAAGGCCTTTAAAGAGGTAATTCAAGAAAAAGGAGGTCACATGGGTGATCCCTAATTCAATATGACTGGTGTCCTTATTGGAAGAGGAGATGAGGACACAGAAGCACAGAGGAAAGACCATGTGAAGACACAAAGAGAAGACGGACATCTACAAGCCAAAGAGAGGGGCCCTCACAAGATTATCAGTCCTGCCAACATGTTGATCTTAGACTTCTAGCCTCCAGAATCCTGAAAAATGTCTGTTGTTTAAGCCACCCCGTCTACAGCACTTTGTTGTGGCATCCTTAGAAAATGAATAAAGAAAATAAGTGCAGGATGGAAACTAAAGGCTCCATATCAGAACAGCAGCAGACACGGAGCAAGGATAAGACAGGGAGCCTGAAAAATAACCTCTGGAGCCTGGAAAAGTTATAGATATTTTTCACAGAGTCTCTAAAACCACAAATAAAGAGAACATTGTAAATTGCTCCTCAACATGTTTATTCATTCATTACATCGTAAATGTACTATCACTACTGTTCAACAAATATTTATTGAGCACCTACTACGTGCCAGGCACCATTCCATGGACTTGGGATACTGTAGTAAAGAAAAAGATTAACAATCCTGCCTTCACTGAAACATCTACTCTGGTGGGAAGTAAAAGACAACGAACAACAGAGCTATTCAATCAATCACTCAATCAATCAATCAATCAATCATATAGTATGTTAGAAATGATAAATGTTATAGAGAAAACAGAGTAAGAGTGATTAAGAATGGTGGATAGGGTTGTTTACAATTTAAACACAGCTCCAGGATAGGCTTCATTGAGAAGATGAAATTTGAGCAAAGACTTGAAGGTAGTAGATTAAGTACTGACTTTGGCTCTGGTACTGTATTAAGCAATATACAAGGATTATCTAATTTATCCTCAAAATACTTAGAGTGGAAAAATATATCATACCTATATTACAGGTAAAGAAACTCAAGCTTAGGGAAGCCTGGAGTTATTGTACAGAGGGACCGGGATAACTGAGTAAACCAAATATTCAGTGAGTAACCAAACCCAGCTCCAGAGCTTCCTCAAGGGCAAGTGAGGGAAGCATGGAAGAAAATAAGTAATTACAGTAGGAATACCAAGCACTAAACTAAAGGCAGGTACAAGGCATTACAGGAGAACGAAGGTGCAGCAAAGCTAGGGCATCTTTTTCAAAGGGAAGAGCTCTTGGAGAAGTAAAAGTGAATTTCATGAGCTGTGCTTAAACAGGGTTTTTGAACACAACATATACTCAGCAAGTTAAAATGCAAATCAAAATATTCCTAAGAAAGACAAAAAGACTGCTATATAGAAGAAAATAATTAGTCAGATAATGGACCAATTAAATAAACTATGGTATACACTCATGTTAAGTAGATATTAAAATGTCTAAATATAATTTTAATGATATGAGAAAATGAGGATATGATATTGAGACAAAAACATATACATATGCTCTCAACAGTTTTGCCTCAGCTCTGTGTGAGTTTGTGTGTGTGGTATGTGCATGTGTGTGTGGTATGTGCATGTGTGTGTATCAGATACATGGACACAGGGAAAGACTGGAAGAAGGAAAGCAGTTTTTGTCCCAGTATAGCAGGATAACAGGTGAACACCTGCAAAGAACAATAATTTAAACAAGACAAAAGGTTTTTTCCTTACCCTTAAAAAAAAAAGTCTGGAGGCCCAGAGCTGGTATGAAGGTATGGAGGCCCAAAGCTGGTATGAAGCTTTCACGAAGTTATTGATGACCGAGGCTCCTTCTAGTTTATCACTCTGCCATCATTACAGGATGACCGTCATCCTCAAGGTCCAGTGAGTCTGCGGAGCAGTATCCATCAGGTATCTATTCTACTCAGCAAGATGGAGGAAAAGAGGAAGAGGAAGGGTACCCTCCTGCTGGTAAGATGATTTCTCATCAAGACCACACAACACTCCTACCCAGAACATAGATACCCATCTATAGCATGGCAAGGATACACCAACTTTACACAGGTGGCAGAATGCCAATCTGACTGTTGTTGTTGCTATTCTTTCTAACTAAGAAAGAGGGGAGAAGAGAGTAAGAAAGCACCTAGTAGTCTCTGTCTTAAGACTTTTCTGTATTCTCTAAATTTTGTACAATGCATGGGTAATATTCACAATTTTGAAAATAAAGGTTTGCTTGCTTAAAATACTCAAGTTATTAAGTGATACCAAAACATAGCGGTCTGTAAAGAAAAGGCTTAATGTTAAAGAGAAAAACTAAATTACCAACAGGTTAATGTTTACTTGTCACAAAAATTAGGGAACTATACTATCTTATAAACAATATCCAGGCATATTTAATGTATTTTCTGTCTATAAGCATACTGCTAAAATAATTTATTCCAAGAAAGGCTTTATTAGGTTATAAAACATATTTTTAAAAGAGCTGCAAAATTACATACTTTCTAATGAAGTTCAACATTTGGAAAATCTTTAGATAAACTCTGAACACGAGACAATATGATCAAGATCAATGTGGAATTCCCACAATATGAGTAAAGTTAAGACAGCATATGATTTTGACAGTATATGATTTAGAAAATAAATCACATTTTGTCTAGCAGCATATTTTGCTAAATTGATAAAGCTAATACAATGGTAAAAAAAAATCAAAAACAAAAAGAATCAAAATCACTATCTACATGGCACTTGTGGCATGACTTATAGTGTATAATACAATGAAAATAATGTCTGAGACATTTATTAATGTCTATAGAATAATAAAGAATTAGCAGAAACTTCTACCCCAGCTGAGAAAAAAAGTACCTCCCAACAAAAGCTATGCATCTACTGTTATTAAATACTTGAGAAGGACCAGAGGTATGCTGTTTACCCCACCAACCACAGGCCCAACATATTGCTTAAAATTTATCATCGAGAATGAGATGTGGATGAATCACTTTAATATCAGCTCAGGCTGTTACAACTACCAGATTAAATATACATATCAACTATGAGATGCAACTTGATTTCCAATAATAACAGACGAAAAAAATCTTAAAATTAAGGAAATACACTATCAACGCTTTGTACCTAACCAACCAAGAAAGCTGTGTATTTTTCAACATCTAACAGGTGATAGTTTCTGGTAGCACTTACTCATTCATTATCAAACTAAAATCAGAACTTACGGATGTCAGGCATTCTTCCAAGCCCTGGGGATACAGGTGTAAACAAGACAAATCCCTGGCTTATGAAGCTTACATTTTACTGTGGGAGACAATTAGCAAATAAATATAAGGTACAACTGCAGGTGGCAATAAGTGCTACAAGGAAAAATAAAACTGATAAGCAAAAAAATCAAGCGTTAGGGGAAGGATGGGGTATTCTGAATTTGGGCAAGGCGAGTCTCTCCAGGGAGATGACACTTAGGCAAAGCTGTGACCTAAAGGAGGAAGGGTGCCACACGAATATCCAAGGGAAGGACATCCAGACAGAGGGCTCAGGGAGTACAAGAGCCCTGAGGCATACATGCTCAACAGCCAGTAGAGGGACTGGGAGGAGAGGAGAGGGAAGACAGAGGAAATGAGTCAGAAGGGCAGCTGGAGGCCAGATCAGGCAGGGCCCCGTGGACCACGCAAAGGGTGCTTGGGTATTACTCAGTGTGCAAGCGGAAGCCACTGGGAAGGTTTACAAGAGAGCAGAGACGTGATGGGACACGTTAGAAGGATCATTCTGGCTGCTGAGAAGAAAAGAGACTACAGACAGACAAGGGCCCGAGCAGAGAAACCAGAAGGTGACAGACTGGCAGTTGAGAGTGGCAGTGGCAAGACAAGGAGATGGTAAAGACAAGGAGTCAGACTGGAACACGAGGTAGAGCTGACAGCACTTGCGGCTGGACTCGATAAGGGAGGAAAGCGAAAGAGAAGAGTCAAGCATGACACCAGTGTGTCAACCCAGCAACTGGATGAACACTGGTGTCGCTTACTAAGATCAAGAAGACACTGGGAGAAACAGGTAGGAACAAGAAATCAAGAGTTCAGTTCTGGACACATGAAGTCGAGATGCCTGGCGGGTGTTCAGGAGGTGATGTTAACTATTCCGCTGGATATAGGGGTCTGGAGCTCAGGGAAGAGGCTGAGGTAGACATTAAAACTGGGCATCATCACTACAAAGGTAATATTCAATTAAGTAGACAGGACTGGATACCATCAGACTACATGAAATAACCAGGAATAAGTGTAGATAAAGAGAAGGCCAACAACTGAGCCCTGCAGGATCTCAACATTTGAAGTTTGGTAAGAGAAAGCGAACCCAGCAAAAGAGACTGGAAAAGAATCACCGCTGCTGTAGGAAGAAAATCAGGAGAGTGCAGTACAGTGGATACCTGGCGAGAACGTATCTTAAGAAAGACAAGGACAACTACAGCCACGTCAGATGCTGCGGAGGGCATGAAAAAGATGCGACTACCTCGACACATGGTGACTCTGGAAACAGAGTAGTTCAGTTTGTTTTTGGTTTTTTTTTGGGGGGGGGAGGGTCATAACGAATAGAAACTAATCTGAGCAAGTGCCGACAAGACCTTTTATTTATTTTATATTATTCATTAGACCGACACGTAAGTCTCTCTTGAAGCCAAGGTAGCAATGGAGTTGCACCTTGTGATGGAGAAAGGCAGCCATCTCATAGCGCCCAAATTTCAACATGCTTACAGTTCCAGCGGCACATAAAGACCAACTGTAGGACCAACAGCCAAATCCCTAGGAAAGATAATCTGATTTGCCCAACTTGGATCACATGTCACCCTTGCAGTTTCTGTGATTCCTTCAGGGCAGTGGGGACATGTCTAACATAACTGGCTTCATCCAGGACCTTATCAAGCAGGAACGTGTTGGGCAAATCCTAACCGTAACCAAAGCCTGCCAGCATTCTGACCATTGTTGCAAAAGCTGTTCTGAGGACAGTGCGTATATTATCCCAGTATCACAATCACCAGCTAAGGTAATACACAGATGAGAAAACCAAGACTCACAAACGCTAAATAACTCATTACACAGCTGATTAAGTGGCAAAGCGGAGATTTTCAGAATCTTACGCAAATTTACCCATGCTAATTTAGCCATGCACAGTATGACACTCTTTTTGACTGTTACTACCAATAGTTAGAAGTAAATGAAAGGTTTGGATTTTTGTCCCTGGACATTACAAACAGGTATAAAAAGCAAGACTTAGAACAAATGGTGACCCATTTAGGACATTAATTAGCTAGAAGGGACAAAAAAGCAAGCAAACATACAGTTCTTTAAACTTGCTTATAGGCTCAATGAGGTCGCAGGTTTCTATTCTTTTAGGGATCTGATCTTACAATCCATGCAACAATCTAGAGAGAGAATTCTGTTATCCTTACACAGGTATTAAGCAACTATAATCCCCTGATTATTAGCTGGCCAGTTTGGGATTCATGCTTCCATTGTCATTCCTGAAAGCCACACTAGATTCCTATGCCATGTTTTTGCAGGGGCAGGATGTGTGTCTAAGATATTGCAGCCAATCCATGAATCCTGAATACCACTTTTTATGTAAAATATTAAAACCCATTCAAGTATCCATTATGCTAACTAACAAGCCATGAATTTCACCAATAAAAATCCACTTTGGACACTCACTGGTGTACTAGTGTGAAAATTAGTAAAAGGAAACTTCAACTAAAACTGGAGTTGGGCAGGTCTATAGAGAGAGCTCTCACGTCCTACCACTCTTCAATTACCCCAAGCAGGAAGACATCAACTACCCCCAAAAAGAAGTTACTTTACTGATCCCCAACAGAAAGACATCAGTTACTGACCCCAACTGAAAGAGATGTACCTTGTACTCTCAAACAGGAAGCGAAACTACTTTACTACCCCAGTAGGAGGAAGGAAGACTTCCTTTTTGCCCAGCAACAAGCCCAGCCAATGGAAAAAATGCCACAGTTCACCCCATCCTCATCTGAATTTTTATTTTCCTCCAATGTACTTTAATCTTTTCCTTACTGGTGACTTCCCTTCCTTGTCCTGCCCTCCTTACTATAAAAGCCTTCCATGTTGTATAACTCCACAGAGTATCTATTTGCCAGATGAGATGCGCCCAACTCATGAATCACTTAATGAAGCCAATTAGATCTTCAAATGCACTCAACTGAATTTTGTTTTTTAACACTAGCAAAACTTCTCCTGTTCACTAGAGATTAAGACATGGGATAATATGCATCTCCTCAGTTCAGCCTTTTAATTAAATCCTTAGCTCCTGGTGATGTGTATTCCTAATTGGGGCAGAGACCACCCTAGGATACAGCTTAAACTAACACAAACATAATATAACACTGTCATAATGAAGTGTTTTAAGTCCAGACGCTTCTACCACATCTCAACACAATCTGAGTTCTACAGATGCGATATTTTTGCTCTTGTTTTCATATTTGATAATGTAATTTTAACCATTCGGTCTTATTTCTTCACTCCTAAAGTGTATCCTATTTTAATTCTGCCTTGGATTACAGAATATGAGACCCAAATGACAGACTTAAAGGCCATCTTAATACTAGCTTTAATTTATAAGTGAGGAAACTAAGACCCAGAAAATAAAGGAACTTATCAACAGTTATGTTTCTAGTTAGTGGTACAGATGCAACCATAAACAGGCCATCTAGATTTCTGCTCTTCCCACTATGCGCCACTGCCTTCCCTGGTGATAAGTTTCTGATGCAAAAGTACACTTGTGGAAGTATCATCTTTGATATCAGAGAATACATCATAACTGTACGCAGACTCATTATAATGGAATTATTCTATTCCCTCAGCTTTGGGCTTCACTAAAACATGTATATCTGGATGAAGAGTGACACAGGATAAAGAATGCTGCACCCAATACCTCACATCACAGAGGGAATAAAGGAAGGTGAAACTGGCCGATTGGAAAAAAAACTGGAAAACCAAAAAGCAGCTGCCAGCCTATGTAGGTCAAAGACAAATCCTTTTGCCAAATCTACAAGAAGACAAGTCATTTTTCACTTGATCCAAGCAGATAACTTTACATTAAGAATACAGAAACTCAGGCATCACTGCCCATTCCTCAATTCCCTCAAAAACGAAACAAACTAATGCAGCCAGTTGTTGAAATACCTGAATAACTGGTAGTACAACCACAACCAAAGATCTGTCAGGTGCCCTAAGCAGAACAACAAAGACACTAAAACCACAGATTTCTCATTGGGTGTTTTGGGGGAAAAAAAGCAAACAATCAGCTAAAGTGTCCCCATGGAGTAAGAAATCCAAACAGCTAAAGGGTGTGAATAAAAGATAAAACTTTATCTAAAATCTGCAGCAGGAGGTCCTGTCCATAGTGAACATGAGAAGGACCAACAGGGTTGTCAGCTCAATATACTAATTGCTGTTCCAAGTTCCTATTTTAATACTCAAAAGAGGGAAGGAGCAAGCTCAGGACAGGGTCCAAGCACAGGGGGCCAGGAGGCCTGCTGGAGTCTGGCTGAGGTGGGAACGACCCCAGCACAGCTCTGAGCCTCTGGTGAGGTGTCATGAGACAAAGCAGCCCAACAGAACTCAAGCTGCCAGGCTTTCCTTCCCACAACCTAGTCCATCTGCCTCCACACACAGGACATGAGAAGCAGCTTATCGATCCTGAGTTAACAGAGCACATGTCTAACGAGGGACTAGTTTCTCTGGAATCATCACTCCTTTATTTCTGGGATAATAGGGATGAGGAGAAAGGAGACTTGAGGATCAACTCTACTACTAGCTGTGTCACCTTGGGCACATGCCTCAACCTCTCGAGCCTTCTTTATTTGTAAATGGTTTTATTACACACTCCGCAGGACTGTGGGAAAGACTGAATGAAATCATGAATGCATGTGATCAGACAGCCGGGAAACATAGTCTCTAAAATAATCATTGTCGTGGCTGCCACCAGCTACCCACCCACACGGGTAACAGACCAGACTACTTAACTCAGTAGAACCAACTCTCCCCTCCCCCACCCCGACTTACAAATGTCCAATTTAATGAAAGGCAGGAAATAAAAATGCCTTTTGACCCCTCTGTCTCTCTTCCTTTGCTGTCATGGGAGCCATCAGAGAAGAAAACTCCACAAGAGTTTTTTCACAGGAGGAAGAGAAAAAGGGAAAAAGCAAGGCTCCATATCTTACCTCACAGTGGACAGAAAGGAAGTGTTGGCCTTTGAAACCCAGTGGCCCTGGGCCCACAGTAGTTTCTCTACACTCCCTGAGTGTTTTCACTTAGCTTTGTTAGACATCTTAAAACCCCAGCAATTAGTGAATCAACTGTCCTCAGAACAAATGCAAATTCTTGTGTTCATTTTAGGGTTAGGCTCATATTATGCCTCACCTGTACACTAATGAGAAGTAGTTCCATCAAACTGCTCTCCTGGTAGGGTACCTGAGGGAGAACCAAAGATAAAGAAGATGCTGGAATGCCACAGTGTGCTTTCTAAGAGCAGAGCAGGCTGAGTGTGGCTGGAAAGGGCAGCGTGAGAAACGAGGGTGCTGAAAGTCTGGTAGAAGCATGGAAAACCAAAACTAGCCAATTCAAAAATGTGCCCACAAGGTGGCCACCAGGTATCCATGGAAGAGGAGGAGGTCCTCTCCTCCTTTTCCCTCCTATAACTTGGTTTCTTCCTTCTCCCAAGAACCAGAATGCAGTCTTCCATCCTTAGTATCACAGTGAAGCTTTAACAGGGGTTCAAGGGGATTTTTATGAGCCAACTAAGAATCTTAACTTCATTTGTTTAACTTTTTTTCATATAGGAAAATGAGTTCTAAGTTCCACAGAACTCAGGCACATGACTTCCTGGAAGTATAACCTATATTTGTCTTATTTAAGAGAGAGAATTTATTTCATTAAACTAATAGATGAGCAGATGTATGGAGGAATGAATAAACGAAGAGAAAGCCTTCATGACAAGCCAGCATCCAGAGTAGCCTGATCAATCTCTCTCTCTCTCTCCCCTGATCTCAGTCTGGTTTTCTTCTAAGCACATATCATTATCTGACCTTATAATATGTATTTATTTGTTTGTCAATTCATTGCCTGTCTTCTACACTAGAACATAAACTCCATGAGGATGCGTACTATTTATTTGGTTTGCTAAAGTCCTCACCTAAAACAATGTCTGGCAATTGTAAATGCTCAGTAAATATCAATACTTGCTGAATGAGTGGATGGCTGATCTGAAAAGGCAATATATCTTCGTAAGATACTTTGAGATTGAACACTAAGTCTTGAAGAGCAGTACTCTGGACCCCTCCCTCATTCAGTCTCCACTTCCTGTTTCACACCATAAGTACCTGACTACTGTCTGGGCTTGCGATCATTTCCTTTTAAATAATGCCCCACTGATTACTTTGAAGCCCTGGAGATCACTTGTCATGATACGAGTGACTGTCCTTGGCACAACTTCTCCCCTGGGTTTTTTTTAAGAAAAATGGCAAGCCTTCAAAGAGAGTCCACCTGTATCAAAAGTAGACAATTCCACATATATAATGAATCTCTGTTTCTTTTTTTTCAGTGCCATAAACTCTTTACCCTCTCTCTTTGAAAAGACCTCTGAAACCAAATCACATAAACAGAAACGTAAGATCTTCCCATTTCTTTTTCTGTAGGAAAAAAATACTGATATTTAGAAAAATGAGGGTAGGGGATACAATCACCTATTTCATATTTAGAGTTTGAAAATCACTTCCTCTAGAACTGTCTGCTTCTAATATTAGAGAAGTCTCCTCTATCCAAATAATGGCACAATACCATTTATTTCTAATTAGTTATTATCCTTTTGGTTTCAAAAAGGCCATGACTATTAAACCAATGGCAAAAGTCAGGTCAAATCTATATTTTCAGACCAAGGTATTCATTGCTTATATTGATTGTTATAAAGTAATAAATCATTTCCCCACTTGGATAGACTCTCACATGAAGTGTCTGATAATTTTCAAAATAAATCAGGCTATCAATAGTCAAAGCCCAGCTGCTGTGTGAATCATATTTACAAGTCTGGTAGTAATGACTCCTTTATATTCAGTCATCCAGCTTCCTCATGTAGATGAGTGGATTAAATAAAATAAGCTTCATTTTATAACCTTGATCTCATCATAAGAATTCAAAGATGGAAAGGGGAATTTAGTAACAAATTAATTACTAATAATCATAAAGTTACATTACTTGGTAGTAAACATTCCAGGCCTAGAACGGGATCTGTAATTCTTCTTCAGTTGGAGGCTATGCTTAGGAAATAATGTATCTTTTTAAAATAATTAACTCTAACATACTTAGTCTAAGATATTCCTTTAAGACAATGTATAATTAATATTTTTCATAATCTGGATGAATAAAGGGTTCTTGTGGGTTTTTAGAACATTTTATGAATTGTATGTAATTCAGTCCCAGTCAAATCAACTCTTCCTTCCTAGAAAGTCTTCATTCCTAGAAAGCACAAGAGGGACGGGGCAAGAAGTGGTTTTGGAAAATAAACACTTCACTCAAAATATACATGAATAGATACACCGTGTCTACAATCTCCAAAATAAGTACACTTCTTTCTCCTGTCAGGGTTATTCCTGAAAAAAACATCATGATAAGACAAGCAACTTTGTTTTCGACATCACCAGCTGCATTGCGTTGAAAGTATGGAAGAGCAGAGGTCTACTGAAGAAAATATGTGGCTACACTTTTCTGGAAGAATGGAATCCAAACTCAACGGCATAGACAATGTATAGCTCAAAAGGGGACATGAAGGCACTCATTTTAACATGAGGCAGGATAGATGATAACAGCATTCTAACAGCAGAAACTGCAAGGCAGAAGTCAAACCAGATGTCTCAGACTTGCTGCAACCAAATCAAGGAGCAGTCCATGGAGGTTTCAGGGGAGTTCAAATGTAAGCGTATTCAGCTCAAATCCCATCTGAGATGCTGTTGCCCAAAGCCAGCACAGATACTTCTACAGCAATAACTCTAGAAATAAGACCATACTTTAGCTATTGCTTACTGATGTCATTCTACCATTCGCATGCATTACAAATGCCTTTTTCATTTAGTAGTCATACCTTACATGTGTTTAACTATCTGCAATTTAGAAAGTACTTTTATAAATATTACCGCCTATCCTTTGAAGTAGGCGTTTTTATTCTCCCTTTATAAATAAGGCAACTAAGGCTTAATTTAAATGTCATTCCTGAGGTCACTTGATAAAACTTGGACTCAAATTTAGATTGACTCCAGGGTCAATAAACTTTCCACCAAATCAACTTCCCAGCTTTTCCCAGATCTTTATCTCACCCAATTATATGTTAATTCTGTAATCAGACAGGTTACGTTTCCACATTTGCTAAAAAAAAAACAGACTAGTCTAATTTCAAGCCTACGTGAAACAGGCCCTCCCTTCCATCATTTACTTTTTAGTACAGTGATAGTACACTAAGCAAGCCAAATTAAATTCACTTTTCAGCCAGCATAAACGACAAAAGTAGTCCAAATAAACTATAACTAGCACCACCTAAACCAACCATAACTTTTACCGAGTGACAGCTGTGGGGGAAAAAAATAACAGCGGGGAAGGGTGCTGTTGGTGCCACTTCTCATGAAGTGAGTTGGTTTCAGCTTGGTTTAGTTTTATCTCTACTAAGAGATGCCCTGAATCACAAACTGTATCCTGACCATTTCTAGAAGTTTTTATACCATATATAATTCTATCCTACATGCTCACCAAGAGTTTTCTTCTTCGGCAGCTTCATAGAGCAAAATCAACTTTGGCCTTGATAAAGACAGCAATATCTTACTAGTTGGATTAAGCTGCCACTTTCCACTGAGAATCTGACTGAAGAGCAGCTACACGGATTCAAGGGTTTCCTTTCACTGACCTCTCAAGTGGGAAAGACACACATATTGAATAAAATTGGCAGAAGAGTCCATTTATGAGTTAAAAATCAAAGAGTCTATTTTATTTCCTACTCTGGACGTTTAGGTAGATCCCCATAGTATCTTTTCAATATTGTTCTTTTTGTCATTAAATCCATAAAGTGAGTATAAATTTCTACTCATATCTTCTTATATTAGACGGAGGTAAAAACAAGATATCAGACACGAAAGCATTTTGAAAACTGTAGAATGAAAAACAAAGTGTTCTCAACTGAGTGCTTCATCTGTATGAAGAAAATGCACCACTCCCCTGGAGCTGAAAAAAAGCCATCTTGTTTTTCAGTTCTTTTGTTGTCAGTTGTTCATTTGGGAACCATAACAGAAGTTGTTATTCTTTTGTTCTCACATAATAATGTGCATACAATTTATTTTCCATTCTACTAATTATCTCTGTCCAACTTTTTAATTTTGTTTTATTTTTAATTTATTGAGCCCAAGTGCCATGCTGCATGATGTTTACTGGGAATACCAGTGAATAAAAGAAGAATAGGGAAAGACAGTCATTAAATAATTACATTTACTACTGCAATAGCTGCCATGAAGGGAAAGGTACCCAGTGCTATGCAAAAGTAGAAGAGGCATGCTTGACCTAGCCTAAGAGGATGGAGAAGGTTTCCATGAGGAAATAATATTTCAACATACAAATTCTTTTTGTCTTGTTTTTGCTTCCAAGTATAAGATCCACGGTTTCTATTCGTCAGTGTTCTTGAAATGCTCTTGCCTTCCTCTCTTCTAATCTTAAATTGATACTATTGAAATAATTTTTATTTTTTTGAAATCTGCAAGTCACATTTTTCCTCTTTCTCCAAATCTCCCACTCTACCTCCTTTAAAACAAACAAACAAACAAAAAACCACAAAGGTTTTAGGTTTCAGGACCCAATGTGACTTTTAGAACTAACTGTTGAAAGCTAAATGAGGTCTAAGAATATTCCTATCTGCTCTGGTCACAAAGTGACTTCTTATAATTAACAGAAAAAGGAGAAACATAAATAGGTTAATATATCGTGAAAAATCAACTAAAATACATGGCAAAGAAAATGTGACCACCATTCTCTTGCCCTTTGTTTTCACGGCTCCTTGGGGAAGTCTACATTCTTACTATTTTTCATATTTGGATAAAAGATCCATTACTCTGGAGAACTATGTCCTGAAATGCACACTTTTTCCCCAACAAAAATCAGCAAAGCATACAGAGTTTTTCAGAGAATGTAAGAAAATATGATCTCAAAAAAATGACAAAAGAACAGCAATTCTAACTACTTCTAGGAAACAGAGGGATGCAAGAACCACCAAAATAATTTTAAGGTAAACCTAAAATTAAATGACATAATACTGTTTTGCAGTTAAAAAAAATGCTTGTTTTTAAAATACAGGCATATGGTATCAGCTAAAGCAATGAATCAATCTCTAAAGCAAGATACTAAAGAGAATATTTATTTTATGAGTTAAAAAGCAGAACCAAAATCACATTAATTGGGACATTTTTATCACTAGTGGGCAAGGACTATATATGAATTCAACTGGTGACATATTAATATTCCTGCCAATGTAACTTGGTCAGAAGACATCCTTATAAATTCTATAGAAGGAATCAAAGAAAATACATATGGAAAATTTTATTCACTCTGCCTGTTCAAAGAATAGAGCCTGCGAGCCTGCATGTAAAAGTCTTTAAGGGTTCCTGAATATGGAATCGCAATTTATCTACCAATTAATTCAGTTCTCTTCTTTTAAATGTAGACTCTGACCTTAAAACGAAGACACATTCTGACTTTGAAGTATATCCAAAGTACACCTTGAACAGTCCAAAGCTCTGAGTTCAATGCCTATTCTTTCCCAAAGATCCTCAGTACTGACAGCATGAAGAAAAATAAATTAAGCACAGCTACTTTTTCTCTAAGAATGTCGCTCCTTTTTATCAACAGCTATTGTCATTTTAGCATCTCAAAGGCTCAGAACACATATTTAAAATGTCTCCTACCCCACAGACAAACCAAAGGAAGAGTATGAATGTGGGTGTGTAGAAAAATTGAGGGACAGTTTGGCACCCAAAAATGAATCACTTTGAAGATGACTTTAAGAAGAAGCAATTTAGTTAAAATCCCAAGAGCCTGGGATTAAGGTATTAAGGACAGGGAAATAAAGGAACTAGAGGAGTAGACTTAGTCCATGTGAATAAACAGCACAGATCTATTGCATTTCTCCTCTGAATCCTCAATTTACTGGTGGATGCGCTTGAATTCTCTCTAGGTCTGATCTTTAAGTCACATGTTCACATTATTTCATCAGGTTTTCCCCAAACAGTTGTATCTTTATTGAACTGAATATTAAGGTAGTCTTTTCAGATCTTCAACTACTTTCTGTATTTTCCTAGCATACAAGTCACATGTGCAAGAAACATCAAATTATAAAAACATATACAAAACTGCTATCAACATATATTTATGATAATAGCAATCAGTCAGGAAGTACTTAGTGATCATATGAAATTAATATACAAAATGCAAGGGAGGTAGATGCCAAAAAATCACACGCTCAATTGCATACTGAAGATAACGTAGACATCATGAGGGTGGATGACTCGGCTTGTCTTATTCGCTTTGTAATTATCTCTAGCCTCCAACACAACAGAACAGGCACTGAAGAAACATCTGCTGAATAAGTAAGTTTTCAAAAATGCTGCAAATGAGGAAATTAAAATGGCCACGGTTGTCTCGTTAGCTGTGTCTTGCCATTTGCCGTGTCTCTCTGCTGCTTTCTGCTAATGGCAGGATGTCCCAAATTCCACTTTCCCGGCTTACTGGCCAGATGACCTATTACAACAAACCTTCTATTAATCCTGCATTTTATTGATCAGAATTATCCAATAACTTCCGTATGTCTGGGATACAATAATAACTGTTGACAATTACAGCTTGTTAGACCTTAAATTACTTTTTTAAACAACAAAGGTTACTTTGTACCCAATACTCTTTGAATGTATTTAATTTTTTAAAAACTCTAAAAGTTTGCATTATCCCCAAATTAAAATGAACAGAGTACTACTATTCAACCATGTTGAACAATGATGTTCATTATACATTAATCACTGTGAAAGTGCACATGATAAAGTGATGGAGAGAAAACAAGACATGGAAATTTAGGAAGTATACTGATATTATATCAGACCAAAAAAGAAAAAGAATTACCCTTGAACATGGCAACTATGTCATTCAGAGGTCTAGCATGTCTCTCTACATCAGTTTCTTACTGAAGTAACAGAGAATACAAGCATTTCATAAACAACATAGTCAAATAGTTAATTTCTTAGTCAGCTATGTATTAGCACCATATAACACACTGGCAGGAATATACATGAGAAGAAATTCTCACTTAATTCACCACCATCAAATGCTTTCCCCATGTCTTCCCTAAGATGCTTCATTGAGACATATTACAAAGATACAGGAGAAACTGCTATACACTCTAGATGCTTACATATAGCTGGGAAAATGAGACCTGAGGGAGAAAGGATAACACAAAATGGCAGCACAGGGGCAGGTGGTTAATAAAAAATACCACTGGGGAATGAAGTTAGAAACCGAAAGAGAAACACTGCACTGGGCTTGAGCTTTGGATTTTGTTTTACGTCTTACACACCCAACGCCTAGTGAAGCCTGGCTCATAGCAGACACTCGACTCTAGCAACCCTCACTTCCTCTCCACCTGACGCTGGCCTCCCACATACCCAGCCTAACCCCAAAAGTTGTCCTGAGAACTGCTACACATTTAAAATCTTAGAAGCCAATCTGGCTCTCTCAGACCTCCATTCCCATTACACCTTTAATCTGGTAGAAACTTTACTCTCACAGTCTACAAACTCCCTTCTGTCATCATTCCCTCCTGGGGGGGGGGGAGGGGAAGAAAATAATAAAGCAAGCAAATAAATATAAACTCACAACTCTGCGCTATAAGGAAAACTGAGTGTAACAAAAGAGAGTTATGGGGAGACAGAGTCACATAGTGTGGTCAGAGGAAAACTTTCAGAGAAGTGACGTTTAAGATAAGACATGAAGGAGAAGGAGCCAACTCTGGGAAGAACAGAGAAGAGGATGTTTCAGCCAGAGGAACAACACATACAAAGGCTTGTAGAGGAGAAAGATCCAGGCTTCATCTAGGTACAGAGAGGTGGCCAGTGTGGCTGAAACACAGTGGTCAAGCGACGGAACAGAAGGAAAGAAGGTCAGAGAAGGCAACAGGGGCCACATGACACAAGGCTTTGTGAGCTGTGATAAGGAGTTTGGAACTTACACAAACTGTAATGGGATTTCATCAAAAAGTCTGAAGCAGGAAGGTAACATGGTCAAATCTGTTGGTAAAAGATGACCATGACTGTGGCATGCAGAAGTGGTGCCAGAGGCAGGATGGGCGTGGGGTCTCTGCAGGGAAGTCTCTGACACTCTGGCTAGTATAGAACCTGGCACATGGTAAATGTTCCAAATATAGATGACAGAATTAATGAATAAATGAGTCAACAACTTTAAAGCTGGCAGTGGTAGTCACAAATTAGTTTCAGAATGATTAGTCTGGCAATGTGTTTTAGACTATAGAAGAATCCGTGTTAGGAGAGCATTAGTCATAGACCCTGAATATCTGGACTACTAAGAAACATTCTACAGTTGACTAGGCCTTCTGAAAATTCAGTCAAGCTTTATAGGATTTCCAAGAACAGCCTAACAGAACATTAAATCACTCTGTGTAAGCTGTTCCCCAAGTTTACTAAGAGTCTCTATTTATCTTGTGTCTGGCCAACTGTGTGTGTGTGTGCATAATATAATGTGTTTAGAGATGCTTAAGACTGATGGTCAATTGAGAAAAACCCAAGCTGAAACTGTTAAGGGCTGGGACATGAGCCAGTCGGCTATCACCACAGGAAATGCCTGAACTGAGTTCCTTGATGCCATTCTGGTCATGAGCATTCCTCAAAGGATGCCACTTTGCATAGTTTAGTCCTCTCTGATGCAAAAAGCGTCATTTCTGAAATCAGGTGGAATTGTTTTAAAAAGAAATGTCAGTAAAATGAAGCTCAACCTATTCACTGATTATAAGAACAGTAAAAATAAATGGTGGCCCTTATGCTGTAAAAAAAATCTATCAGAAATATATGGAGGCACACTTTGAGAGATCTAGCTCTGAATCTCAACTTCACTGAATTTTCTTTTTTCATGGAATCATATAAGAGGGGAAAAAGGAGGTGAAAATTTCATCAGTTCCTAGTAGAAATTCTTCCTCAGAAGTAATAAAGAAAAAGACATTTTCCTGGAGTGAAGTGGAGCTTTTCAAAAATACATATTATTTTTAAAAGCAAAACGGACCGATTACTGAGCGCATAGATTCACATTCTCTTGCTCTGCAAATGTCTTCATGGTACAATGAAACTCTAAGCAGAGTAATACCAATTTATTATTTCTAGTTCCTACAGATACATGCATTCAGCTTATTGAAGCTAATCCATATGGACATAAGTGAAAAGCAAGTACATTACGAAGAAATCATATAATAAATAATTCTAGTACAATGAGCACTGAGATATCAGCAATAACAGCCAAAAAGGACCCACAAGTCACTGCAGAATGTTCTCTGAAGACTAGCCGCCAGTACCATTATGAAAACAAAAGCAAAAACATAATTCTACATTTTAGAATCCCACCTTTGAAATTTGCCATGTGCAAATAAACACCACACATACAAAGTTTAAGGCTGACAAAAGACTACGCCAAACCCAAAGAAAGGAAGGAAAGAAGGAAGGGAGGGAGGGAGGGAGAAAAGGAGGGATGGAGGGAGGGAGAGAAGGAGGGAGGGACGAAAGAAGATTTATCAATACATGTGATGAACAAGGCTTTGTTCAATAAATCTCGGTATCAAAAATGAATACCAATCTCCTAAATAAGGTCATATAAATGAGAGTGCATACATTTTCTTTTTTAAAAATCTGTTAGTTATTCAGGATGTAACCTCTAGACAGAAAATTAGATAAAATTATAAATATATAAAAAATCAATCAGCAAATATTTGCTCATACTCTACTATGTGCTAAGCACTATACTAAGGTCTATAAGGGAAAAAACTAAGTTTTAATTCATTTTGACAAGAATTTATTATGCATTTCTGTTGTGCCATGTACTAAGATAGTCATCAGAGGACATAAAATAGACAAGATACCACTCTAGCGAAACAGAAACTGTTTGCAATATAATTTATGGGCAACACATGCTACTGAACTGGCATTACAAGATAAGACGAAAAATGGGCTAAATGAACAGTACAGATATGTGTGCTAAGAGTTTTCATAAGAGAGACGATTTAGGCTTAGTCAGTCAGAGAAATTTTCACAAAGGAGATGGCAATTGACTTGGGCTTGAAAAAAATGGATGGAGAGAAACAGAAAAGGGCATACAGCTGACAAAGGTGATAGGGCAGGAATTTATAAGGCTGGTGTGGGCCCTGATAAGACCTGAGACTTTAATTTTGAGGGGACTGGAAACAATGACAGAGTGGTAGCTGGACCAGATAGAGAAGTACCCTTTACTGGGTCAGGGGTCTTTGGAATGATGACAATACTTTGGCACTAGAGAGAGGTAATGTATGCACAAAACCAAATGTTCTGTTACGTGAATTCCACTTCTGTTAATGTTCATGATGATGGAAATTATTACCGTTAATTAGAAAAATATTGGAAATATCTAAATATCCAACCATGTAGAGACTGGATGTTGAAAATCCGTATGATAATGTTTGAAAGTCCGTATGATTAAAGAAGCTGTATATTCTCTAAATACAATATTAGAGAAGAATATTTAATGGCATAGAAATAGGTCCACAGTGTACTGTGTAAAAAAGCAAATCCCCTAACAGTTTACCGTATCAAATCTATAACACAAGAGACTAGAATGATGTGCTCCAAAATGTTAACAGTGTCCTCTCTGAGTGTTAGGATCATGAGTGATTTAAATTTTATTCCTTTTCCTTATTTTTCATAGCAAACATCTAAAAACATCTATCTTTAAGATAATGTTTATTAGAAATGTTTTCATGTACAATACAGTATTTAATCAGAATGGACTCAGTGCAGATACAGAACTTAGCAAGATGATTCACGATGTTTTTTTAGATTGAGCCAGGCATAAAGTAAAAGATTTACACACAATATGCTACTTTAAGTAGCAATTTACAACATTTGGTGGAATTAAAGTAAGCTGTAGGTAAATAGCTTAGTATAGGTATACACTATAGTATAGCATACACTGTAGTATATATACACTATAGTATAGTATACACTATAGTATAGTATAGGTATAAATATACTTAGTATAGGTATAAATACTCTATAGCACATGCAAATTTTCAATGATTTTCTTTCTGTTTTTAATCTCATGATATTTATTCTCAATTCTGCCCCAAAGCGACAGCATAAAAACTAGCCTATTTCCACACTTTCAGTTTTTAAATTTTTATCAAGTAACAGACTTTGATGTAGTCCATGGTTTCCCTCCTTTTCCTTTGGCCTGATATTTGTTTTCCTTTGAAGGTATTACCCACCAAGAGCGCGCTTCCTCTCAAAATATGAAGTTCACCATCATTGCTCACTTCCTCATTTCCTCACTCTTAACAACTTTCTTTGAATATGAGCAACTCGTGTCACTACAATCAACAACTCCAGATTATTTTAACTTTTCATTATTTCCAAGGTGGGGCAAAATAAAAGTAATCAGGTAAAACCCTTAGTTCGGATTTCCTCCATATTTCATGCAATCCATCACACAATTGCCCAGATTATATTTCACAGTGAGATGAGCAAAAGCACACCTCCCCTTCAGCTGAAGCCCCTTTCCTTGTGCATTCCTGGATGCCAAAATCAGAACCTACAGTTCGGGAGCTGCACACAGTTGCATCTTGTTTTGAGTTTTTGTTTGCAAACTGTCAGTAAGATCAGAATAAATTGCATGATATACAGTCCAATATGTATATTCTTGAGCACATCTCAATGTATCCACCAAAAAATATTCATAGCTGCAGGTGTACAAAAAAAAGGCAGAATTATGGCTTGATTTGCCTTGATAAGCATGGCAATTTTCTGTACACTTTTCATAAAGTGCTAATCAATTTCAGCTCAAAATAGATTGAAACACCCAACAGATTGCTGCCATAGTCCACAAATGTTTGTCATTCGTAGAATGTGGCAACAATGTGAATTCTGAAGAGGAAAACTGCAACTGAACTATACCTTATAAAAATCCTTTTCATCTGCCTTAATAATCCCTGAAGAAATGCTAAGAATTATTTTGAAGTCATGTAAGTTTGAAATTTCGTTTTTTTCCTGTTACATCTAAGTATTGCTCGTCACACTGTAATATCCGTTGTTTAAGTATGGTTACAGATGGATTATATTTAGAACTCCGTGTAACGGTGATATTTAAGAATCAGATATCACATCCATATTGCTTATTATTCCGCTGAAATATAATTACAGACATCACATACTACTTGGAATGGAATCATCACAGACTTCTACAATATATTACTCTTTGTCTATATCTTTAATCAGTAAACGTAGTGTAATTCTTTGAAAATGTTTTGTCAATACTCTAGTCCTTCCATTAAGGTTATTTCACAAACACTTAGAGGTGCTAATATTCACGTTAATGCACCTTTACGAGTCACAGCTCTCCTGCCATATGAATCCCTCATCTGCCCGGGATGTTTTGCCAAACACAAGTGCCAAAACTCTGCTGAGGACTGTCACACTCCTACAAGGGAGCCTCTGCTCAAAACTGAGCATATACCTTCCCTTTCGTTAAGTGTGAGAAACAATTGGTAATGACATTTAGATCAGGGTATGGCATGTTCTCCACAGAAAGTTAAGAAATTGAATGAGAATAGATAACATTTCAAATTTTCACACCTTCCTCTTCAAAACTACAAAAGTGATAATATAATTTGGGGGGAATAAAAGCTACACAATTTGGCTTTAGAAAAAAGAGTACTTAGAAGTTGTGACTTTAAGCAACTTCTGTGATCACCATCTGCCAAAAAATGTTTCGCCAAAATCAGAGGCAGTAGAGTGTAGTAGACACAGGCTCTGCAGTCAGAAAGCCTGAGTTCTTATGGTGACTCTGCCATTAAACACATGACCTTGAACAAGTGACTTGTCTCAGTTTCCTCATCTATAAAATGGGGGTCACGAGAGTACCTAACTCAGGGTGAAGTGAGATAATTAACACATGCGAAATTCCGAGGATTAAATGAGATACTATATGCAAAGTTCTTAGCCGAACGTGTTCTCATCAATTCTTAATAAATATTAGCTATTCTCATCAGCAGCAGCAGCATTATTTCAAAGAGCAGTGAGCGCTCTTACCTGACTTGTCTGCCAAGTGTTTGGTTCTAGGTCTGGGTCATCATGTATTGCATAAATTAACCTATTTTCTAAAGGAGATGATAACATGTGTGGAAACCAAGCCAGTGCTGCACGAGACAGTAAAGCTCTTGGCCCAAATTACCATTTACTAATCCTGGTAAAATAGGATGAAAAAAGTATGTGAAAGATAGGAAACACATTTAGAAAGTGTAATCTTGACTCTCCTGCACAAATAGAAAACTGCCATCTTTTGCTTATTCCAGACCTAATATAACAGTAGCAGTATTCACTGATAAACTGTTCCCGTGATGTTTTTATTCTCACTCATTAATCTAGTCTCCAGAATTTAGCTAGTCAGTCACCTCTACTTAGCCGACAGATTTTTCAGGAGCCACTGGGGGAAAAGTATCCACATTCTGACCTTGAAAATTTGATTCTGATACCGTTTCAGGAGAGGAAATTCATTTTATTTATCCAATAAAAAAACGAAAACACACTATTCAGGGAAAACTTTCTAATGTACTTAAAATGTAACCAAAAAAATACATTTCAAATCTTCTTAAATAATTACTACAATCAAAAGGAAAACATCTGACTGGCCTGACTCAAAAAACATTTAGCAATCTCCACATCAAGTATCTTCCCTTTCTTTCCTTCTCTTTGGAATATTTCTATTTGATAGTTGCTATGGAGCAAATCAATAAAAGCAGTCAAAATGGAAACAGTCACGTGAATTCAGGCTATGAAAAACTATACATATATTTAGATGTTGTTTTCCGGAGATCACAAAGAGTCATTTACCAGTTTCCCCTTACCATTCTATTAGATTTTACGTCTTTGTGTTTTTCTTCAAAATGCCAAAGAATCAGCATAAATGACTTCATAAGATAAATTATCACCTTGTTCACTTTTCCAAAGACAATTTATATACAAGTTACAGATGAAGGTTGCAAATAAATACTGCTTTACAACTGAATTTGGTGTTGTTTATACTATTTTCTCTAATTATAATTAGAGGCACATCTTCAAGGACAAGGTTTTAGAACTTTAGCCATGTAGTAAGTTAACATTAGATTTTATCAGAGGTTACTGATTCAGAAACACAGCATTCATTGTTATACTGTATATTTTGAAGACAGCAAAGCAAGATCATGACATTTTCAAAGATGCTTTATACCTAATAAATATTCAACATACATTTGTGAATTGATGTAAATACCCTTCCTGTGTACAAGACTTTTAAATATTTGTTTTTAAAAGTGCCTGAACATATCATACAAGATGGCTTTTAGCCATTTTTCAATCAGTAATTTACACAAGTAGAGGGGCACCCATCCCAGAAATGGGCAAGAAAAACCACTGTGAAGAGAGAGAATAGTAAAGAATATGTTCATATTAAATAATTTCATATTAATGCTATTCTTGCCTTTATAAAATGTGTATTGTTTTAAGTTTTATAATATATGCATTTAATTAATATAGTTATGTGGAATACGTGATGTGGAATATATAATCCAATTTGTTTTCACCAATGGTATGTGTATTCAAAAGAGTTTGACGACTACACAAAATAGAAAACTCTTCATTCATAGATTGAATTCATGCAGTTATTTTATATGTTATTAAGATTTATTTGCTACAAGTCTAACAGTGTGTATTAATACATATTTCACTGCTTGGTAGTATACCCAGTAAAAGCTCCATGTATCTTGAATAAGCAGACTGCTTTGTAATCACACACATTTCAACTTAAAGTTCTAGCTAATGTTTATGGAGAGGAAAAATACAGAAAAACAATGATGACTACAGTAAGTATATTAAGTCATTATAGCTGTAAAGATTTTTACCCTGAGAGATACAATGCACACACCTTAAGTAAAGTGCTGAACTTTCCCCTGTGGGAGGGAGTTTCAAAAAAGCCAAGGTCGTAGTTTGTATTATCATTATTAAGGTCCAGGAGTCATACGTAAAACCAAAAGTGTTTACAATAATGTGCAAAACCTGGAATCTTGACACACTGCTGGTGGGAATGTAAAATGTTTCAGCTGCTGTGGAAAACTGGCAGTTCTTCAAAAAGTTAAACACAGAATTACCATATGACCCAGCAATTCCACTCCTAGGTGTATACCCAAAAGAATGCAAAACAGGAACTCAAACAGATACTTGTACATGCATGTTTCCAGCAGTATTATTCACAACAGCCAAAAGAGAGAAACAACTCGTGCCCATATATGAATGTGTAAACAAATTGTGGCATCTATATATAATGGGGTATCATTCAGCCATAAAAAGGAATGAAGTTTGGATATATGCTATAACCTTGATGAGCTTTTAAAACATTATGCTAAATGAAATAAACCAGACACAGAAGGACAAACATTATATGATTCCACTTATATGAAATATCTAGAATAGGCAAGTTCAGAGAGACAGAAAGATTATAAATCACCAGGAATTAGAAGGAGGAGGGAACAGAGAGTTACTGCTTAATGGGTACAGAGTTTCTGTTTGGGGTGATGAAGAAGTTCTGGGATTAGATGAGATACTGGTTGGTCAACATCATGAATGTACTTAATACCACTAAGCTGTACACTTGAGAATTACTTAAGTAGAAAATGTATGTTATGTTCATTTCACCACAACAAAACATTTTAATAAATAAATATAAAATTAGATTATTATATCCTCTCCAGAATAATTCTATTTTTTTTTTCCTCCTCTTTATGATAAAAATTACTGAAAGGGTTGTCTTCATTCATAGCCTCCACTTCCGATGTAACTCCACAATCCCTTTCAGCCTGGCCTGGGCCCTGCAAGGCGCCTAAAATGCCTTCACCAAGCACACCACCCAGAAACTTACTGCCAAATCCTTCCTTGACATGCCCACTGACCACTGCCTCATTCTAGAAACACCCTGTTCCCTTGGTTTCTTCAAATGACATGCTAGGTTTTCCTCCTTCCTCTCTGACCCACTCCTGCCCAGTTTTGCTATCTGCTTGTTTTGGGGGGTTTTTTTGTTTGTTTTTGTTGGTTTGGTTAGCTTTGGTTGTGGGCTGTTCATCCACTGTTAATTCTTTAATTTCTGTCCTCTGGTTCCATATTTTAGACTTCTTTAGTCCATTCCATGGTCTCTCACTAGGTTCATCCATCCCCTCCCAAGGCTTCACTGAAAATGGATGTGTTTTCCCCAAATCGCCCCTTCCTTTTATGTCCTTACCTTGGTGAACTGCTCAATTATTCACTCAGTAGTCCAAGCCATAATGTCATCCTTTGCTTTTCCCTCCCGACCCCGCCACGTGTGTGTGTGCGCGCGTGCACACACACACATACAATAAACTCACGTGCAATTTAAGTCTTGTTAGGTCTAGCTTTTGCATAGCTCTGGAATTCATTCACGCCTTTCTATGCCCACAGCCAGTGTCAGTTATTGCCTCCACTGTGCTGTACTTAGTAAGTGATGGCAGTGCCTTTTGTTTCATTCCAATCTCTTCTTGTCAATGCAGCCAGACTTAAATTTGTAAAGTACGTATTTCTCTATACTCTCCTTCTCTACAAAACTCTTGCACGGTTCCTCAATGCCATCAGAATCATGGTAAAAGGTGACATATACCTTCATTATATAACCTCCTTTTATCTATGGTATCTCTCCTCTCCCCACCAAACTCAATGTTCCAAGCAGAGTAAACTCCTCTTAGTTATGAAGGCCAGGTTCTCTGAGCCCTACAGGTAGACTACTACACCTGGACTTGGGAGAGTGAAAAACAAATCATCTGAATAGGACTCCAGGACAACAGGCACAAAAGATAATCCCAGGAAAACTGAAAGATGCTCTCTCAGCCCACAAGGTCTCTGCCCTCATGGTTCCCTCCAATTTCTCCTCCAACCATTTCACCTAATTAACTTCCAGTTCTCACTGAACTAAGCTATTGCTTCTTCCATAAAAGTTTCCCCTGAAGCCCCAGAACAGAAACCCTGAAATTCGAAACTTCCTACCTTTTCCCATTTCACTCTTTATTTACCTCATTCATAATCTTTATGGTACTTTATTGTAATTTTATGTTTATTTGTAAACTTTTCCCCTGCTCCACTGCAATTGCCTTTACACTCCTTGAGGACAAGACTTATTAACATTGTATATCTGAATCCAGCTCAGTCTCTGACATGATAGTAAGCGGTCAATAAATACTTGAATAAATAAATGTTTCCAAATTATGAATTGATAACCATAAAAGCAAAGAATCTCTGTTAAATACATATTTGGACATAGGGATTTCAGTACTTTAGTTTGCTTGTAATTATTCTACAAATAATAATTTACTATGTATCCACTGGATATTCCTACTTGATCTGTAATCATGTATTATATCATAACCGTATTAAAGGCTCAAAGACCAATCCTAGGTATTTATTCTGTAGAAACAATTATGACTAAAAATAAACAAGCTTTGGTCTAAAAATTATACATTCTCTCCAGTTTCTCTGTTTTTATTGTGGTAAAATATACATAGTATAAAATTAACCATCTTAACCATTTGTAACTATACAGATCAGTAGGGTTAGGTATACTCAATTGCTAAAACTTTTTCATCACACACCACTGAGGCAGAAACTCTGCACCCATTACACAATAATTCCTCATTTCCTGTTTCCCCAGCCTGTGGCAATCACCGAATGGTTTCTATGAACTTAACAAATCTAGATACCTCATATAAATGGGATCATGCAGTATTTGTCTTTTTGTGACTTGTATATTTAAACTTAGCATAATCGTTCATCCATTTTGTAGTACACGTCATAATTTCCTTTTTAAGGTTGAATAATATTTTATTGTATGTATATACCATGTTTTACTTATGCATTAATCCATCAATGGACACGTGTTCTTTCCACCTCTTGGCTATTGTGAAAAATGCTACTATGAACATGGTCACCAGTTTCTATTAATAACAGAAAATAAACAATATTACAATCATTAAAAATAAAGCAAAAGTTTACAGAAAAGAGAAGTATTTTACCACGTGTATATTAACTGTTTTTTTTGTATAGCTATTATTTTTAGATAAAATTTTTCTTTGTGACTCACATTTTCACTAACAGACATATGTTTAACACAATCCAAACATCATGTCTGTTCTAAAAATGAATATTCATTCACTTTAATGACAAAGTAGCTCTTTTTAGCCACATTTAGAAGGAACTTACTTTGGGAAAACACTTGCTTTCTGATTTGGGGGTATATCTGATTGACATATCACAAAATACTTTATTTCATGCATGAATATGTAAAACAACGACTGGCCTTTGGGGGCTGCATCTGAGATATGCGACCAAATTTGCACAGTCCAGAGACTCCAAGACTGGGAACAAAGATAAGCAGAATTAAATAAACTGAGAACACCATTCACAATTACGAAACTTCTGCAATCTGTCTTTACTCACTGCTCTCAGATGCATCATTGTCTGCATCTGACCCCGTTAGGTGGCTGATAAGAGGATTTTGAAGGCCAGCAGATTTTATTTTTAACCTCTCCATATGGTTGACCTTCTAGCTTCAATGTGAGCATCATCTGCAGAGATGATCATCAAATGGCAACTCCTATCCTAAAATGTTTTGGGTAATTTGGTCTACTCAAAAGTGATGCTCAGTTAAAGAACAATATGTGATCCTCTTTGTACTTTAAAGTCTGTACACAAATACATATTAAAAGGTCTGCCACAAATACATTTTCAAAAGGCCTGCAGGGCTGTAGACAAAAACGTCAAAAATAATTTACTGACATTAGGATTAAAAGAATTTTTTTTCACACTATATACAATGTTCTGCTTGTATAATGAATAAAAATGTAACTAACTTTTGTTGGTAAGATTTTTCAATTAGTTAAGTTCTTTTTTAATATGAAACAGTATCTCAGATTTAAAGTAACTAAATCACAGAAAGTTAATAAGACTTTATGAAAAAACTTTCAAATATACATTGATGTATTAATATTTCAAATCTAATATTAGCAATACCAATGATCAATATAACACATTATGTTATTACACTCTTCAAATTAAAAGAGATAATTTATCTGCAATTCATGGTCCACAATTTTATACCTTCTTGAACCCTGAAGATAAAGATGGCAAATATGATTTTCCATATATGAAAGTTTTGCATATAAGAATAATATTAACATTCTTATGGCCAAAAGGCACATGAAAAGATGCTTAACATCACTAATTAATAGAGAAATGCAAATCAAAACTACAAGATATCACCTCGCACTGGTCAGAATGGCCATTATAAAAAAAGTCTACAAATAATAAATGCTCAAGAGGGTGTGGAGAAAAAGGAACCTTCCTACACTGCTAGTGGGAATGTAAATTGGTGCAGCCACTATGGAGAACAGTATGGAGGCACCTTAAAAAACTAAAAATAGAGCTACTGTATGATCCTGCAATCCTACTCTGGGCACATATCCAGAGAAAACCATAATTTGAAAAGAAACATGCACCCCCTATGTTCATAGCAGCACTATTCACAATACAAAGACATGGAAGCAACTTAAATGTACATTGACAGATGAGTGGATGAAGAAGATGTGGTATGTTTATACACTGGAATATTACTCAGTCATAAAAAAGAATGAAATAATGCCACCTGCAGCCACATGGATGGACCTAGAGATTATCATACTAAGTGAAGTAAGCCAGAGAAAGGCAAATATCATACGATATCACTTATATGTGGAATCTTAAAAAAAAGATAAAAATGAGCTTATATACAAAACAGAAATAGATTCACAGACACAGAAAACAAACTTATGGTTACTGGGGGGGGGAGGGAATTAGGAGTTTGGGATTAACATATACACACTACTATATATAAAATAGGTAACCAAACAAGGACCTACTGTATAGTACAGGGAACTACACTCAATAGTTTGCAATAACCTATAAGGGAAGAGAATCTGAAAAAGAATAGATATGTATATATAACTGAATCACTCTGCTGTACAACTGAAACTAATACAACATTATAAATCAACTATACTTCAATAAAAAGTAATATTAATACAATATAAAATTATTCACCTATCCATTTTTTCAACAAACATTTAATAGACATCCATTATGTCCCAAAGACAGATCCAAAGATATATCTGACAAAACAAGGGAAGAGAAGAAATTCTCAACACATAAAGGACTTTAGTCAAGTGATAAAGACAGAAGTTAACATATTATTAAAGCATATAAGCAGTTCACTGAGAGTGGAAGGGAGGAGATTGGGGGGACAGAATGGAGCAAGCAAAGAACTCTTTCCTGAGAAGTCAAAAAAAGCATCCTTTGAAGACAAGTAAATAATCCACTGGTAAATTCATGTGGGGTTGAGCCCAGGGTTTGGTGGGTAAAGCGACAAGTCTTTAGGCAGAAGGAACAAGCAGGAGAAAGGCATAAGGGCCAGAAAAAAAAATATTTAAAATATTTTTCTTTGTAGGCTCTATTCATCAGTCCTGAGAAAATAAAATATACAATTTATTTATGAGATGTGCTTTCAATGGGCACTATTATTCAAAAAAGCAAAACAGTGTAATTCTTTTAACAGTTATGATCTCCTACTTACCCACAGGGACCCCATATTTTTTGGACGAAGCTGGCTCTTCATTTATTTTCTTTTATAAATTCCCATTTACCCAAGACTTAGGAACAACACCGTGTACCAATTACAGGACCAAAGAGTGACTTTAGATATTTATCCAAGGCAGTTTATAGAAATAATTATAAACAAAAAACAAAAAAACCCACCTCATTTCCTGGCAAAACCTGAATAAGAACGGCATTGAGCAAGGTTATGGGGGAATTTCCCATTCCCTAAGGAGAGGAATTTAAAACACACCACACTTTTTTTCGGATACAATGGTTGGAACATGTTTATAGAATACCTGACCTATGAGGAACACTCTCTGATGTTCATACAAAGCCCCTTCAGGCAACAGTGCAGTGTGGCTCCAGGAACTTCAGGACAAGGACAAGAGAAAGGAGAGGAGGAGACGTGCTCCACACTCAGACACATTCCTACACAAGAAAAGCTCACAGTAAGTTCTAGCTGCTGGCAAACACTGTTATTCATTAACGTCCCAGAAATCAGTGGAATTGTAGGGTGTATCTGACACGTTCAACACTTCGAACTGAACGGTGCCTGACACTCTTTAATATTTAGCAGTAGCTGCCAAAACTGAAAAGAGGTGAAAAGAGAACATAAAGGATTAATACTACCTCTAAATGTAGAGACATCCAGACCCAGGTAGAACACCAAAAGATTTCAGATGAACGTCAACTGCAACTGCTTCTTACTCTCTCTCTCCCTCTCTCCCCCAACCAAAAGACACAAAACCACAGTTCTGCTAAATTGAAGGCAACGTTTTTTATGACATAATATTATGAATGAGGAACCTATTAGTGTGTTTAAATGAATGAGCTTATTTTCAAAAATCATATTGGGAGAGCGTTCCTGGAAGCATACGCAACCATGCAATGACAAAACTTACCCTGTGCCTAGCACCATCTGCTGACACCCTTCCAGGCAATTCTTTTAATATAATAAACCGTACAAACCAAGAAATGTAAGGCAGTCAGCAGGGCGTAACCACACCCACTGTACATGTGTCCTCAATGAGACAGTCTTTAACAGATTCTACGGCTATTTTGCAAAAGAACAAAAGATGGACTGAGCAGTTGCCCTTGTTACTTTTCCCGTCAGCCACATTTAATTTATCATATTATTAATCATCCAGATTGGTATGTGATGGGAAAGAAAAAAGAATTGTAGTTGTTCTCCCTCCTCTGATGGTAGGTGCTGTCATTTTAACATGAATGATTGACATTCGCTATCAAGCAGTTTTCTGGAAAGGAACTTGTGCACCTCTCAATGGCACATCTGGTATCTGCAGATGGTGTGGATTAGCATAATTTTCCCAGCAATGATGCGCCAAAAGCATAACGCAAAATAAGACTTATGCCTGATGTCAATTGTTTGTTTCTTGCCAATGTTAATATAAAATCTTCTAGAGACGGTTCTAATGCTTACTATCAGCTCAAACTACAGGGAAAAACTCAGGAAGCAATCCTGACTGCTCCGGGGGGTGCGGGGGGTGGGCATGAATTAACTTTTATGACAGCCCACTGCCACTATTGCTCTCCCTTCCTCTTGCACAAGGATGGTCAAGTCTCCCACTAGGGGCGTGAAAGGTACACAGCGGGGAGTTAACACAACGCATGCCCCCTATAATGCACGAAGATTTGATCTGTGTTGTACCTGTACGTGTGTGTACTTAATATGCTCATACTGCAGTAGGAGCAATACTTCTTCCAAATAAGCATTAAATAAGCTACGTGTTCTGAGGACAACTATACTATGGAAAAACCGAGCTCCCAATTTGTTATTATTTTCTGTTCTTTCTCATCATTTTACTTTTTATTTATTTATTCTTTATTGGAGTATAATTGCCTTACAATGTTGTGTTAGTTTCTGCCGCACAGCAAAGCGAATCAGCCATTTGCATACACACGTCCCCTCCCTCTTGCTGCTGCCCCTCATCCCACCCAACTAGGCCACCACAGAGCACCAAGCTGAGCTCCCTGTGCCACACAGCAGGTTCCCACTAGCTATCTGTACCGAGCACCCAATTTATAAAAGGAACAACACTGGGCTCCTTGAGAGATAGTAAAGAATATAAGAGCCTTTCCTCAAAGACTTTAAAATCAAGAAGAAAGAAAAGCTCAAGTTATTAACATATGGTGTCATATGTCATGTGCCATGAGTCCTATTTCAATATGAGTTGAGGCAACATATAAATGACTTATAAAACATAATAATGCAAGAAGGCCTATAAAAAGATGTATCAATTTTTACATGGAATAGGCTAGAAAGGCATCTCATGAAGGGAGAGACCACATGCTCAAGACCTGGAATATGGGTTGTATTTTCGTAAGCAGTATACTCAAGAGAAGAAGAAAAAATTCAGATCTAATGGTTTAATTCAAGGTTAGCAGGACAGCAAATCACAAGTTGCATCTGAGGAAATCCGTAACATCCATATTGACCAACAGGGTTGACATAGGTGAGTAACGGTCATAAAATTCCACATAACAATGAAATAGAAAAAAAAAATTAGAGGACTGATGAAAAGAACAGTTACACCATACAAATGAGAAATTCAGTTCCTAGGTAATGCATAATTTATTTATATAACATTAAGTTATTTATAGCTCACCTAGTTCCACAATTCCCAGTATTTACTGATACCTACTCAACCCTGTTTCTAAAATGATTTTAAGAGAGTGCACAAAGAAAGCATACAATGTATAAGGTGAAAATAGCCTGGTGAGTAAAGCTGGGCAAAGTCTGCCCTTTATTATACAAGTAGTGATAGTGACCTAAACCTCTGAAACATCTGTCTTCCCCTATCCTGAGTTACTGTGTTCCTAATTTGTGCAAACACCCCCCAAGCATTCCAAGTTTGCGTTCTCCTCAGAGTAAGATTAACATCATTAATCCTCTAGCCTTTGAACTCTTGGTACAATTTCTTAAACTCATTTTTATTTTAATGCAATTTAGATTTATAAATACTGTTAGCCTAACATGATCAAAATTATGATTTTAAAGGCTATTATGTTTCAGATCTAAATTAGAAAGACTATTCCCAAATCAAAATTTTGATTAAGATTTGTAGTTACACAGGGAACTATATTCAATATCTTGTAATAAACTATAATGGAAAAGAATCTGAAAAAGAATACATACATATATATGTGAATATATATATGTAAACTGAATATATATATATAACTGAATTACTTTGCTATACACCAGAAACTAACACATCATTGTAAATCAACAATACCTCAATAAAAAATTAAATTTAATTTAAAAAGATTTGTAGTTGCAATGATCTCTACCAATGCTTCTTCAAGTGATATACTAACAACTATTGTATAAGGGATAAAAAGAAGTTTCCAATTTACATGAAAACGTATACGAAACGATAGCTGACATCATTACTTAATAATGACACAGTAGGAGTAATCTTCTAGAAATACTGCTGTTCACAGTTTTAACATTTTTTCTGGTTTTGATCAAGCTATGGACATTTAAAAAAAGAAATAAAGAGTTTATGTACTGAAAATGAAATGACAGTATCATCATTTGAGTATAACTGCACATCTAAATAGAGAAGCAACCGAAAAACTACTACGTGAGGGATTATTTTCTTTGCAATAACAACAAAGACACATACAAGAATATAACTCTAACTTCCTATTATTAGCTAAGCGATCATAAAACATCACTTCACCTCAATTTCCTCATCTGCAAATACAGACAAAAGTGTCTAATATATATTATTATTTTCTTCAAGGAAAAAAAAAAGCTGTTGGGAAATCAGACATGAAATCAACATATCTAAGTGATTTTTTTAAGCTCTTTATTGAAATATAATTGCATTACATTCTTGCACCAGTTTTTGAGGTATACCAAACTGTATTTATACATATATCCCCATATCCCCTCCCTCCCACGACTCCCTCTCACCTTCCCTGTCCTGGCCCTCTAAGGCATCACCCATCATCGAGTTGATCTCCCTTTGTTATACAGCAACTTCCCACTAGCTATCTATTTTACACTTGGTAGTGTATATATGTCTATGCTACTCTCTCACTTAGTCCCAGCTTCCCCTTCGCCCCCCTCAACCCCGTGTCCTCAAGTCCATTCTCTGCATCTGCATCTTTATTTTGCCCTGTCACTGGCTTCATCAGTACCATTTTTTTAGATTCCATATATATGAGTTAGCATACCGTATTTGTTTTTCTCTTTCTGGCTTACTTTGCTCTGTATGACAGACTCTAGGTCTATCCACCTCATTACATATAGCTCCATCTCATTCCTTTTTATAGCTGAGTAATATTTCATTGCATATATGTGCTACATCTTCTTTATCCATTCATCTGTTGATGGGCATTTAGGTTGCTTCCATGTCCTGGCTATTGTAAATACTGCTGCAATGAACGATGTGGTGCATTGCATGTTTCTTTTTGAATTATGGTTTTCTCAGTTTATATGCCCAGGAGTCGATTGCTGGGTCGTATGGTAGTTGTATTTTTAGTTTTTTAAGGAACCTCCATACTGTTCTCCATAGTGGCTCTATCAATTTACATTCCCACCAACAGTGCAGGAGGGTTCCCTTTTCTCCACATCCTCTCCAGCATTTACTGTTTGTAGATTTTTTGATGATGGCCATTCTGACCAGTGTGAGGTGATATGTCGTGGCTTTGACTTGCATTTCTCTAATGATTAGTGATGTTGAGCATCTTTTCATGTGTTTGCTAGCCATCTGCATGTCTTCTTTGGAGAAATGTCTATTTAGGTCTTCCGCTCACTTGTGGATTGGGTTATTTGCTTTTTTGGTATTAAGCTGCATGAGCTGCTTATATATTCTGGAGATTAATCCTTTGTCCGTTACTCCACTGGCAAGTATTTTCTCCCATTCTAAGGGTTGTCTACTCGTCTTGGTATGGTTTCTTTCACTGTGCAAAAGCTTTCAAGTTTCATTAGGTCCCATTTGTTTATTCTTGATTTTATTTCCTCTATTCTAGGAGGTGGGTCAAAAAGGATCTTGCTTTGATGGATGTCATAGAGTGTTCTGCCTGTGTTTTCCTCTGGGAGTTTTATAGTGTCTGGCCTTACATTTAGGTCTTTGATCCATTTAGAGTTTATTTTTGTGTATGGTGTTAGGAAGTGTCCTAATTTCATTCTTTTACATGTTGCTGTCCAATTTTCCCAGCACCATCTAAGTGGTTTTAATTATGAATAAATTCAAGCAAATCAAAGATTTTCAAAACAGAAAAGTTTCAAAATTTAAAAACTATTCCTACAGTGGTCCCATAGTCCATTAATAAAATTAGACATGTCTGGAACACTATTACTGGACAAAAGGTTGCTTTTACAGAGTTTTATAACAGCACATCAGTTTATATGTATAACATAGAATGCATATGGTGAAATGGTTTACTGGTTAATCAGCAGTCCAAGTATCATTTTAAAATAATATGAATCTCTACACCTTCCATTTAATTTTTTTGTGAAACTAAAACTTTCCTAAAAAATAAAGTCTATTAAAAAAATAAAATAAGGTATGTTTGATGAGAAAAGTAACCATTTTTGAATATAAGGAATTACCCTGTATAAATATAATTTTAAAACAAAAAATAAAAATAACAGCTATAGACTGCTGAATGATGATTCTATCCTTTACAAATGCTTTTTGAGCATTTAGAAAACACAGAAAACAATGCAATCAGTGATGCTGAAAAATGGTTTCTTTATCTAGCCTACTCTAAAAACCCTTCAAAGGTTCTCTCACACATCCAACAAGAATTTACAGAGCATATACTGTATGCCAGACACTCATCTAGGCTCTACAGATACGGAAGGAAGCAGGAAAGTGTCCCTGTGGAGTGTACAGTCCAACAGAGGAGGCAGACATCAATTAGAGAATCATACAAATAAATGTGAAATTACACTGTGGGAAGACAATAATGTGATACATGCTACTAAAAAAATAAAAGGAGATAGACAGAAAAAGTAAAGAGTATACTACTCTAGCATAAAATCACCAAGATCATTTCACTATTAAAACTGCTCACTTTGCAGATGAAATAATATAACATACATAGTCAGACCCACTCCCTCGCCCCCAAATTATCAGAAGCACAAAGTATACCTTAGACTGCAAGCTGAGAATACTGCCAATAACAGCCTGCAATACTTCACATATTTAGGGAATTCTAATCTGAAGAAGTCAACCCCTAAGATGCTCAAAGATATACTTCAATCCTGTCCATTCTCACTGACTCTTCAAAAGGAAAACTTCTGGAAAAAATCTAGCCCTGAAAAATACAGGAAATAAGCTAAAAATCCTTTCTCAGCAATTCTCTAACAAGGTTCTCAAATAATTTGTGTCATTTTTATTACATGTTTGAGCTTCTTAAATCCCTAGATGATTATATTACTATTACTATAGTAAGTCTTTTAATATTTCTGCCAATATTTTATCAAACATAGTTCTCTCCAGACATCATTCTGTTCTCCTAAGATAAACCAAAGATCTGCTAGTTTCTGATATGTTCAGATATTTCAATGTTTTCCTTTTTCTCACTGTTGAGAACTTTTATTAATTCTCCCAATCAATTATAAGCAGAAGAACAGGAAGCCGGTTCAAGATGGCAGAGTAGAAGGACATGCACTTACGCCCTCTTGCAAGAGCATCGGAATTACAACTAACTGCTGAACAATCATCGACAGGAAGACACTGGAACTCACCAAAAAAGACACCCCACATATAGAGACAAAGGAGAAGCCACAATGAGACAGAAGTAGGGGTGCAACTGCACTAAAATCAAATCCCATAACCACTGGGTGGGTGACACAAACTGGAGAACAGCTCTACTACAGAAGTCCACCCACTACAGTGAGGGTTCTTAGCCCCACATCAGGCTTCCCAATCGGGGGGGGGGGGGGTCAGCAATGGGAGGAGGAATCCCCAGAGAATCAGACTTTGAAGGGCAGCAGGACTTGACTGCAGGACCTCCACACAACTGGGCGAAACAGAGACTCCACTCTTGGAGCGCACACAAAAAGTAGTGTGCGCACCAGGACCCAGGGGGAAGGAGCAGTGACCCCACAGGAGACGGAACCAGACCTACCTGCTGGTGTTGGAGGGTTGCCTGCAGAGGTGGGGGGCAGCTGGGGCTCACTGCAGGGGACGGGGACACTGGCAGTGGGGGTTCTAGGAAGTGCTCACTGGAGTGAGCCTTCCCAGAGTCCAGTCTGCCATTAGCCCCCCCAAAGAGCTTGTAAGCTCCAGTGCTGGGTCGCCTCAGGCCAAACAACCAACAGGGTGGGAACACAGACCCACCCATTGGCAGACAAGTGGATTAAAGTTTTACTGAGCTCTGCCCACCAAAGCAACACCCAGCCCTCCCCACCACCAGTGCCTCCCATCAGGAAGCATGTACAAGCCTCTTAGATAGCTTCCTCCACAAGGGGGCGCACAGCAGTATCAAGCAGTAGCAGTAGTATTCCCTTCTGTGGAACTGAAAACCACAGCCACACAAAGACAGAGAAAATGAAAAGGCAGAGAACTTCGTACCAGATGAAAGGGCAAGATAAAATCCCAGAAAAATAACTAAAACAACTAAATGAAGTGGAGATACGCACCCTTCCAGAAAAAGAATTCAGAATAATGATAGTGAAGATGATTCAGGACTTTGAAAAAAGACTGGATGCAGAGACTGAAAAGATGCAAGAAAAGTTTAAAAATTATAAGTAGAAGAATAAATCTCTTAAAGGCAACTTTTGAAAGCAAGAACCTCATCAAATAATCTCTCAGAGTCAATCCCTCACCATAACTTACTAATTGTTTACTTTTGAGCAAGAGAGCTAAGTCTCTTAATCCTCAACTCTTCATTTATAAAGCAAATATGCTGGAAAGAATAACAAATGTGGCCCAGTATCTGACATAATAAATGTTAACCAAAAATAAATGTGTGTGTGTGTACGTACAGATATAGATAGATGAGTTAAACACCTGACAATGTAAAGAATGAAGGTGAGTTTGGCAATAACCTTAGAAAATTCAGATATACTTTAAGGACTATCAGAGGACTGAAACAAGCCCCTTGACTTGTCTTTTTTTTTTTTTTTTAATGAAATGGTTAAAGATAATATATTCTAAGTATCTTCCAAGGAAAGGGAATCTTCCAATACAATCACTCTTCCAAGAGAAGACACTGCCTAGATGGCATACAGATAGATGACAATGCAAGCCTGAAACCAATTACCGAAGAAACCTGACAGCTGTTTGACCCTGCATACTCTGACGAAGATGTGTAATTTTTTATGAAACTGATCCACTGTTGTGATGCTCCATGTTAGATGCTTCACATGACTGAAAATTGTATCTATTACCACAGTCACAGGTCATAGTTTCTTGTAATGAGCCTAAGCTGCCCTTCAGCATACCTGATACTAAATGTAAGAAAGAATACTAAGAACATTAATCAAATGTTGAACAAGTGCCGGCTATGTCCCAGGAACAGTTCTAGACAATGGGGACTTCTCAAGGGAGAGAAGCAGCAATGCACAACACCTCCCATCACATATGGTCAAGGGATGCTGGCAGGATGCCCAACAGACAGCTATGTAATAAGCAGCAAGTGCAAAATGAGTGAACAGAAAAATTCATTTAAAAGGGATAAATATCAATGATGTGGCAAAGGTAATGGTTGCTCAGAAATGGAGAGAACTTTTCTCATACAAAGCAGAGCCACCATGGATGGCAACAGCTTCTGGCCAATTCAGCAGCAAAAACCACAAACCACAAGTGAAGTACTTGGTTAGATACCAGTTTCCCTTTTCCGTTCTCCCTCCCTCCCTCCTTTTCTCCCTCACATGTGCTATTATACTATTATAGTCCATTATCTAAAGTCATGATGTCTCTTCCTGCTCCATCTTCACATATACAAAGAAGCCTCCTTCTTCAAAGTCTACTCCAATGCTTACCTCTTTCATGAGGTAAGCTTTCCTGATCCCTCTAATTGAATGGGATCTTGTCCTTCTTTGTCTCTCCCAAGGCTTGGTCCCTCCCAAACTGCCTTTACTACTGGATGGTACATTTTTAGTGTGTTTAACAACAAAACAAAAACAAACAAAACTCCTTCTAGATTGTTCTCTTTGCCATATATGTGGTAAATTTCTAAAGAATGTGTGTACCTTACCCCTATTTAGCCCTTACAGAAAATATACACTGTCTGAAAAATAGAAAGTATTTGAGAGATATCTGGGGAATTAAATTCAGAAGCAGAGTTTACATATAGCTAGCTATTTATAAACACACACATATATATAAATACCAAAATAACCTAATCTAAATTTATTTTTTTTATAAAAAATTCTAAAGGATTTCCCTATTTACCTCTTAAAATTTCTAAAATGTTTTCACCAAAACTTTTAAGGCCCATTGATGCTGACACTTAAATCACTGCATTAGTATTAACAGTAATGACTTCACTTTGGCATAAATTAAGAATTATTTAGTTTCACAAAACCACGTCCTCTTAATATATGGGGGATGTTACACCACATATGTCTTACAGATCACACATTCTCCAGACTTTTTTTTTTTTACCCTCAGCTCCTCAGCACCTTTCTTTCATCTCATCATCCTTGTCTATATATACAGCCATTCTTTCTTTCATTTAAAAACACACCAGTGTATTGAGTGTAACACCTTGGTAAGTATATGGTAGATACTAGATAAATAATTGTTAACTGGGCTTTCTCTTTTCACTTAAGGATTCAAATCTCACAAATACCTTGGCCAAATTACTGAAGAAGTTGTGTCTCAAGGACAAATTTCTGTGCCTTTTTCTACTAAATTTGGATTTATTTCTTGCTACCCAAACCAAAAAAAAACAAAAACAAAATAGTATTAGACATCACCTCTTTCAGGAGTTTGTTTTGCAGTTTCCACCTCACAATAAAAGTCTTAACACAGATTACCATTCTTTGCAGTGCCAAGAGTGACTTAATGCTACAAGGTCTATTACATATACATCTTGACCTTCCATCATATATGAACTTGTGGATAAGGCAGAGGGTCAAAGCTGAATCATCTCCTGGTGTGCACTGGTTTTAGTGTGCTGAGCCATGGTACTTTAGAAGTGGACCCATTAAACTGAGAGCAAATCAAATGTTACACAGTAGCCAGTTGGCACTTAAAAACTGATTATTATTAGAACTGATAATAATAAATATGAATAGCCATTCACTGAAAGAGAGGTCACTAAAGTCCAGCTGGCTTCATCCACTGCGTACAAATAACCTGTCAACATTTCCATCGAACACATCTATTTCTAGAATGTTACAGCCACAAAACTTATTTTGGAATAGAAGCACCATTAAAAGTGTCCATCAAAGACTACTCCTTCATAAAGTTAAAAATAAGTTCCATTCAGCTCTATGAATCTGAAATACTTAGGATACCATATGTACTTCAATAGCATATCTGTTTACTTCTGAAATGGCTCTTGATGCTATCTCAGGGTACAATTCAAACTTTTAAAACTGAATCAATGATATAAAACTAAGTTATAATAAGGAGATTAGTAGATTTTAATTTTCTAGTAGAAAATAAGTTTCATAATGACAAAAATATAAAAGATAAGATTTCAAAATATTGACTGCATCTAACAGAGTAGTTCATTACTGGCGAAACCAAATTTTCTTATTTAAAGGTTATATTTTATTGAGGGTGTTAGTGACCAAAGTTAATGTTTTTAAAAATAACTGGAATTTTTTAATAACAATAATTATTTATAACATAGCCTTATAGGTTTGTTTTTCAAATCTTATTAATGTCATTCTTTTTGTCTTCACCCATATATACGAGGCCAAAGTTTTCCCTCCCTCATTTCCATTTATTAAATATAGCTGCTCTTAATTAAAGTCAGAAAAATGTTCCAGTCAATAATTCCAGTCACAAAATTTATAATAAGCACATGTAATGAAAAAAAATTATATACTCTTTCAATTTCAAAACGGAAAGATGAGAAATGCCTGTTGACATTATATATTATTTTCTTTAGCATGTGGTTCTTAGTGTCTTACATGTTACCACTGGGTTTATGGACATCAATTTCAGTGCAGGAAAGAATGTACATGCCTGGGTTCTAGTTCAAGGTAACTTTGTTAATCTGAATTCTAGTTCTGCTCCTAGGTCTCACCCTACACTAACACATTAAAATTAACACATTAAAATTTCTTTGATAATTCCTGAAAACTACCTGTGAAACTATAGTCATTTTCTGAATGCATTCACCAGGCAGACAGTGAGTGCTCCTTATTTACTAAGAGCTGCATCTGAGGTTGAGATTCAAAAGATAAATAAAAACTTTCACTTAAAAAAAAATTTTTATTGGAGTATAACTGCTTTACAATGTTGTTAATTTCTGCTGTACAATGAAGTGAATCAGCTATATGTATATGTATATCCCCTCCCTCTTTGACCTCGCTCCCCACCCCGCCTCCTCATCCCCCTCTCCCCATCCCACCCATTCAGGTTGTCACAGAGCACTGAGCTGAGCTTCCTGTGCTTTATAGCATGTTCCCACTCGCTGTCTATTTTATGCATGGTAGTGTATATACATCAATCCTAATCTCCCAATTCATCCCACCCCCCCCTTCTCCTGTGTCCACATGTCCATTCTCTACATCTGAGTCTCTATTCCTGCCCTGGAAATAGCTTCATCTGTACCATTTTTATAGACTTCACATATATGCATTAATATATAGTATTTGTTTTTCTCTTTCAGGCTTACTTCACTCTGTATAACAGACTCTAGGTCCACCCACATATCTACAAATGACCCAATTTCATTCCTTTTTATGGCTTAATAATATTTCATTGTATATATGTACCACATCTTCTTTATTCATTCATCTATTGTGGGACATTTAGGTTGTTTCCATGTCTTAGCTATTGTAAATAGTGCCACAATGAACACTGCGGTGCATGTGTCCTTTAGAATTATGGTTTTCTCAGGGTATATGCCCAGTACTGAGATTGCTGGGTCATATGGTAGTTGTATTTTCAGTTTTTTAAGGATCCTCCACATTGATCTCCACAGTGGCTGTATCAATGTACATTCCCACCAACAGTGCAAGAGGGTTCCCTTTTCTCCACACCCTCTCCAGCATTTATTGTTTGTAGATTTTCTGATGATGCCCATTCTAACTGGTGTGAGGTGATACCTCACTGTAGATTTGATTTATATTTCTCTAATAATTAGTGATGTTGAGCATCCTTTTATGTGCCCCTTGGCCATCTGTACGTCCTCCTTGGAGAGATGTCTATTCAGGTCTTCCACCCATTTTTTGATTGGGTTGTTTGTTTTTTTTTGACATTGGGCTCCATGATATGTTTGTGCATTTTGGAAATTAATCCTTTGTCTGTTGCTTTGTTTGCAAATATTTTCTCCTATTCTGAGGGTTGTCTTTTCATCTTGTTTATGGTTTCCTTTGCTGTGCAGAAGCTTTTAAGCTTCATTAGGTCCCATTTGTTTATTTTTGTTTTTCTTTTCATTACTCTAGGAGGTGGGTCAAAAAAGATCTTGCTGCAATTTATGTCAAAGAATGTTTTCCCTATGTTTTCCTCCAAGAGTTTTATAAAGTCTGGCCTTTAATCCATTTTTGAGTTTATTTTTGTGTATGGTGTTACACAAAATGTAATGCACGTTACGCACGTGCACTCACAAACATTCCTCATCAAAATTGTTAGTCGAAGCAGAGGTTTGTTTTTCCCTTCTACAACTAATATTAGCTTAGGTGACAGGAGTGGAAGTGGACTCAATGGTTTTCTCTCCCTGACAATCAGTAAGCCATCCGGAAAATAGAAAGAGAGACCTTATTTCCCCCTCTATCAGCAAAACCTTTAGATATGGTTATAAAGCTGGGAAAACACTACAAAAAAAATAAGACATGTGGCAGCCAAGTAAAAGTCCATCATATCATGGTGGCTAGGCCTTAGTTACAGAAGATGGTCCAAAAATGCTGATGTTTCAATTTATCGTGAGAATTAGATTAAAAAATCGAGGAGGGAGCAAGAAACTCATCGGCTTCTGTAACCACAATTAACACACAAATGAGTCTTCTTGTCAGAGCCTAAGAAGAAGACAAACCCAATAACTATTATGTTTAGCAGAAGAACAGGCAGTGGAAGGGGCTATAGATACAAAGTATAAGAGAAAATAATGATATTAACCAATAATATAAGCCCCTAAATATTTTCCCAAAATAATGATATTAATAATATAAGTCCCCTAAATATTTTTCCTTTTAAAAGCAGAAAAATTGTTTTCCTTTATTTATCAGGATATAAAAATTTGTAAATGTTTCATATTTTATTAAAAATGAAATACAATAAAAATGAAAACACAAACTCATCAGCCAGAGAAAAACATTTACCATTTTAGATGATCAGATTACCTTTCTAGACTTCTATGCACATATACAAATTTTAATTGGCTCATTTTATATGTTTTATAAACTTTTTTCACTTAACCACATATCACAGACACCTTTATGTAAATAAAAATATAGTTCTACACCCACATTTTAATGTCTGTATAATTCTTGATAACGTGGGTACAGCATAATTCATTTACATAATTCCTATTGTGACATACTTCAGTTGTCTAGTGTATGTTTCCTTTCATGAACAACTATGCAATGGATATTCCTGCACATATGATTATACACATGTGAGATTTTCAGCTTAAAAACCCAAGAAACGAAATTGCTAGATCAAAGGGCAAGAATATTTCTACACGTTTTAATACATATTCCCCCAAGTTTTCTCCAGAAAGGTGATTCCAAGTTTATACTCACATCAACAACACACAAGAACAGTCATTTTCTGACACCAAGTTTTATTGTTTTCATCTTTACCAATTTAAAAGGTGAAAACCAGTCTCTGAAAGATGTTTTGTGTGCTTTTTTATTACAAAATTTCACAAGCTATGGGCAAGATCTTTTTTTTGTCTAATGACCTGTTTCTAGTCTCCAAATCCACAGAAGTAGAATCAATGGGAGTGGGAACCAGGATTGCATTTTTAACACACTCAGGAGATGATTCTCATGAACACTCAAGTCTAAGAATCACTAGCCCTTATGTTTAATGTTTATAGTGCTGAACAGCTTACAAAAGGTTTGGCTTACTTTGTCTCAATAGGGCTACCCAAAAAGCAGGTAGAACAGGAAAACCAAGAGATACTTCCAGAAATTTTAAAAGAAAAAGGTTCGGAGAGGCTTAATAACTTGTCCAAGGCCCCACAGGTAACAAAAGAAAGAACTCTTCATAATGCTGCAAAACAGAGATAAGAAATTATCCAATTTCAGAATTCTTAAAATTTTGCATCTTAAGTTGGAGAATATTTGGTAATAAATTGTGTGACTTAGCCAACTCACATTTAACCTTAAGGTTAAAACTCACCACGTAGGGAAACATTACATAATATTTTTATGTTTCAAACTGGTATTTTTAGAAAGGAATTAAAAAGAAACACTTTAATAGAGAAAACAAAGATGAAGCATGTGTTGGGGAGGAAGGTGTGGTCCAAAACCCTCATACTGATGGAACCCCATGAACAGCTATAATAGACCCAATTCATTTTGAAAATGAGAGTATTACCAGATGACAAATGTCATATTAAAGCAACCCTGGGCATTGCAGCGCAATGATCTCCGATGTGGAACCAACCATGATCCAGTGGGAAAACAAGTGTTTCAGAGAAAAGAGACCTTTGCCATTTACTAATTATTCTTTTTGCCACAATTTCCTAATCTTTAAATAAGAACAATTCCAATCTCACAGCATTTTTATGAACATAAAATCAAAAAAGGGAAGAAAATGAGTAAAGTGCTCTGTATCTGGTAGGTGCCTAGTTATTCTAATTTTTTCTAAAGATATGATTAAGAATTAGAGTTGTGTTCCTGAAAGACTGACTTTCTAACTTGGCAGAAACTGACTGCTTCCATATGATCTCATAGTATTTTGACAGCTTAACTAACTGTTCAGTGCACAATAGCTGTAGTGCATAATCAAGCAAAACAGGACCCACCAACAAGTCTCTTAAACCGTCAAAGAAAAGTTTGGTTATTGCTGAAGAGAGTATGACATAGAGTTAGTGAAAGAAAAGACTTTTGCAATACACAAAATATTATCTGCATATGAAGTTTAATTTGGAGGGCATTTCATGCAAAAATAGAAAACTAACAATGCTTTCCTGGGACTTTCCCGCAGTCCAGCGGTTAAGACTTCACCTTCCAATGCATAGGGTATGGGTTCAATCCCTGGTCAGGGAGCTAAGATCCCACATGCTTCTTGGCCAAAAAACCAAAACATAAAACAGAAGAAATATTGTAAAAAATTCAATAAAGACTTTAAAATTGGTCCACATCAAAAAAAAATCTGTAAAAAAAGATAATGCTTTCCTTTCTTGCGATTAGCTTAAATGCTAAAGTAATAGAACAAATATTGGTCATTTATGCTATACTGGTAAAGACAGACATATAATACTTTAAAATCTGGGGAAAAAATTAAGAGTTTTTAAGAAATAATTTGGTAAGTTTTTTTCTCCAGTAGAAATCATTCTTTTCAATGATTTTTTATAAAAGATAAATTCTGAGTACTAACGTTCAAGAAGTAGTTAGCATTTTCTTATATATTGAGGTGATTTCTCAAAAAAATCTTATATAGTAATATGGAGCTACCTACGTTTCTTGAAATGTAAAGGAATATATGATATACTTCATATGTTATGCACCCCTTTAAATTTGAAACAAGTTAAAATTAAAGTGAATTTATCCTAAACAGCTAATTTTCTTAATTTCACAAGTTAAAAAAAATTAAATTTTATTATTCATCATGTTTCTTTCCAAAAGTAGTATATCCAACTTTTCAACTCTGAATTTTGCAGTTCTACATCTATGTGTATTTTTGCACATTAAGAAAGTAAGTCAGGGGCTCACTGTATAATGTTTATGGAGGTCATTAAGTATAATAATCATCTAAGTTTGAAATAACAGAAGAAACTACTTCATTTTTTTAAAGGATTCAAAAAATTTCACTACATTTTAGTTAATATGCCAAAAGAAGCCATGGAGTGGTATGTGAGCTTTTCAGGGTAAGGCATGGTCTTTTACTCTTTTTACATCAACAAGTCTGCTTGCCTAGTGCAATAAAGATACATTACAAAATGTTTACTGAACAAATGAATACCACATTATTCAAATACTGGTGCTTTTCACAGATAAGATGTAATTTATATCACATTTCATCACTTCACCTGGTTATTAGACTTCTTAAGACAAACCACATCATTATATCTTCTAACATAAATAGATTGATAATTCTGACCAAAATAGAAGACACTGTTATCACTAATAATGTTGGTTTTGTTTTTAATTGAGCTGGCTGAACTAAATAGGCTCCAATTCACTCCAAATGATCAGGTGTGTCCACAGATACAATCTGCTTGAGCCTTCCTTTGCTACACTTAGTATTGGGTTGGCCAAAAGGTTCCTTCGGTTTTTAAAGTAAAAATAAAAGACACGTTTTTCATTTATGCCAAGAACTTTACTGAACAATACACTCACCCTTTTGTTCCACTACCTTCTGCCATTTTTCAGGCAGCTTCATAATTCCATCTTGCCCAAATTTTTTATCTTTTTGATCAAAGAAGGTACCTTTTACAGTCTTCCAGGGAATTGAAATTTTTTCCATTAAGAGAATTATTTAAAGACAGAAATAAATGGAAATTTGAAGGTGCAATGTCTGGTGAATACAGCACATGAATGAGAACCTCCCAGCCAAGCTGTGACAGTTTTTGCCTGGTCATCAAAGAAACATGCGGTCTTGAGTTATCCTGATGGAATTTTCTGTTGACTAATTCCAGGCACTTTTCATCAAGTGCTGCTTTCAGTTGGTCTAAATGGGAGCAATACTTGTTGGAATTAATCGTTTGGTTTTCCAGTAAAAGCTCATATTAATAGAGATCTCCCTTCCAATCCCACCATATATACATCACCTTCTTTGGATGAAGACAGCCTTTGGTGTGGTTGGTGGTGGTTCATTTCTCTTGCCCCACAATCTCTTCCATTCCACATTATTATATAGTATCCACTTTTCATCATCGGTTACAATTTGTTTTAAAAACGGAATGTTTCAGTTACGTTTAAGGAGAGAATCATATGCAGAAATACAGTCAGGAAGGTTTTCTTCGCTTAACTTATGTGGAACTCAAACATCAAAGTGATTCACATAACCAAGCTGGTGCAAATGATTTTCAATGTTTGATTTGGATATTTTGAGTATATTGGCTATCTCCCATGTGGTATAATGTTGATTGTTCTCAATTAATGTCTTGATTTGGTTGCTAGCGACTTCAACTCATCTACCCAACCCTGGAGCATCATTCAGCGAGAAATCTCCAGCATGAAAGTTTGCAAACCATTTTTGACATGTTTGATCAGTCACAGAACCTTCTCCATACACTGTACGAATCTTTTCTGTGTGTGTTTCAGTTGCATTTTTACCTTTCTTGAAATAATAAAGCATAATATGCCAAAAATGTTGCTTTCTTATTCTATCTTCAATATTAAAATGGCTACACAAAAATTTACCAATTTTGATAATTTTTTTTAAATGCACACTGCTATGACAGGTGTCACAATATTACCTAACAAAATTGTTTCAAATGAAGTTAAAGACAACTAAACGCTACTGAAGCCATCTTACAGAAAAACCAAATGAACTTTTTGGCCAACCCAATGTATTTAAAAATAGTCCTTTCAAAATAAAAAGAGAGATATATTTTAAAGAATGAATCAATATTATGGCTCTTACCTGGCTGTTATTTTATAGGATAGAAGGCAGAGAATATCTCTGTGGGCTGGAAAATCTTAATACTCATACAGAAGCTTGATTTACAATATCTTGATCATTGGAGTGTTCTGAAGTTTAATTGATTAATATTTATGAAATGCTCAAAGTGCAAATTCTCATACTTATGATGCAAATATGAAAATATTTATATCAAAGTTAGCACTTGCTATTTTTAATTCAATCCACAGTTCACTAAGAATCAATATAAGTACACACCAACAGAATGCAGTTTACATCAAATAAATACAGTTTTCATAACACTGAATTTAGACACATTTGTAAATAAAATTCAAACATCTCTTGATGAAAGTTCCTACGATATAAGTCAATTTTCCAGTTTTCAAACCTTGTCAAAAAACTATAGAATCAGGGGAGAGGTCTCAAGATGGCAGCAAAGGAAGACCCTGAACTCACATCCTTCCACAGACACACTGAATCTCACCTACATATAGAGCAATTCTGTCTAAAGAAGACCTGACGGCTGATTGATTTTTATGTGCACTTTCTGCAAATAAAAGGACCACGCAGAAATCGGTAGGAAAGACAGAGACACAGTATCCATAGGATCCAAACCCCTGATGCTATGACCTACAATAAGGAGGGATATTGCTGAGGGGCCTGAGTGAAGACTCACCTGCCCTGGGACACAGCAATAAAATAGCAGTTTAAAAGGCTGGACTATACAGGAAGGAAATCCATATACTAACACGAGAGCTTCTGTCAAACAGGCAGGGAACTACTGGAGTCCTCTTCCAGGTTGGAGGCACCAGCAAGAACCACTGTTCAAAGACTCTCAAGACTACCTCTAGCCCATGCCCACTCCAGCCCCAGCCTTCCTGTCAGGGTGGACACAGGCACAGTGCTCCCCAGGGACTGCCCCCAGCCTAGCCTGCTCCATCCCCAGCTGCCCTGGGGTGCAGCAATACCCAAGGACTACGCCCAGCCAGCACCCATTCCAGCTCCAGCCAGCCTGTCAGAGCCACCAAGCACGAGCAGTCTACACAGGGGACACTCCCACATAAGGCCAATTCTTCATGGCCAGGAGAGGTAGCTGTTCCGCCTAATTCACAGAAACAAAAACCTAAGGTCAAACAAAATGAGGAGATGGAGGAATATGTTCCATACAAAAGAAGAAAATAAAACCCCCAGAAAACACCCTAATGAAATGGAGGTAAGTAATTTATCTGATAAAAAGTTCAAAGAAATGGTCATAATGCTCATTCTTTGGAAGAAGAATGGAGAAACTCAACGAAAACTTAAAAAAAAAATCTAGAAAATATAAGAAAAAAGAAATTACAATTGAAGAATATAATAACTGAAATAAAAAATGCACCACAGGAAATCAACAGCAGATTAGATGATACAGAAGAATGGATAAAAAATGTGGAAGACAGAATGCAATGCAAATAACCCAATCAGAACAGCAAAAAGAAAAAAAGAATTTTTAAAAATAAGGACAGTTTAAGGAACAACATCAAGCATACTAACATGCACACTATAGAGGCCCCAGAAGAAGAGAGAGAGAAAGGGCTAGAAACCTTGTTTGAAAAAACAATGGGTGACAACTTCTCTAACCTGGGGAAGAAAACAGACATCCAGGTCCATCCAGGAAGTACCAAGAGTCCCAAGCAAGATGAATCTAAAAAGATCCACACCAAGGCACAGTCTAATTAAAATGGCAAAAGTTAAAGATAAAAACAGAATTTTTAAAGCAGTAAGAGAAAAACAACTAATCACATACGAAGGAGATCTCATAAGACTATCAACTGATTTTTCAGCAGAAATTCATAGACCAGAAGGAAGTGGCAAGATATATTTGAAGTACTGAAAGGAAAAAACTTGCAACCCAGAATACTCCATCTGGTAAGTTTATATCATTCAGAATTGAAGGAGAAACAGAGTCTCTCACACACAAAAACTAAAGGAGTTAACACAATTAAAACAGCTTTACAAGAAATGGTAATGGGTCTTCTTTAAGTGGAAAAGAAAAGGCCACAACTACAAATAAGAAAACACAGAACAATATAGGGAAAATCTCACTTATACATAGTAAAGTCAGTGGATCAGACACTTAAAAAGCTGGTATGAAAATTAAAAGAAAAAAGTGCTATAATTAACTACAACTACAATAAGTAGTTAAGGGATACACAAGATAAAATAAAAGTAAAGGGATACACAAAGTAAAATATGACATCAAAAAACAGAAAATGTGGAGGAAGGAGGCAGTGAAAAGGTGCTGCTTTGGGAATGGCTTCAAGCTTAAACAACTATCAGGTTAAAACAGCAATATATAGAGACTGATATAGATATGTGAACCTCATGGTAACCACAAGCCAAAAACTTACAATGAATACATACACACAAAAGAAGAAAGTAATCAAAACATAACACTAAAGAAATATATCAAACCATAAGATAAGAAACCAGGTGAAGAGGACAGGAACAAAGAAGAATTAAAAAAAAAAAAAAAAAAAACCAGAAAACAACAAACATAATGGCTGTGAGTAAAAACCTATCAATAATTACCTAAAATATAAATGGGCCAAGTGTTTCAATTGAAAAACATAGGGTAGCTGAATTAATTTGAAAAAACATCTATATACTGACTACAAGAGATTCACCTCAGATCTAAAGACACACAGACTAAAAGTGGAAGGGCAGAAAAAGATATTCTATGTAAGTTGAAATCAAAAGAAAGCCAGGGTAGCATCACTCATATCAGCCTTTAAAACACAGACTATAACAAAGATAAAGAAATGTATTACATAATGATAAAGGGGTCAATTCAACAAGAGGATATAATATTTGTAAATATTTATTCAGCCAACATAGGAGCACCTAAATATATAAAACAAATATTAGAGAAATAAAGGGAGAAACAGACAGTAATACAATAATAATAGAGGACTTTAATATCCCACTTATGTCAATGGATACATCACTGAGACACAAAACCAATAAGGAAACACTAGCCTTTAACAACGCATTAGATCAGATCAACTTAACAGATATATAAAGAACCATACCTCGAAAAGAAGCAAAATACACATTCTTTTCAAGTACATATGGAACATTCTCTAGGACAGATCACATTTTAGGCCACAAAACAAACCTCAATAAACTTAAGAAGACCAAAATCATATCAAATATCTTTTAGACCACAATGGTATGAAACTAGAAATCAACCACAAGAAGAAAAACAAAAAAATATAATCACATGGAGCGTAAACAACATGTGACTCAACAACCAAGGGGTTAACAAAGAAAACAAAAACAAAGTTAAAAAAAAAAAAAAAACAACTTGAGACAACTGAAAATGGAAACACACTTGCCCAAAATCTATGGGATGCAGCAAAAGCAGTTCTAAGAAAATTCATAGTGAGATAGGTCTACCTCAAGAAATAAGAAAAATCTCAAATAAATAATCTAAATGTACAATTAAAGGAAGAAGAAAAAGAACAAAGTCCAAAGTTAGTAGAAGTAAAGAAATAATAAATATTAGAGAGAAATTAAATGAAATAGAGTCTTAAAAAGCCACAGGAGAGCTCAATGAAGCTAAGTTGGTTCTTTGAAAAGATAAATGAAATCCACAAATCTTTAGCCATACTCATCAAGAAAGAGAGAACCCAAATAAACAAAATTGAAAGAGGAGAAATTACAACACCACCATAGAAATACAAAAGATAAGAGAATACTATGAAGAGTTACATGCCAACAAATTACACAACCTAGAAGAAATGGATAGATTCCTAAAAACATATGACCTTCCAAGATTAAATAGTGAATAGAAAATATGAATAGACCAATTACTAGAAACGAAATTGAATCAATAATCAAAAAACTCCTCCAAAAAAAATTCCAGGTCCAGATGGCTACACAGGTGAATTCTATCAAACATTTTAAGATGAGTTAATACCTATCAATCTCAAATTTTTCCAAAACACTGAAGAGGAAGGCTCACTGCCAAACTCAATTTACAAAGCACGCATTACCCTGATACCAAAACCAGAGAAAGACAGCACACAAAAGAGAAAATTATAGGCCAATATCCCTGATGAACACAGATGCAAAAATCCTCAACAAAATATTAGCAAACCAACTAAAACAACACATTAGAAGGACCATATACCATAATTAAGTGGTATTCATTCTAGGAATACAAGGATGGTTTGACATCTGTAAATCAATCAATGATATATACCCCATTAGTAAAACAAAGGATATAAATCATATGATCATCTCAATAGATGCAAAAAAAGCAACTGACAAAACTCAACTTCCATTTATGATAAAAACTCTCAACAAAGTGTTCACAAAGGAAATACCTCAACATGATAAAATCATATATGACAAACCCACAGCTAACATTATACTCAATGGTGAAAAAGCTAAAAGTATTTCCTCTAAGAAGAGGAACAAGAAAAGCATGTCCACTCTTGCCATTTTCATTCAAAATAGTATTGGAAATCCTAACCACAGCAATCATGCAAGAAAAAGAAATGAAATGCAACCAAATTGGAAAGGAAAAAAATAAAACTATCAGTATTTTAAGATGCTATGATACTGTATATAGAAAACTCCAAGGACCCCATCAAAATACTATTAGAACTAACAAATGAATTCAGTAGTTACAGGATACAAGATTAATATAGACACAAACAACAAACTATCAGACAGATAAATTAAGAAAACAATCCCATTTACAATTACACCAAAAAAGAATAAAATACCTGTGAGTAAATTTAAGCAAGGAGGTTAAAAAACTTGTACTCTGAAACCTGTAAGACACTGAGGAAAGAAAAAGGAGACAACACAAATAAACTGAAAGATGTACCATGCTCATGGACTGGATAAATCAATATCATTAAAATGTCCATACTATGCAAAGCAAACTACAGAGCCAATGCAATCCTTATCAAAATACCCATGGCATTCTCAGAGAACTAGCACAAATAATCCTAAAATTTGTATAGGACCTCAAAAGACCCAAAATAGCCAAAGCAATCTTGAGAAAGAAGAGCAAAGCTGAAGGTATCATGCTCCCAGATCTGAAACTATACTACAAAGCTATAGTAATCAAAACTGTGTGGTACTGGCACAAAAATAGTCACCTAGATCAATGAAACAGAATAGACAGACCAGAAAGAAATCCATGCCCATATGGTAAATTAATCTACAACAAAGGAGGCAAGAATATACAGTGGGGAAAAGGCATACTCTTCAATAAATAGTTTTCAAAAAACTGGACAGCTACATGCAAAAGAATGAGCCCAGACTGCTTTCTTATACCATGTACAAAAATAAACTCACAATGGATTAAAGACCTAAAACCATAAAATTCCTAGGAAAAAATATAGGCAGTAACCTCTTTGACATTGGTCTTAGAAATATTTTGTGGGGGTAGGTCTCCTCAGGCATGGGCAACAAAAGCAAAAATAAGGAAATGAGACTAAATCAATGACTTCAGAGCACTCCCTCATACCATACACAAAAATTAACTCAAAATGGCATAAAGACTTAAAAATAACATATGACACCATAAAACTCCTAGAAGAGAACACAGGCAAAACATTCTTACATAAAGGATAGCAATGTTTTCTTAGGTCAGTCACCCAAGGCAAAAGAAATAAAATAAAAAAATTAAAAAATGGGACCTAATCAAACTTACCAGCTTTTGCACACCAAAGGAAACCATAAACAAAATGAAAAGACAACCTATAGACCGGAAGAAAATATTTGCAAATGATGAGACCTACAAGGACTTAATTTCCAAAATAAACAAACAGTTCATACAGCTCAATATCAAAAAACCAACCAACCCTATCAAGAAATGGGCAGAAGACCTATATAGACATTTCTCCAAATAAGATATGCAGATGGCCAACAGGTACATGAAAAGATACTCAACATCTCTAATAATTAGAAAAATGCAAATCAAAACTACAATGAGCTATCATTTCACATCTGTCAGAATGGCCACCATCAAAAAGTCTACAAATAATAAATGCTAGAGAAGGTGTGGAGAAAAGGGAACCCTTCTACAATGTTGGTGGGAATGCAAATTGGTGTAGCCACTATGGAGGTTCCTTAGAAACTAAAAACAGAGCTACTATATGATCCAGCAATCTCACTCCTGAGCATATATCTGGAAAAGATAAAAACTCTAATTCAAAAAGATACATGCACCCCAATGTTCACAGCAGCACTATTTATAATAACCAATAACTAAGTGTCCACTGGCAGAGGAATGGATAAAGAAGTTGTGGTGTAGACATACAATGGAAAATTACTCAGCCACAAGAAAGAAACAATGCAATTTGCAGCAATATGGATAGACCTAAAGATTATCATACTAAGTGAAATTAATCACACAAAGACAAATATCATAGGAATTCACATATATGGAATCTTAAAAATGATACAAATGAACTTATTTGCAAAACAGTAAAAGATTCACAGACATAGAAAAACAGACTTATGGTTACCATAGAAGAAAGGGAAGAGGGATAAATGAGGAGTTTGTGATTAACAGATACACACTACCATATACAAAATAGATAAACAACAAAGTCCTACTGTATAAAACGGGACTGTATTCAATACCTCATAATAACCTACAATGGAAAAAAATCTGAAAAACTACATATATATATATAAAACTGAATCACTTCACTGTACACCAGAAACTAACATAACTTTGTAAATAAACAACAAAAAACAAGCAGAGGACGTAAACAGGTATTTTTTCCAAAGAAGACATACAGATGGCCAGGAAGCACATGAAAAGGCACTCAACATCACTAATCATCAGGGAAATCCAAATCAAAACCACAATCAGTCACCAAATCTCACACCTGTGAGAATGGCTATTGTCAAAAAGATAAGAAACAAGTGTTGGCAAGGATGTGAAAAAAGGGGAAGCTTGGTATACTGTTAGTAGGAATGTAAATTGGTTCTGCTACTATAGAAAACAGTATGAAGGTTCCTCAAAAAATTAAAAATAGAACTACCATACAATCCATCAATACCAATTCTGGGTATTTATACAAAGAAAATTAAAACACTAATTTCAAAGATGTATGGAATCTTATGTTCACCGCAGCACTATTTATAAAGTCATAAGTGTCCATTGGTAGATGAATGAATAAGGAAGATATGTGTGTGGATGGATAGAGAAGATACATACACACACACATATATGCACACACACACATATACATACACACACAATGGAACATTACTCAATCATAAAAAAGAATGAAATTTTGCTCTTTGTGATGACACAAATGGACCCAGAAGGTATTAGGCTAAGTGAAATAAGTCAGACAGATAAACACCATATCATTTCTTATATGTGAAATCTAAAAAACTGAACAAACAAAACAGAAAAAGAGTCATAGATACAGAGAACAAACTGGTGGTTGCCAGAGGGTGGGAGGGACAGATGAAATAGGTAAGGGGCATTAAGAGGTACAAACTCCCAGCTATAAAATAAATAAGTTGCAGGAATGTAAAGTGCACCTACAGAATACAGTCAATAATACTGTAACAACTTTCTATGGTGATGGATGGTAACTGGTCTTATTACGGTGATCATTTCATAATGTATAAAGATATGAAATCAGTATGTTGTACACCTGAAACTATATATATACTACTGTATGTCAGTTATAACTCAATAAAAAATTAAAATAAATAATAAAATCAGAAAACTGAAAAAAAACGTGGAATCAATTTATTTTACATAATACACCCTTAAACATGGAGAGGTTGTTCATGTAAAATAATAATTTACCATGTATAATTTTGCCCATACAAGCATGAATTTACGACCTTAATAAATGCTGTGAATGAGCTTGCCATCGTAGCCAGCACAGACTGCTTAGAATGTGTAACGCACTGTTTGTCCTACAGACATTAACCTGCATGATAATATTATTTAAAAGTCACTATGATGCATAGACACTTATTATCCCCATTTTACAGAAAAGGCAATTGAGATCATAAGTAAACTGCCCAAGGTTACTCAGAAAGCAAGTGGCAAAAACAGTATTCAAGCCAAGCTTGTCCCGTTCAACTTCCCCTTACAGAGTTCATAGTGAGAGCCAGTGTTAATTAAAAACCTTTGGGCTTTGGAAAGAGAAAAAAAACTCTTATAACCATACTATAAAGCAGTTTAAAAGGTAAAGCATAAGGTCCATTAATTCTATGAGTTTTCAACTCCACATTTACCATTTAATCAACTTATACTGGCATCTGATCCACAGTAACATGAAAACGTCAAACTATTTCATCAATAAGATTATCTTCCAATTATAACATTGCTGGGCCATTTTCAAAACACACACTCAAGCCATTTTTCTTTTGATGCTTTCTACAACCACCCAGGTGGAAGGAACAACAGGTATTGCTATACCTGTTAGATAAGACATGGTAAAAGTGGGGAAACTCAGGATTCAGAAGTTAGGAGACTACCACGGATCCCAATGCTGTTCAAGTTTGCATCTCCAGTGCTTCGAACAGAGGCTGGCCTATAGTAAGTACTGGGTATACTTCTGGATAAGACCATAACCTGGGTCTTCCTACTCGGAAGCCAGATTTTTCTTTCCACTCTGTCATGCTGCCACTCCTCTCACGGGAAGCAATGCACAACATGGAGCAAGGTGCACTGGAATTGTGATTAATTCATTTTCATGGCAAGAAACTCATTCAAAATACATTACGTTTACTGGAAGAAATTATTTTTATCAATAATATGGATCATCAAAAGCGTTTAATGCCTTCTAAAAGTGCGGCAAATAGAGTAAAGCGAAAGCATCAAATTAATAGCTGCTTAGCTGAGGTTTTTATTTCCTTTAGAAGCTATTTTTGAGGGTGTATCATTACAATTTTGAGTTTTTTACTGGCCCACAGAGGAGGGACTGAACATTTCACTCCTACGTGGATGTTCCAAGGATGCAATAAGGTACTGTTCTGAAAGTACTCAACATACAGCCTTGTTCTACAAAGGTTTATTTGGTCATTTCAAAGAAGTCTAATTCAAAATGACAAAATAAAATCTGCACTCATAGAGCCCTCTAATTCTCACATGACCCTGGCTTTCCAACCACAATTTTTATAAAAAAAAATTATGAAAAGTAAAAAGAAAATAATAAAATCATCTGTCTTACCCCAAACCAGAGATAACCATTGTTAGGATTTTTATTAATTTGTTTATATTTTGCCTTAGCTGAAAAAGGAAAAAAAAAAAACAAGTGTGAGGACAAAGGGGAGGTAGGAACAAATTTTAAAATCCATACCATAATGTCCTATACACCTGCTCTTTGGGCCCCAAATTTGGCTCTAACTTTTAGGGCAGTCACCACAAGATGGAAGAATGTTCATTCTTCACACTATCAGTGAGATTAGAAGCCTAGGAATGGCTCCACAGAGAAACAACTATTCTCAGAATTAATGTTTAACAGGAAACTTCTCTGCAGGTTCCTTACAAAGAAGTCTGTACATCATAATGAACAATGTATTGCCCTTACCTTAGACCTGAGATTCATAGGATCATACTGACTAACCAACCTAGAAATGGCTTAATGGCAACACGACAAGTAATTCTACATTTCATTAATGCAATGCCTTTTGGCAATATAACTTGATTCAGGAATGTACTTTAAAAAGATCTGGGAGAATGGATGGATTCTGTATCCTTCAAGTAATTCCCCTGGAAGGTCAACTCTCTTGCATAAGATACTACTAGGGAGCAAGCATCAGCATAACGCCTGGAGTATAATTTTTCTTTGTTGCTAGTTGAACAAAGAAACACATATCCTGACTGACAATAAAACTAAAAGGTAAGGAGCCATACAAAGCCAAGCACTTAAATGCAAGGCATCTCCCTGTAGAAAGAGTAACTTTACAACACCAAGATTCTCTCCGAAACTCATTCTGAAGACTCTCTGGACCGTTAATTTAAAATAAATATTAATATTGAGCTTCAAAAAAATCTGCGGAAAAGAAGATGAAGGGATAATGACTGGAAAACAAGAAATAAATTGTTAGTAAAACAAAACTGGCTATATTTTGATAATTATTGAAGATAGGTTATGGGTATATGGAGTCCATAATTAAAAAGTGAAAATAAAAATCTAATGAAGTAGCCAAAGAAAGCCTAACATTGTAAGTATTAGTCTTTTTATTTTATTTTATTTATTTATTTATTATATTTTGGGGGAGTACACCAAGTTCAATCATCTCTTTTTTTACACATATCATAGTCTTAATGTACTTTTTAAGATAAACTATTTGTGAGGATACCAAGAGGCTTAAATATGCATCTACATTTTATACATAATTATATATGATTATAACAAATACATATATTTTATAGGTACAAATACATATGTATATATATAATTGCTTCTTTTAAACCAATTATAAGCTTGGAAACAAAATAAGTTTGAATTTAGAAAAGTTTATAGGTACCCATCTTTATGGCAATAATTAATTAACAGGATCAGTCTCTAGTCTGGGCACCTCATAATTTCAAATAATAAAACATCAATTTCAAAAAGAATATTTTCTTTGTATTTTCTATAACAGACATCTAGCTCATTCAAAAGTATTATCAAATGATTAAGATACAAGCTAAAGGGATGAGGGGCCACTGTTTTTTCAGATTTATTAATCTGCCTGGAAATGCTTAAGATGTTCTATAGATATAGCCTGGTGGCTAAGTACATAAACTTCGGAGCTTAGATGCTTAAATTTAAATCCCAACTCTGTCACTGCCTATGTATTCTGGATAATTCTTCCAGTGACCCAATTTCTTCACTTGTAAAATAAGGCTAAAAGTTGTTATCTACCTCTGGGGTAACTGAGTTAGTCTAGGTAGACCCTTTAAAAGAGTGGTATAGTAATGGCTGACAAATGTTAGCTGTATTAGGGATAATACTCACAATAATAATAATAATTGCTAATATTATTTTAATTGACCTATCAGAAGTTGATTCCTACTGTTGTTTATGCCAATGGTCCCTTACTGAGCAGGTTCTGATAGAGCTTAAATGATCAAGGCTATATGCTGAGTTCAAATAAATTAAATCACAACTGATTCTTATTCACCGATTCAAAGGCCAAGGTGAGATTAATAAAATTTAAAGTAATTTGCTATTATTGCCAGTTAAAAGAGGTGGTACAAGAATAGCATCCAACTCCTGAAGGCTCCTAATATAAAATCACTGGCCTATAAAATAACCACTTAGATTTTTAATTGGAAATCAGTTTGGACAAAAGGCCAATAAATCAATAATTTGTGGCGAACACATGGTACTTTTCCTGAAGACAGTTTAATTGTTCTCTGGGACTGCCAGATGACTGATGTCACCTCTGAAGCTGATTTTCATGTGCACAGCATACTGATTGTGTGAGGTGAGCCCCATCAAGATGAAAGAGCACACCTTCAAGGGAGTCCGAGAGAAAATGCTTGGAGGAGAAAGGCAGGAAGGTCACACCACACCATCAAGAGTGTTGTAACCTGGCCTACTTCATGAAATTTAACAAGTTTCTCTCCAGTAACTCTTAGTCTTCCATAGCCATGCACCACAAGGAATTGCGGGGCGGGGGGAGGTGGATAGGGTCACTAATCCAAAAACAAACAGGAAGAAAGTTTTTTGTATATCAAGAGCTCAACTCTTAAAATGCTGGATAAAAGATACGCTTGACTTTAAACAACTCTTTGCCAGTGGAGAAAATTTTCATTGTGAAAAATTCAAGTTGAGATAACTCCTGCTCTCACCAGCTTTTTCGTTCTTTAAAAAATCTTGCCAGGAAAGGTGGGGACCAGCCTTGTGTAAGTTAAGCCTAGAAGCACAATAGTTTTAAACAGAAACACAGGTACAAAATCACTACTGTTCCACCTGTCATGAATGACTGATGTGGGTATATCCTCTCCCCTAGCTTGGCACCAAGGGCTGGGAGAAGCCCTCCCCAGGAGTGACTGTTGAGGTTACACAAACTTCTGGCTGACAGCATGCAACTCTTTGCCCAAATAGAGTGGTTATGTACTTGGATGATCACAGATTCCTCATCCAAGGGCTGGATGCTATGTTAAAAAGCAACAGGGTTAAAAAAAAAAAAAAAAAAAAAAAAAAAGCAACAGGGTTCCAAAAAATTAAATATGATATCCATCCAGTGGTGTTTATGACCCTGGAGAAAATCTACTCAGACATTTAAGAACATCCTGTAAGACTTAAAACTGTATGAGAACGTAAATTATGAAAAAAAAAAAAAAAAAGATACAAACAGTAGGACAGAAAATTTAAAACATATGAGGTGTAAATCTGGATTGTCAAGAGCTAAAATTATGAACAAAAAATAAAAAGAATTAAGAAAAGACTTTAAAAAATGCCTCCCCCAAATAAGATAAGAAATGCAAACATAAACACATATAGATGGACAGATACAGACATAAAATTTAACACCTGCTGTCTAGTATACAAGTATTAAAAGTATGAATAAAAATTTTTTCAAAAATAACCATAACTTTAAATCATTTAAAAAGCTAAAAAGTGACAAGAAACATAAAACACAGTAATTATGACATAAAAAGTAAAAAAATTAAAGGTTAAGAATTGGCAGGAAACAAAGAAAAGGTAAATGTCTCTAAATTGCAATCCTACTGATTCACATCAAAGCAGCCAAACTAGTGACTATTAACTATTAAAAAAGTTCCTTGCTGGAGGCCTCTCTGTTGAATGTTCCCTGTTTCCTGTCAGCCCATCTGAGTTACTCAAGTTCACTTCACAAGCCAGTTGGAAGCAAAACAAAAAACCAAAAAAACAAAACAAAACAAAAAACGCAAAGGGACTTCCAGCTAACATGGGTTGAGTTTGTGTTATTTTCTGATTCACCCCCTCACCCCCGCAAAGACATTATTCTTTCCTCTCCATCACCGTCTCTCCTACCACTATATTTTACATGTCAGACTTTTTATTATTTCCACAACTATGTTCTTAAAATCTACAGGTAAATGAGGCTGAGATTTGACAAGTAAAACACTGAAGTGTCTTTCATAATATTTCAATTAGGCATCCAGTGACAACCACAAAAGACTCCTTCTGTTCCAAAGACTCAATTCAATTCAACAAATATTTATTCAGGCCCTATCACAAAACGTTTTCAGGAAGGCTTTCACTGGCTTCAATTTCTTGGCCCAGTTAGATGAGAGGAATACCAATTCCTCAGAAGAGACTCAAATCCCAGTTTTGTGTGTGTTTGCCTGTTTTCTCAACTAACAATCCAACTTTCACCAGAAGTACATCTTATCTCCCAAAACACTTCTAATTCACTTTAAAAAAACAAAAAAACAATGAATTGAATAATAATTATGGATCAAACGTAGAAATGAGGAATTCCTAGAAAGTAAACAGCCCAGATATAACTAAAGACTTAATTTGTATACAGACTGATCACACAGTTCTGCTTCTAGAAACTTAACCAGTAAATAATGGGACAAATTATTACTTCAAATCATTCAGTGCCAGGCACTGTTCTAGATCCCCGGGATGCGACAGAGGAGAAACAGGCAAAGATGGCTGCCTGTATGGTGTTTTACACTCTCATGTGATTTACTCAATCTTATTCAATTTACTCAATAAAGACATTCCTGAACCTTTGTGTATAAATCAAAGTATTATCAATCAAAACATATTTTAAATTATCAAAGACAGCTCTACAGTCTTGAATAAACAATGCAATTGCTTCTTTTGCAAAAGAAAGGTCTTTTGGAGAAAAATGGACATGTCAAGATGACACTCACATATGTCTTTAAGAACCTCTTTTCTGTCTTTCAGGTGTCTAAAAAGCATTACAGAGAACTATAAGAGCAAGCTAGGATGAAATTTTAATTTTTAAGTAATTGCCCTATGGAAAGGAAATTTTATAAGAATGTGTATTTTTCAGACTGCTTTTTAAAAGATCAAAGTGAATTTGGATATACAGAGAAAATATCGGGCCAGTTGTTACAAAAGAAAGCAGGAAAATGGAAAGCATTCTCTTTTTTAAATTTTATTATTTGTTCATTGTGAATGTGCTAGATATATTCCATATGTAGTCTACTCAGTGATGGATTTAAGTGTTGGCTATTAAATATAACAGTTTATTCTGCACCTTGGTGCTTGCTTCACTTGATTTTTCTCTTTAAAAACAGAGCAAAGGGGCTTCCTAGGTGGCACAGTGGTTGAGAATCTGTCTGCCAACACAGGGGACACGGGTTCGATCCCTGCTCCAGGAAGATCCCACATGCCGCGGAGCAACTAAGCCTGTGCGCCACAAATATTGAGCCTGCGCTTTAGAGCCCATGAGCCACAACTATTGAGCCCATGTGCTGCAACTACTGAAGCCCACGTGCCTAGAGCCAGTGCTCCACAACAAGAGAAGCCACGGCAATGAGGAGCCCGCGCACCACAATGAGGAGTAACCCCCACTCACCACAACTAAAAAGAAAGCCCGCACACAGCAAAAAAGACCCAACACAGCCAATAAAATAAATTTATAAAAAAAAAAAGAGCAAAAAACCCAAAACCCTATGAATTTGTACATTTCAAATTGAAGAAAGCAAAGAATCACTATAATTCTAAAATGAAAACTATAATCTAAATATTAATCAGGAATATTAACAGAATATTAAAAGACAATATTAATCTTAGGAATTTTAACTGACAAGTCCAAATATAAATGTTGTATATGTGAGAAAAATTCTGCATGGCATATGCATAAAGACTTTAAAAAAAAAACACTAAAACCCAAAACTGAAAGAATCCTAAACATCCAAGAGTAACAGACAAGTTAAAAATATTGACAAATTCATATACCAATTCTATTCAGATATTAGAAAGTGGTGCCCTGAGTGTTCTTTTATTTACAGAGGAAGATACCAAGTTAGGAGAATCATCTTATGAATTGTGACTTCATGGTCAGGCAAAGCCCTGCAAGAGGGCCAACATTCAATCACATATTACTTAATATCTCTAAGAACAATGTAGCCTTAAGGAAAAAAAATTGAAAATGCAGTTACTCCTTTAGGTTCGGAGCTCTTTAGTATAGACGGAAAAGGGATTCATTTATCTTAGGACTTAAAGTAATTCAAAATCCAATCAAATGATCAATCTGGATAGGAATTTGAGACTTTCAGCACACAGAAGTAACATATAAATTGAATCCAGGGATGCGGAATACATGATTACCCCCATTCTTGAAGTAATGGAATCACAGAGAGAAACAGGATTCCATGGAACTGACCTATACTTCCAGCAAGAATCCAATCCCTGTCCCAGCTAAAAGCACTGGCGTTTATGTAAACTTAAGCAAGCCAAGAAGACAACTGCAAAATTTATATGGGGAGGGAACTCCGCAAACTGTAGAATCACGTAACTATTTCACAGGTAGAAAAACATCTTTCAAAAATGGGAACATTTGAAATTAAATATAGAAAAGTTCGAGTCAAAACCATCATATTAATAGTTTTGTGCATATTATATAAATTAAGCAATTAATTTTAATTTTGTCTTCTGTATATAGCAATGGAACATTTAAGAACTTAAATTTTACCATATTTGCATATTTATGTTTCATTTATAAGATGTATAAGAATTACTTAAGATATAAAGATTTATCAAGCAGGTGATTTCAGTATTTAAAGGAAATCGAATATATTAAATTTCGAAATGCAATTTAAAATGTTTTAAAGTACCTAAATAATTGGATTTGCAAAGGTTACTAATTTTTCAAAGGTTCTTAACTGTGATTGTTAAAATCTACTAGACTTAAAAAATTAAAATATTTATAAGCTGCACCAGAAAGATTAAGACTAACATCTGAATCTATAACTTTAATAACTTGAATATTAAATTCTAAAACCAAAGTAAATATCTGAATAGCCTTTCTTCACACAAAAATTACTCCCAAGGTCATTGAACATTTTGCATTTAAAATCTGACACAGAAAGACAGTATCAAATGAAAAGAGAAAAAACTATATATGAGTTGTGCTGAGTATATTCATTTATAGAATGAACAGAACTCCCTTTTGGGGATTTATCTGAATTTCTCACCTTTTCTGCAGCGGATGTGGTATATTAGTTTCCTATTACTTCTGTACCAAACTACCACAAACTTAGCAGCTTTAAAAAAGCACAAATTTATTCTCTCACAGTTCTGTAGATGAGGATTCCAAAATCAGTTTCACTGAGTTAAAGTCAAGATGTGGTTCCTTCTGCAGGCTCTAGGGGAGAATCATTTTTCCTGCCTTTTTCAGCTTCTAGCTTCAACGGTATTGCTTGGTTCATGACCCCTTTCTTGAATCACTTCACCGCTAGTTTCTGCTGTCACATCTCCTCCTCCTACTCTGCTCTACTCCTCCAGTTTCCCCCTCATAATGATCCAAACATTCCTTGTTCTTGGCCAATTTCCTCCACCTTCAAAATCAGCAAAAGGGGATCCATTCCCTTTTAATACTTGTAATCTCTCCTGCTTTTTGGTGTCATCTGTCCGACCTAACCTGGAAGGTTCGCCACTTTTAAGGGCTCATATGATGGGACTGGGCCTACCCAGTGAATCCAGGATTCTCTCCTCACCTCAAAATTCTTAAACACAACTGCTAAGTCCCTTTTGCCATATCATTTTCAGGTTCCAGGGATTAAGATGTGGACATCCTTGAGGGTCACTATTCAGCCTATTATATGTGGTAATTTTAAAATTTTTAAAATAAAAGAAAAACAATTATTAAATTGAAGTATAAAACTATAATATTCCACGTGGGAAAAATTCTAAACAGAAATGATCATACAAACTCAAGTTCCTTTTCAAGTGGGTTTAGACCCCACTGACTTGCATTATTTTCAACATTATAACTTCTGAACTTAAAATTCTTAACATTACTTCAACAGCATATTCATCAATAGAAATCAAGCATAGAGGAGCAGGTATAACTTATATATTTGCTTCTTCCAGGCTATGCCTGTGAACATCTTAAGAAAATATGAGCTACAGCCTACACACTGTTATTGTGGGACAATACAATTTCCAAAATAATTATCTCCCTAATTCACCTACTTGTTTTTTAAATATAAGACAAGTTTTCTAAGTAATCAAGGATATTTGTGTGCAATTTCTCCTTTTTTGCTAACCACATATTTTCTGCAGACCAGAGAATACAATAAAGTACAACTTGAAACTATGATAATGTTATCTCTTTGCATGTAAGTCAGTGTATTCTGCCTTTGTGATGGTTGCCAAGGGTGCTGGAGCTTCAAGGCAGGCCTTTCTGTTTACTTACTTGAATTAATAAGGGCAGTATGAACTACCAGAATAAGTAAAATTATTTGCTATTTGAGACAAAAAACGTGCACATAAGTGTCATAGTATCTTGATTTACACTGGTTGGAAAAAGTAGAGCTCAAATCACATTAGATACTGTATTCAAAGTCAGATCTAATTAATTGGTTTATGAAGTCAATTCTAAATGTCGGCTATCTTCATTTTTAAGTTATACAGAAACTTTTGGTCAAAGGGGATAATATTCTAATCAAAGTAAGGTTTTTGTTTTGTTTTTAGCTTAAGACTCCATTTAGAAAAGTTACTCAATGTGACATGGTTAATACATATAATCTGATAGCTCCATGAAATAAATTCCAAGTTTTGCTTTTATTTTTAAATATCAAGGACATTTGGCTAAAAGGCAATAAAATGTCTGTCCTAAGTAAGGTTTTTCTTTCTGTTTTTGTTTGTTGTTTGCTTTTAACTTAAAATTCCACAGTTTTTACCAATAAAGAATTTTACCAAAAAAGAATTCCTGGAAAACAGACACAACTGGGACTGTCCCAGACAAGTGGGCATCTGGTCACTCTATTTAATTCCGCTCAATTAGTCCATTCTCACTGTATGTTCACTTTTGCTCCCCATTCTTGCCAAAGAATTGAATAAAAGCGGAAATCATACAAGATCTAGTCTTTCATTCTTTGCAAATCTACACAAGCTATTGGACTTACTTAAATACTCTAAAAATCTACATCCCAGGTGACAAGAGCTCATGCCACGTAAGTAGATGGAATTAGCTTGTGTCAAAGGGAAGGGCATAGAACCTTCCTGTCTAGAAACTACTCTAAAGCTAAGTAATTTTTTCTCAGCACCGACCATTGGTAGAGAAGAGCCAGGCATGAGTGGTCCACCTTACTACTCCTCAAACAACAACTGATGCCATGCCCTCCTAGTTCAAGATAGGTTATCTCAAGATAAAGCTTACAGGCACAGTACTCCACTAGAAGACATTCAGATTTCTAGTGCAGCTGGACAGGTCTGCTCCCTTTTTTGCCAGCCAAGAGACTACCAGTGAGTCACGTTAAAAGAGAATTCTCTATGTAAACTGTCCACTGCACTAAAGCTGCAAAGTTCCAAATATATCAGAGAGAGGCAATATTTCAGGTAACTTTCTAATCTATTAAGGCTGAGTAACTACTTAACTATATGCTTCCCAAAAGTCATTCAGGGCAGGAACCCTTCGGATATAATTGAGTTATGGTTATACTTTAAGTAAAATCATGTCTACCTATATATACAACTACATTTTTGTAAAAACAGTACAGTTAATCTACATGGTAAGTGTTGGCCTCCGCCCTGTACAAGGCAACACAAAGGAACGCAAGACAATTCACAATCCAGATTCTTTAGCACTACTAAAGTGGAAAGAAAAATTCCACACAGCCTGTAATTGATTATGCACAAGTGAGACGAAGTTTACCTTAGGGTGGGAACTAATTTATAATTGACCAAAAGTAAGCAAACAAATACATAAACTTTATAAAAAGAGGAAACATATTTGCAAAGCATAATCTTTACTATATGCACACAAGCAATCCAAATACTTCTCAAACGAAAAGTAACCACTGACAGGCACTTTTCTTAAGACCCTTTATTTTCACAGAATCTGCTCAGAATCAATGTATTGTTCAAGAAGAAATGATTCACTGATTTTCACGGGTAGCTAAGAGTCTTTATATCCACTAGTCTTGAGCTACACTTATCAATACATGTTCTTACCACAATCACTTCTTCCAAAACTCCTCTGTGTCCACATTTCCTTGGAATGAAGTGTTGTGAACCAACCCAGGAAATTTAATCACATAAGGTAATTAACTTCTCTGGATAAATGACAGTGGTGTTTGGAAATTTAAAGAGGGGTGAGGACTGGCTATCCCCACATCTTCTTGCTGGAGTATAATGAAAGCAAATACCAAACCAGATCCTGCTATATAGATATTTATTTTAAAAAGAAACATATTAACAAGCAGATACACTACAGTGCATGTGACTCCTCAAGGGTGATGCATGTCTCTAAAATACTTCAGGCAATCACATATCTCTAATGGCCCTAATATCCCCAATGAAAGTCTGTATTTAATGTCCCTTATGTTAATTATCGATACCTAGGGTGGGTATCTTGCCACCGATAAGAGAAGCCATGCAGTGGTGGTCTCCAAAGTGCTTAGAATTCCACCAACTGGGATTCAGGGAAGTCTTCGAGATTAAGGAATAATTTAAACTAACAGAAATAATATCACACTGTCAAAGCTGAAGTGTTTTTAAGTAAATTTCGCCCAACATAAGGGAGTTTAACATTCCCCCTCCCCCTCAATTTGATAATTCCAAACTCTGTGTATAGATGTATGGCCATCCCAGCCCTCCTTGTTCTTAGGTTACCTACAGTGAAAGGAACAAAAAATTGGGTGGCTTTGCTTTTCACTTAGTAGCTATGTGATTTGAGGTAAATGATTTAACCTCTCTGATCCTTACCTAGCTTCCTCATCCTTCAAATGGAGAGAAAACGACTATCACAAAGAGCTACTGCAAAAATCAGACATGACCAATGCAAAGAAGCCAAGATACATACTGGCACACAGTCAATGCCGGGAAGGTATTGCTCCTGGAGGCTCCCCTTTGCAGGCCATTGTGACCATGAGGCCCGAGAACCTTGTAGAGCAGGATCAAAGGCTCCCAGGACAAGCTCTTCCTGAAACTCTCACAGTCAAACAGTCAAGTCCTTGCGGAGTTGCTCTTTGAACCTCTCATCTGTGACACTGAAAACTTCCCAAGAGGACTGACTCTGCTTGCAAAAAGCCATTTCCATACCTCTCCCTCTTGCTAGGCATGCTTTACCTGGTGGGACCATTCCTGCTAACTCCATCCACAGGAGGTCAGAGCTTTGCTGTCATTCTCCTTTACTGCCCTCAGGTGCCACTAGTTTCAAGATCCCACAGGCCTTGCCCACGGTAGCCTACTCAAGTCTACTCAACCACCATGGATTCAAAGCCATCACCAAAGCTTAACTGCCACCTCTCCTGTGCCCACAATTCCCCTCAACTCTTTCCTGCTTTTAACAATGGTGAAAGCCACAGCTGCGTGTGGCTCATATTTTAACTATCACATTCATTTCATGACATATATGTGAAAAAAGTGGCTGCTGACAATTAGGGAGAGAGGCATTCAGAAATTTTTGAAATTGTGCCTAAATACAAGCAGTGATTCAACAAATTCCTCATCAATCGGCGGCCTGGTCAGAATAAAAGCCAGTGAAGCAATGAAGCAGTGAAGGGTATGTAACTTTTTTCCTTTTCCCTAAAATAAGTTGGACAAATTTGTGCATGATTGCATATTTAAAAATCTAATCTTCATATTTGCCAACATTGCTTAGCTGCTGTATCAACTGTCTAGCTTTAGCCAAATAAAACCTTTTTGCAACTTTGGAAGAAATTTCTATAAAGGAAATTATAAATTTGGACAGGCATAATTGTGTCTCAATATGTGGTATTTTTACACCAACTCTTACCTTCATAACTATATATAAATTGTGTGATATTCCATAATGGCCACAGAGGCCATGTAATTAAAGGCTTTATTTATTTAATTATCTGTTTTCTGTGATACCAGAAAGACAGAATAAGAAACAGCATAATGTGGGTTTCTCTGCTGCCAAGTAACTTCAAGTGGTGCTGTCATTATCAGTTTTTAATGGTACAAAAATATTTGGTTGACAGTATCAGAGGAATTCCTGGGAGAAATTTCACATATTCTTGTAGATGGAAAAGAATTTTTAATATCTGTGAGCAAAATAACCATTTTCTCTGTATCTAAATTGTATCAGAAGAAAGAGAAATATTGATGCATTTTTGCTTGCTGTTTTGTGTTATTCTAAAAAATTCCAACATCAAGGAAAGATTTAATTAACTGAAATTCATTTTCAAAACTTCTCTAGAATAATACTAGGGAAATTAAAAGATGAGTACTATCTTTAAAAACACCTACTTTCAACCTCTGTTTTCACTTTTGGGCTTCGATCTTTCAGATAAACCAAGGTGGCTATCAAAGGTCAGAGGTCAAAAGCATTAGCTATTCTCAAAACACACAAACAAATATAAAAATAAAACAAAGAATTCTCATGTTATGATCAACTCCAATGAAACTGCCTTTCACTCACTTCTAATCCGAGTCCAGCCTTGCTATCTTGATGACTGTATTAGTTATACTAGTTTCTCACTATAGTCTGAGAGCTTATCCAATGATTCCAGTCTAATACACACACACACACACACACACACACACACACACACACACACACACACACAGAGGTTTCATATTATTCTCGATTCCACTTTTCTTCTTTAAAAGATGGATGAGTAATTACTGCTGTTGTCTAAAGGTTTTTTTAATGGAGCATGGACATCCATTAAAAGTGGTAGGTAGTTAGCAAAAAGATCTGGAAAAAGATTTGTGATTGGCTTAGCCAAACTGCTATCTCAATTGTTTCCCAGTAAAATTGCCTCTCAACCTAATATAGCACTTCTGCATGTGCACAACCATGTTTTATTAGCTATTCATCAGATATAACAGTTTACCAAACAAGCTTTATATGCTACCATGAGAGCAAAATGTGATCTCCATAAGTCATTTCCAAGTGCCTTCCTCCTCACATCACGCATTGATTTACAAAGGAACTTCTGACTTCAGTCTTGAGGAACAGGTCTGAGAATCATTACGCTGCCAAACGTTATACCATTGCTTATTTTATTTCCCTTTTTTATCAAATGAAATATCATCAGAATTCCTCATGCAATTGAAAAGGAATTAAATCAACTTCTTGTAAAAAATAATAAAATGCAACAAAGAGAGGCTTTATCAACATATGTGTTTTTCATTTAGCAATAATCAAATTACTCCTTGAGGAATTCTGAGAGGTTGAATTTGAGAGGCAGTATCAAAATTCAACTACTCCTAAGATTTGCCCTAATATAGAGGGCAGAAAAAAAAAATGTTACCTTGACCTTACTAGCCATATTGCTTTTCAACACAATTTTAATTTTATACTGAGACAAGAATGAGATGATAAGAGTACACATTTCTTTTGTTAACAAAACAATACGTTAGTCCATAAAGTCTCGCATGTCAATAATCCTATTTATTATTCACCTATTTACAGGCAGTATATTTAATCCTTTACACATATTATCTTTAATCTTCAAAGCAATCTTAGATAAGTGACAACCATACATTCATAGGGTTATAAATTTGTTTGTATTGTCTAGTAAGGTTATTAAAAGTCATTTACACATAAATAGTGAAGACCTACATACAATCATCTTGCCAAAAAAAAAAATAATAATTGTCAAAATAAAGTTTTAAATCTCCCTTAATGGCTATCACAGGAGTCCAGTGATAGAGTAACACAGTCATGAAGTATGGGACAGATTTTCAAACTTCATTAATAGTCTTCCAGCTCCACTCCCTACTCGCAGCCTCCACGCTCACATACACACACCCACTACAGCTGTCACAGAAAATTCTTTCAAATTTATCTTAATCCTGGATCTAAAGGTCTAAAGTAATTCACAAATTTGTCAAAACAGCCAATTGTCCAATTCTTCCCAGCCCAAAGTCTGGAAGGCTTACTCAAATGATATTTCCTTGGGAAAACTGTTAAACAGTATACATCAATAAGAAAAGGTTTTTGGTTCTGTGTCTTGATGGAAAAAACATAAAGCAGAGTTTCTCTTTTGGATTATGAAATATATAACAAGGCCCCACTTTCTGCAGCCTACAATGCAAAATATAAAACAATAGTTCAGCATCTGGAGGCTATACATGGATAATTAGGCTTTCGAAATTGTTTCAAAACACACAGACATTAAGGTAATATACTACATATGTATGTATATATTAGATACATATTACATAAGCGTTATACATATATCAAAATATAATCCTATTATAACTAAACTTGAAAAGACAATTTTAAATATACAGTATTAAAGCATTATATTACTTTAAGAATCACTTAATGAACTGACACATTCCATACCTCCTCATTAAATCAGAAATCAACAGACATACAATGATGACAAATATAAAATCTGAATAAAAAATACAAATCTAAGACCCAAACACTTATTAGCTTAAAAGGATTTTGTTGGTCTACATATGTTGGCCTGGTCAAGCAGCTAATTCCTTCCAGTTTCCTCAATCTGTGTAGAAGTAGGGTAGCTAAAATTAACAGCAAAAATTAAAGTGACACTACAAGTGTTAAGAAAACAATTTACAATTAAGAAAGCAAAACAACTATAAGTAGAGCACAGCTGTGCTCAAACCAAGACACTGACTTCTGTTACTCTTTTAGTGAGCTATCTTCTATAAAATCTCACTCGTTAGTTTCTTTGGTCAGATAAATGACTATGCAAAGTGAAACTATGCCAGGAGTCTTATAGATGTTATTACTTCATTTTACATTCAAAAGGGAAATATGAGTCATCTTTCTAATAAGATAAGAGGCAACAAATGGATAGTCATATTAATCGCATCCCGCATCCCTAAATTAATACTGCTTATTTTAAAAACATGTGTGTGTGTGTGTGTGTGTGTGTGTGTGTGTGTGTGTGTAGACACACAGATGATGTCCTATGAAACTAAAGTAATTCTTCCTTTAGAATACTGTTTCTTGTTTCAAAACAATTCCTTCTTAGTCTATATATTCAAGGTTCTTTTGATAGTAGAAAGTAACAATGTTTCAAAGTGAAGTGAATTACTGTTATTATTTTTTTTACCCTCCAGAAAATAATAATCATGTATACTATCTTACTATCTAACATGATACATGTCTTTATATACAACCAACCTTCAAGGTTACATGCTTGCAAAGTAAAGAAATAAGCATAATATAAATAAAACCTTAAGTTAATATTAAAAAAAGAAGGAATTAATTCTATCTCTGTATTCATAAATTGTTACATACAGAAATGCAACACTAGATTTTTCATGTAAATTAAAATATTTTAAAAAATAACTGAATCACTTCTGTACACCTGAAACTAATACAACATTGTAAATCAACTATACTACAATATAAGATAAAAATTAAACTTAAAAAAAGATTAAAAATTTTTAAAAATTCTTTAGCTATATAATTCAGTACATACTTAGGGTACATTTATCTTTAAATAAGAATTTTTTTGTTCAATTACCACCAAAAATTTTCAAGTACAATCATATGTCTTCCAGTTTCCAAACCTACATAATTAAATAAAAACTATACTCTAAATTCTAAATAATAAGAATAATACTTAAAGATTGTTTCTCAGGGACAGGACTTCTCTTATGTAGCTCTGTACACCTCAATCACTCTTCCCACAGAAAATGTCCCATGAATGTTGCTGATATAAACTGAACTGTCAGCTAATACTTCCAAAGATTTAAGCTAGTCTGATCTCTGTTAGTATTTAGAGAACTCTCAAACATCGTATGAAAACCCTCTTAATGTGTTATAACACACTGAATGTGGAGGCTCAGAAAATCTGGAGAATTCTGCTGTGAGCTCAACAAGACTCCATTCTACAAAGTAAACTGTAAATGACTTCAAACTCCCAGCACTCTCCTAAAACAGCCATTTCCTTCCCTCTCTCCCTTCCTCTCTTTTTTCTCTCCTGTCATCCTTCCTCAGAGTTAGTATCTTGAAGAAAAAGTACCTCAAGAGAACCTGAAATAAGGGACAAAGGATCTCGTCCCTTATTTCTTCCTTAACTCCACAGTGACCCCTCCTCCATTTCTACAGTCACAAAACTATTCTGTGATGGATACTCAGCCCTCTTAACCTTGTTGAGGCAATAACTGTATCTCAAGATACATGATAGAAGACAGAAAGATAGATGAAAATTTTCCTATTTAGACCCACCATCCAGTAAATACTTATTTCTAGTATCCGGTACATAATAACTCTCAAATCAACATTTCTAAATCTCTCCCTTTGCCTTAACCTTAAAAAAAATTGTAAGTGAGAACTTGATTCCAGCTATTACAAGCAGCCAAACTTTTCAAACTCTTAGAGACAGAAGAACTACTAGAGTAAACACAGAAGGAAGGGGTTCCCCCTATAAATCAGTCACCAGGGCTGATTATTTTCCTTTCCCAGTATTTCTCCAGGTCTCTCCCCCAGAGCTCTGGCTCAGAACTCTATTAGCTCATGAACTCCAATTTACCTTCTGCCATAAGATTTTTGGCATTCTAAAACATATTCCATGCAGAAAATCCATCTTTCGTATGTCCTTGGTTTGATAACTCTGTGTAAACGATTACGGAGACTCTTAGTAATTTGAGTTCATCTTAACTGCAAGGCCTACTCAGTCTTACTTTCTCTAAATATCCTAGCCTCTACCCTCAAGCCTGCTGTGCTCCATAGGTGCTTGCTGCCTCTCTCCTCCACACACAAGTCACCCCCTCCCCATAACATGGCTCTTGGTAGCTACTGAGATAAGGATTCACTCTCCAATCAATTTCCAGTCATAAACCTCTTCAACCATACATGTTTCTCCCCATCCTAAACTCCATGAAGGTGTGTGTTTATGTATGTGCATGTGTGTGTTTTAAAGCTGGTCCAAATGGTCTGTCTACATTAGTTTGATCCAATTTGAATATTACCTGTAACTCTATCACTTGCTTTCAGTTAAAATTCTATCCAATTACATTAGCTTTTTAAGAAACTTTATTTTACATTGTTTATATGCTTATTCATTATTGTCCTTTAATTAACTGGCTTGCACCCCAATGAAAATTGTTGCAGACTGCAACTGACATTAAGGGAAGGCTTATCAGTGCCTTGGAGAGGGCACCTGTTCACCTGCAACAGACACTCCACAATACTTATGATGAGAAGGTATGTGATAGGACTTGCAACAGAATTAGACAAAATTTGTCATTTATGTGGAAGTTGCAAAAAACTTAAGAGTCACGTGTATTATAAAATGTCATTCTGTTCAATAAACAAAAATTCCTGGCACTCACTGTTACCTTAGTCTGGCCTCCAGAACTTTCACAACTTTTAGATTAGTGACTTTTTTCCCCTGGAGCTCTTCCTAATATTCCTGTGCTCAGTGCCACAACTCACAACACGCAGGTTTAGCAAATTCTGTTCCAAATAGTTTAAAGAAAGCTTTCATGATTATTCGAGTGATCTTTATAAGGCAAGTACTGGTCAGTCCTCCAGGGCTGAAATTTAGCACCTTTAAAGACCTCTGTCTCCACCCCTAAACCCTTGCTGTTTATACTAAGAAGACTGGCGCCATGGCCCCCTTTCCTTTATGCTCTTATCACCCTCTCCCATGCAACATCCCTCTGGATGGCTACGGAAACAACCTGAAATTCAGAATCGCACTATCAACAGAGGTGGGCGGGCTAGGTCTCCTCCCTGACTGGCCTGGTCCAGGATAATGGCCCTTTTCCCACCCTGCCTTTGGTGGCCGCTGTCCAGAGTCCCACAACCTCAAACTTAAGGGCACAGCCATCCTCGGGTGCTCCTGGACAGTACCCGTACCATTTACATGCCTGTGCCCCCGCTTCAACGCTCCACTATCAGTGCCCCGGGAATCAAAATCAAGAACGCTGCAACTTTCAGATTCATCACTGAAAAATTTGCACCCATGTTCACACAGGGTTGGGAATGAAAGACCACAAGGAGGTGGGTAGCTGTGGTCCGGTCAGTTGTTTTCACAGCTGGCCGAGTCAATCATTCTCCCTTAAAAGCTTCTTTGACAGGTGAGAAATTCCTCCTCTCCAGACCCTTCCAGGAACTTCTCAGCATCAATCTGAGGCTGGGAGAGGGGCCTGAAGGGGAAGGGAGTGGTGCTGAAATCGTGCTGAGCGTGTCCCCGGGGGAACTCTAGTGCAGGAAGGAGGATTACGGCGCCAGGAATGTGCTGGTCCAGGGTCCAGAGGGAAGAGAGCGGAGAGCCGGGAAGTCTTAAGGGAAAGGGAGAGGCGCGACCAGAAAAGAGCAAGATACCTGGAAATGTCCTGAAAGGGATGGAAATGGGTGAGGAGGATGCAGACTGGAGAGAAATCGGGAACATAAAAGGATGGGGCGAGGAAAGAGCTGGACTGCAAGGAGCGCAGTGCCTCCGATGCGGGCGTCCAAGCTCGGCCGGTGCCAGACCCTTCCAGCGCGCCGGCGAGGCTGGCTCCCGGCCGAGCCCCCGGAGCCGGAAAGTTGGCGCGGCGAGGGGGCGGCCGGGCGGGCAGCGCCCCCCTGCACGGCGGGGAGGCGCCGGGCTCGGAGCCGCGCGGCGCCTTACCTTCTGGTCGACGATGGAGCAAGCCATCTCGCGGACGTGCGCCAGGCTGTAGTCCCCGGACGAGTCCTGCAGCAGCAGCACCGGCTCGCGGCTCAGGCCAATCTGCAGATGGAACGAGACGCCCCCGGCCGGGGCCGCGACGGGAGCCAGGAACGGCGCGGGCCCCGGCCCCGGCCCCGACCCCGGGACCAGTGCGGCCGCCGCCGCCGCCGCCGCCGCCGCCGCCACGGGCAGCAGCGGGCTGGGCGGCCGCAGGACCGGAGGGGCGCTCATCGCTCGGCCGGGCGCGCCGAGGGCCGCGGGGCCGGACCGCTGAAAAGTTTTGCTGCCGCCGAGCCGGGAGCTTCTTTCTTCAAGAGTCGAGGCGGAAAATAAAAACTTTCCGGAAAAGTCCCCGCGCGGGGGGAGGGCGAGGGGATGAGGATCGGGAGGGGAGGGGAGGGGGCGGAGGGAAAATGGCCGAGGCGGGAGGACTGCGCCGCCAGGAGCGCGGGCGGCGCGCGGGGGAGGCGCCGCCGCGCGGAGGAGCAGCCGCCGCGGCGCGCGCGGAGGGACGGGGCGGCGGGTCAGCGCGGCCCGGGCGCCGCGAGGGGGCGGGGAAGGGGGCGCGAGGGGCGGGGAAGGGGAGCTGGGGGCGGGCACTGCGGAGCCACCACCCGGCGGGCGCCGGAGCCGCAGGAGCCGCGGCCGCGCGGCCGCACTGGCCGCGGGGTGGCCGGTCGCCGCCCGCTCCGCCCGAGGTTCCCGGGGCCTAAGCCGGTCCCCCGGCCGGGGCCGCCTCCGCGGGCGTGGTCCGACCGGCCCCTCCCGGACTCCGCTCTCCGCTGGCCCTGCTGCCCGACCGCGGGCGGAGGGGACGGGGCGCACCTCCTGCGACCCGCTGCCTCGGCCCGCGAGCTTCAGGGTCCCCGCAGTCCCCGCCACCTCTTCCAAATGTCCGAGGACTACGCACTTCTACCAGTGAGGTAACCTGTGCCGGACCCAAGAATGCCCAGCCCTGCGGTTCTCCGTGGGTCTTACCTTCGGAGTGTCGAGGGAGGATGAAAATAGAGGGTCCCCGGAAACCCACTTCCATGCCGGCTCCTAGGAGCCATTGGTCTTGTTGCCAAAGAGGGCAGGAAGCCAGTCCACGGAAGTGTATTTAAACATGTCTCTACCTTTTTTGACTCTGACACACCCTGATACCCAACCCCACACACTCCACCGCAGCTCCCAAGGCACCAAACACAAGTCGCTGATTTCAGGATAAGGTCTCTTTTTGAAAGAGAAGGCACTGTCTACATAAAAAAAGGAGGACGGTCTGATGTGGCCTCTTTCCTTTTACCTTACTCTTTGTGTCTGATGTTTCTACTTCGGGAGTCTCAGAAACTGTTTTCTTTGCTTTGCCATCACGCTAAAGTCAGCTTTATGGAGCGATGCTCCCAGCGCCACAACCATCACTAGCGCCACCATCAAGGTTGGGCACCATCTGCTTTAGTTTTGATAGCTGTTTCTTGCTGCCTTTGTTGTTGTAGTGTTTGCGGGGGTGGGGAGGTGGGGGTGATGTTTGGAGATGAATTCTAATCTTCTCCTCTCACCAGGGCATGCTTCCCACACCGTACAGGGGGTGTGACCATGCAGGTGCATAGGGCCTCGACCTTTGAAAGGCCCTGTGGTCTGCTCCAGTCACCATCTTGGGATGCTTCATGATTTTTTTTTTTTTTATTACTATTTTGCAGTGGGCCAGGTAAATTATATAGCCCACTTTTCCACTTCCCTAGTCCTTTCCCTTATACAGCACAAGCACACATGTACACACATGGAAACTAATAGGTATGTTTTATTTTGTATTCAGTTGCATTTTGTGTGTGTTTATAATATTTATTTATCTATGTCTTGACATCTGTTTCTGACCCAGGACATGACATTCACTGCAAGATGACTTTCTCTTGGAGCCTCATTCCCAGGGTCAGAAATGGAGCCTTGAACGTCCCCAACGACATTAGGTCATTCACTGCTCCGGAAGAGACCTGAATTTTTTTTTCTGGATTTGATGGTATGAGAAGGTCTACATGTGTGTTGGCAGTTTCCCTCCTTACTTCCTTAAAAAGTGGTTTGCTTCATCCATGGTAGAGTGTAATTTCCCTCATGTACCAGATTCAGCTAAGCTAGGAGAATGGTGGAATTATTCTCAACGCAATGACCTTTGGAATTCTCTGAGGTGTTGTGTTGGTTTTGTTTTTTTTTTAATGTCAGAAAATGTATTTCATTTTCTTTTAAATTGGAATAAAGTCAATATTCCCACAGTTTCCTATTACCAGAAGGAAAAAAAAATGTTTGCTGGTCAGTTTACAAGGGCCTTACAAAAAGCTAATGGTTTTGCTTGCAATTCAGGAGAGCTGAAGACATTCATGTTCTACAGATATGGCAGTGATGTATTCAGGCCTTCTTTGTGCAAGGCACTGCTGGCACCAGGTGTGCAGTTGTGAGGACAGACAAGGTCCCTACCATAACAGATCATATTAAAATAAAAAGAAAACAATAAGATTATTTCTGACAATTGCACTAAATAAAAATAATACAGTAGTAATGAGTGACTTGGGGGGGGGGGGGTGGAAAAAGAAGCACAACTTTGAGTTAAGGATGAGAGAAGTTTTCACTGACTTTACATTTGAGCCAAAACCTGGATGACAGAAAAGGGCCAGACTTAAGAAGATCTGGGGGAATTACACCCTAGGCATAGGAAACACCTAGTGCAAAGGAACTAACATTGGAATGTACTGGGCATTTTCGAGGCACAGGAAGAGAGGGGCAAGTGCCTGAGATGAGGTCAGAGAGCTGGTAGAAGTCAGATCACAAAGAGTCTTGAAAGCCCACAGTAAAAAGTTTTCATTCTGTTCTCAGTGCACTGCCCAACCACTGGAAGATTTTAAAGCATGGAGTGATAAGATTTAATTACCATTTTGAAAATAATCACTCTCTGGTTCTGTGTATAAGAGAAAAGAGTCAAAGCAGAGACACCAGGTAAGATATTAGCTGTTTTCCAGTCTAGAGACATGTATGGCTTGGACGACTATGGTGGTATTAGAGATAGTAAAAACTGAAAAGATACAGGATCTAATTTGGAGGCAGAACTGAAGGTCTTGTTAGTGAATCAGAGGTTTATGGGGAATAAGAGAACAGGAGAGTTATGAATGATTCCTAAATTTCTGAGCAATTAGCCTGATAGGGGTGCTGATGATCTGAGACAGAGAAGACAGGGAGGAAGCAAGTTTTGGGAGAAATAAGATTTCTGCTTTGACTATGTTGAGTTTGAGATGCCACTAGACATTCAACTTAGAGATAACAGCTACAGTTAAATATTTGAGCCCACTGTTCAGGAAAGAGAGGAGGGTCAGAAATACATTTAGAAATAATTAATGTGAAGATGTATCAAAGGGAGATTAGATGAGATCGCTAGAGAGGGAGGGCTTAAAGCAGTCATCAGTTACATGAGACAGGAACTTAGATGTCCTGTGTAGGAAAAAGTAAGCTGTGGAACAAAAACTGCTTCTTATAGTCTGATTTCTCAATAGTATGAGAGATTCTTGTAGGATGTTGGAACTAATTCAGGAGAAAGCAAGGACAGGAGAGAGAATTCTAAACAATTTTAATTCTGGAGCATTAGAATCACTTTTAAATAGCTGGTAAATTACTAAATGTAAGAGAGTGAATAAAGAGGAAACAAGAAGAAAAAAAATCTCAGAACCACTAGAGCTCCCCCATAACAAGCAGAAAATTCCCATGGAGTTGGTTATTGCAATTTCAATAGTAGGTACCTGAGATCTGACAGTTTGCCAACTGCTCCCCATTTCTGCTGAGTGACAAGAGAATGAACAATAGATAGTACCTGAAAGAAACTGATGTGCATCTCTGATGACTTTGAAATTATATAAAGAAAACTTGAAGGATTTGAAAGAATTCAGTGGTTTTAATCCCTTCTGGGTGTTTGAACTTCAGCAAAGAAAAAAAGGATGTAGAGAGTGAATAGCTGTTTATATAAGTTATATTCATGAATTTTGGATTTTTTTTAAAATCATGGCTAACATTACTGGAATAACGGACTTCTGGCAGTGTCAGGGAATACCAGTTTGAAAAGTAGGTTCACTGCCCTAATCAAGACTCCTTGTAAACTGATTTGAGTGTGCAGAAGTAAGTGGAGGTACTTACAACAATTTCCAAAGATGAATGTTAATCCTTTAGGATGGTCTTCAAAGAAGGGCTGGATGTTGAAATAATTTTGAAATAAGTGCGTACATTTTATTTTTCTTTATAGCTTATCAATTAACTTAGCATTTAAATTCTCAATATAAATTAGCATTTGAAGGCACTGAGAAGTCCTACAAAAGTTTTCTTTCATTTAACCCACTACTTTCTAGACAGTTTTGATCTCAGAATCCCTATCATTTGTTGTTGTTATTGTTGATGTTGTTATCAAACAGCATACGTTAACATTTCACACAGCTAGTGTTCCACAAAACACACTTTGGGAAATGGAGTACTGTACAACAAATGGAAACGAATTTAAGTTAAAAGTTGAAGGTAAAGAAAATTGCTCATAATTAAAAGCAGATGCTTTGAAGAAGAGCACGGATGGCAAAAACATGCATATTGAGTGTCCAGCAATTCACAATCAGTAATCAGAAAGAGGATTGAGAGTAAGCCGATTTGAATGGGAGTCAGTCTGGAAGCACTATATGCTTCGTCCAGATGAAACAGACAGTGGAGAAAGAAAAATGAGTAGAAAACATATGCAATTCTATGGCTGAAAGGATCCTGTCTATCACCGAGTACAACCATTTTACAGCCTAAAAAATTGAAGGGCAGAGAAATTATATATCAATGTGGAAACTGGAAATCTGAAAGAGAAAGTATGCTCCCAGGATGGCCTCCTTTTTACTCAATTAAACACCAAGTTGTGAGCATGAGGGTAATGGATAGATGAGATGATGGATGGATGGATGATAGATGATTAATATACAGATAACCATTTTATATTGTTTGCTTCCTTAAGAGTGTTCATATATGATAGTCTGTAAGACCAGCTTAAATAACAGTAATGACACAAAACTGGCACAACAGAAAAATAATGTCCTAATGGAGATATCAACCATACAATCATCTGGCAAAATATTGTTCTGCTGAAACCTGAGAATGTGACAAAATGTTGCCTTGTCTTGCTGATAATTTCATGGAAAATAAAACGGAAAAGAAGTGAAATTAATTTTCACCAAGAAAAACTGATTGACTCTTTAAGAAAGCAAATTTCAAAAATTCAGAGAAAAAAACAAATATGATCCTAGAATCAGAGACCCCCAAAAGGACAGGAGGCCCTCAAAGACAAGCGTTTAACTATAAAATCACAAATGATCCGGGTAAGGAATAAACTCAGACACCAGTGTGACTACACTTTAAGTTTTGGATGAGTACAGCTCTGCAAAGAGAATGAACGAAAATAGACATAAACCATATAAGCAGGAGTAAATAAAAATAAAGCTTAATTTAAGGTAAGAACAACATGTACTAGCTATATGTGAGAATGCCAAGTTTTTAAACATTCTCCCCCACCCAAATAATTAACTTATAGGGCAATAACTAAATTTTTCAATTTAATTTTTACTTATGTGAGGTTAAACATTTTAATGGGCTCATTGATCACTTGTATGTCTTCTTTTTTAAAATATTATATTCTAAGTTCCTCATACATTTTTATATTGGAATATTCCCTTTCTGCTTATTAATGAATAAAAGATTGTCATATACAAGGAATGTCATTCCTTTGCTATATGTAAAGGCAAATACTTCTTACCTTTACAAGAAAAAATTCATCTTTTAATTTTTGGGGGCTTATATGTTTCAAGCTGCTTTTCTGCCTTTGTTTATATTGCTTAGAAAGGCATTCCCTAATCTGAAATCATAAAAATATTCATCTGTAGTTTTTATTTTCTATTATTACCCTATTATTTTGCTTTTTAAGAACTTTAATCAATCTTGGAGCTGAGTACATGTACTGATTTCTAGACCTATTTTTTCTAAAATGTCCATTGTCTCAGCTATTGGAGGACATTTTTATTTGCTTTTATATTCATCAATGGGCTAGAAAAAAATAGGTCCAGCTTCTATTGTTTAGCTAAAGTTTTTAAAAGTATTTTTTAACTTATATTTCTCTAACATTTAAAGTCACGGAGTGAAGTGAACTTTAAAAATTTTTGTCCAAAATGTTGAAGGTTTTACTTTTTGCACACATGCACAATACCTACATTTACATTTCTATTTTATACTGTTCTTTTGTTAGACTTGATTCCCTAAACATCACTTCTTCTTAGACAGTAATAACGTTGACTCTGCTGTTCTAATAAGAACTAAAACCTGCTGGCTCCAGGTATTATAAAATCTGCTCAGGTCCCCTGCAGAAAACAGAATGAAACACTTTTTCCTTGGACTTCAGCACACTCAGAAGGCTATTGCTTAGTGTTGCCAACCTTAATTGTGCACATCAGCTTTTATTAAGTCAATCCAACATTCAAATTCAGAAACCATTAACAGCAGCACTTTTTTTTCTTTTTTTATAAAGATGCAATTCTTCTAATCCCATTTTGAGGCCCCTTGGTTCCAGGGATACAAATTTTTCCTCCATTCTTATTGGCTCTTATATGTTTTCATAGCCAAATATTTTCCAAGTATTTTCAAAATTTGTATATGAATATCAAATACATCTCACCAGTCAATAATATTCCATAACCTAATTTATTCTCTTTAGTAAAGGTTATTTTGTGATATTTTACATGCTGTTATTCAGTACATTTTATGAGACACTGACCAAATATTGAAAAACTAATAAGAAAGAATAAGTGAGGTACAATTAATCCAAAGTTGCCTTTTGGGTTCCTTCCTGGAAAAAAATATTTTTTGAGCTGAAATTTCTTGTGTGTGGTTTCTGATGCTTGATTTGGAAAATGAACTTTTTAAGGGAAAGAATTTGGCAGGTTTATTTCTTTGTGACATAACCAGGAAAAATAGTTTTAATAGTCTGAGAAAAAATAATTTGCTTTTCTTGGCTCAGAAAATTTTAAATGGCATTATTTCTAAAATTCACTTATAAAATTCATATTCCACTAGGATGAAAGTCTGCATAATTAAAATGAGGTCATTTATATGGAATTAAAGCCATATTTTATCTAATTATCATGCTGCATTTTCCTTATTAATTCTTATCCTCAAACATACCATCCTCAAAAATCATATTATTGCAACCACAGTAAACCTTCTTACCCATACTTTACTATTTTTAAACTGAATTTACACATTTGATCTCACACGCATTCAAAGTAAAAATCTCTACCTCATACAGCTCAAAGTAGAATATTTACTTCTTGAATTAAATATTAATTTTGAACTTACTTTAAATATATAAATTCTTTATATTTATATATTATACATACTTTTTATACATATATTTTGTTTTGTTCAGTAAGTTTGTTTCCAGTTTCCACACTGTCTAGGAAAATTGAAGTCCTTATAAACTGAAAAAATCATTATATTTTAGACTTATTTCAGAATGTATTCAAGAAAAGTACTTACTCTTTTAGATAAAAGAGGAACATTCTAGAGTACGTTAATCTTTGCACTTTGCTGCTCTGGTTGAATGCCGAAGCTGACAAGTGTAGATAATGAGATCTGAATGCTAGTTTAGTTTGTCCATGCCACAGCAGTCCTACCACTGCCCAGCACATCTTTGTCTTCTCTTTATTTCAGTACATATCCATCTACATCTAACCTTACAAGTTGAACTTTTAAAAAATTTACTTATGGAAATAAATTTTACTTGCTTTGGAGAAAGAAAACAATTTAAGTCACCTATGAGGAAGATTCATTTTAATCTTTATTTTCTTTACCAATATTGTCTTTGCTTTTATATAAAATTTTAAATACTTCATAAACAATAAATGGATTTATGTGGTCTTAATTTATGATATATCACCTGCATCTTTTCAAAAAACAATGAAGCCATTTTAATGATTAGAAAATTTTTTATCGAAAGTAGCACAAATATCTCAACTAATATCCATGATTTCTGCTGAAACATTTAGCTCTAACCCTCCTCACAGTCAATACAAAAGAAGGAAAGCATCTATTTTCTACTTCTTATTGTCTGATTTTAAACAAAAAATTTAAATAAAATTATCACGTGTCCATATTACACAAGACATAGAAAAGCACTTGATTTACAATCTGAGCTTCCTGAGGGCAAGACTTGTTTTACTCACCCTTCTATCCCTTAGCACCCAAACACAGCAAATGTCTATTCATGTGCTTTTTTTAATAAAACCGTTCAAATACAGTTAGAAGATTAAAAATTTGCAAATTTTTTAAGATAATATTCATTTATATCCACCCCACTCAAAAGTTCAAGTCACAGAAACCAACTCTAAATCAGACAGACATTTCTTTGAGGGACTCAGTTAATGAGGTTCAGATAAATTCTGTTCTTTGTGATCTAGTCGAACATAGTTCCTCCCCTGGCCTGATATGCTTATAGCACTTTCTTAGGATTATTACTCTCGCATCTATCACACTATATGGATTTTACTTTCATCCTTTACCTGTGGGAACCATTTTGTAATCGTCTCAACATACCCCTCCTAAAGTTTCTCCAGAACCAATTATTAAACCTGATGTAAAATAGATGCTGCTACTTGGTAATAGTTCAATAATTGTTTATTGAAGGAGTCAATGACTTGAGTTTAAAATGCCTCAAAAAAAAAAATGGGTTGCATAATCTAATGGCCCAGCTTCCCCCCCAAATCAACTACTTCAGCTGTGCTTCCATTTTGGAATAACATGCATTGTTCTTTTGCTGATTATAAAAGCAATATGTGTTAATTTAGAAAAATTGGAAAAAACAAAAATCTAAATAAAAATAATCTATCAGCTCCTAACTCAGAGTTAATGTTAATCTTCTATTTCTATGTGAGTGTATGTATGGAATAATAGAAATAAAATATTGTTTGTTAATCTGATTTTAAACTTAATGTACCAAAGTATTTTTCTGAAGTCATTAAATATTCTTTAGAAACATCATTTGGGATGGCTGCAGAGTATTCTAGAATAAGGTTTGTGACTCGCTTTTGTGACAATTACTTTATTTTTGATTTTGCTTGGACACTTTAAAAATGTGAATAATAGCACATTATTTGGCAATAATTACTTGGGCATAAAGATATTCATAAATTAAGATATAGATTTAGAAATGCTGCTGCAGGAAAAAAATATAAATAAGAGTAATAAATTGTGGAAAGAATTGGCTCTGTTAACAAGGGTTATATGCAGAGGCTTTTAAAATAGATCACTTAAAAATGCACAAAATTTCAAAGAATTCATAATGGTAAAATACATTAAGCTGACATGAAATCTGAAAAACCATTTTTTTTAAATTAGCAAGACACTTTGTAGGTTTTTAAATTGAATATTCAAATCAAATTTGACACCTCAGGAGAACATCAGTTCTGCTGTCAAAAATCAAAACAGTGATGTATGCTATATTTAGAAAGTAAGTGATAGAATATATATATTTTTACTGTATTTTATTATGACAGAAATTAATTAACTTCATGAAATATCACTGACAAGTGAAGTTGTAAAGTATTTGCTTTGCTAGTTCCCAACCATACTTTTTGTTAATTGGCTAGAAATATAAGTGCCAATCTAATTTTTTTAATGCTAAAGTATAATACTTTAAAAATTATAAGCACATGGTTCAAAAACAGATGGAATAAAAGATGTTTAAAATTGATTTTTAAAACCTAGTAAAACTATGTTTAAAAAAACTTCAATTTTAACAAACCAATCCCATTTTCAAGATTACCACGTCTTGGTTATTGGTAATGATACAATTGATGAAATAATCTAGTTTTTAGTTTAAAAATATTAAGCAACACTATTGAGCCTATAAAACTTCCTTGGCTCATCCCCAAGTTACTTCACTAGAGTATCTCTAACTGACCTATGTTCTTAGTTGCTGTTAACTGCATACTTGTGGAGCACTTTGACAGCCCACAGCCTTGAAATAACCTGAGGAAAGCTAGCTTCTTTTGAACAAATGTGTCACACACACACACATACACATACACTCCACTGTACTGTATCAGCAAAACTAAAACTATGGTCATTATAAAATAGCCCTTCTGGGCATAATCTCAAAATCTTAAAGAATTTACTTTTTAATGGCAGAATGATATATGTAGTTGTTATGGGCTGAATTGTGACCTCCTCCTGAAATTCCTATGCTGAAGCCCTAATCCCCAGGACCTCAGGATGTGGTTGTATTTAGAAATAGGGCCTTTAGGTTAAAAATGAAGCCTTTAGGGTAGCCTCCAATCCAGTCTGGCTGGAGGAGGAGATTAAGACACATAGAAAGACTATGGGGCATTCATGCCCAGAAGTACAACCATGTGAAGAGGCAACAAGAGAATAGTCACCTGCCTCCAGAACTGTGAGACAATAAATTTCTACTGCTTAAGCCATCCAGTCTATGGTATTTTGTTATGCTAGCCCTAGCAAACTAACACAGTCACATATAATATGTTATATATTTCATGTATACCTACAGAGCCAAAACACAAATGTCTATTTTCTTGGACCACTGGACATACAGTACAATAGCCTCTCTTTCTGATGTTTGACCTTTTTATTTCATTAGAAAAGTGTGGGAAGGGAGCATATTACTGAAAAATGTCAAGGAAAAATATGAAATTACTTAATAAGATAACCCTGAACTTAACAATTCACAGAAAACTAGGATAATAGACTCTTTTTATTTTCTTTTTTTAATTGAATGTAAGACTAAATTCTGTAGTGCTTTACAATTTTCAAAGGTTTCACACACATGACTTCCCATAATAACCCTTTTTCCCCCTACCTCCAATATTGCCTCTACCCCCATTCCCTCTCCCCACTGGTAACTACCAGTTTGTTCTCTATATCTGTGAGTCTGCTTCTTTTTTGTTTTTTATTCACTAGTTTGTTGTATTTTTTAGATTCCACATATAAGTGATATCATTAGGTAGCTGTCTTCCTCCAAGTCCATCCACGTTGCTGCAAATGGCAGAATTTCATTCTTTTTATGGCTGAGTAGTACATATATATCACATCTTCTTTATCCATTCATTTGTTGATGAATGCTTAGGTTTCTTCCACACCTTGGCAATTGTAAATAATGCTACTAGGAACATCGGGGTGCATGTATCTTTTTGAATTAGTGTTTTTGGTTTTGGGGGATATATACCCAGGAGTGGAATTACTGGGTCATATGGTAGTTCTATTTTTAGTTTTTTGAGAAACTTCCATACTGTTTTCCACAGTGGTTTCACCAACTTACATTCCCAGCAATAGTGTATGAGGGTTCCATTTTTTTCACATCCATGCCAACATTTGTTATTTGTGTTCTTTTTGTTGATAGCCATTCTGACTAGTGTGAGGTGAAATCTCTTGTGGTTTTGATTTGCATTTCCCTGATGATTAGCGATGTTGAGCATCTTTTTATATGCCTGTTGGCTACCTGAATTTCCTCTTTGGAAAAATGTCCATTCAGTTCTTCTGCCCATTTTTAATTGGATTGTTTGGGTTTTTTGATGTTGAGTTATATGAGCTGTTTATATATGGTTGATATTAGCTTCTTATTGGCCATATCATTTGCAAATATCAGAAGCTGGAGGAATCTCACTCCCTATCTTCAGACTATGCTACAAAGCTACAGTCATCAAAACAGCATGGTAGTGTTTTGACACTAAAATAGACACATAGATCAAGGAACAGGATAGGAAGTCCAGAAGTAAACCCATGCACTTATGGTCAATTAATCTACAATAGAGGAGGCAAGAATATACAAAGGAAAAAAGACAGTCTCTTCAATAAGTGGTGCTGGGAAAACCGGACAGCTGTATGTAAAAGAATGAAATTAGAAACTGCACTAACACCATATACAAAAATAAACTCAAAATAGATTAAAGAGCTAAAGGTATTGATAAGACTGGATACTACAGAACTCCTAGGGAAAAACATAGGCAGAACACTCTTTGCCATAAATCACAGCAATGTGTTTTTGAATCCATCTCCTACAGCAAGGGAAACAAAAGCAAAAATAAACAAAAGGGACCTAATTAAACTTAAAAGTTTTCACACAGCAAAGGAAACCATCAATAAAAGAAAAAGACAACCTTCTGAATAGAATAATAGGCTCTTTTTAATCAAATCAATTTTGGTTTTGACATCATCTTGATTGTTACTATAACTACAAATTGGATAAAAGTTTATCCTTGAGGGAATGAATATTTTTCAGGATTTAAAAGTGCTTTAAATAAAATATAAATAAGGAAAACAATTTTCATGTGGTATTTTATATTTCTTATAAGGGATACTAGCTGGTCCTATTTGTAGAATTTTAGAGGTAGAAGTGGTATTACAGACCATCTTATCCAACTGCTTCATTTTAGAGGTGAAAAAAGGAATACTCCAAATCATGTAAGTTAGTAGAAGAGCTAGGCAAGAAATGAGTCAACAGCAATTTCATTACACCAGTGATCTGCAATCTGAATTTGACTGTGTATCCCATTAGTTAAAAATTGACCATGTACCCTCTATATGTGTGTTTGTATACTTACTTATAATTTAACATACATATAATTATATTCATGTTATATGATTGGTGTAAAATATACACAAAAATAGAAATTCAAAAGAACATTTACAAACAGGACTTCCAGGTCTGGATAACATGGAGTAGATACACTTATTCCATAGTTTTCCTATTACAACTAAAAACCCTGCACATTGTGTATTAATGAAACAAGAGGACTCTGAAAAGTAGGGAGAAGAAGACAGGCCACCTAGGGATTTTTGAGACCTAAGAAATATTACAAAATTAAATTCATTGTGATTTATTTTTGCCTCATATGTCTGGACTGGGTGCTAGAGAGGCTAACAGCCTGGAAATACCAACAGATATAAACAAAACTGCCCTAAGGAAAGCCTGCCTCCTGTAGCCAAAGGGCCAGGAAAGGGGAAGCCCAGTAAGACAGACAACTTTGAGATAATAACTACCTTATTCCAGTCTAACACCACGGGAAAAACTGTGATCCACACCCATCATCCAAGGCTGAGCCTGAAGCCTAGACTTCAACTGTCATCGCCCCACTGTAACAAGCACCACCCCCAGTACACATACAATGCCCCACCATTCTACCCTTGGGATAATATCAGAGAAAGTCAAGTGGGGAGCTTGGACTCTCAATCCATCCAGCTGTCAACAATCTCCTGTCAGTAGAAAGCACATGGTCAGCCTAGACTTCCACACTGTCTGAATGGTAACAAGGCATCCATTCCCCTATTACTAGAGTGGTGCTAGCAGAAGCCTAGTGGAGAGTCTGAAATTCCACATCCACCCAGCAATGAGGTAAGCCTCCTCACTGTAGTGACAATGTAGGCAGACCAGGGAATTGGACTTCCACCTCCACCTGGCAGTAATTACACTGCCTCTCCCTCTTTTCACACAGTGTCAGAGGAGACCTGCTAAAATAGAAGATTTAAATAAGATTCAGTGTATTCTAACACAATATCCAAAATGTCCAGGATACAACTAAAAATCACTGTCATAGCAAGAGTCAAGAAACCCTAACTTGAAAGAGAAAAGAAAATCAACAGATAACACCACCAAGATGTTAAAGGTATTGAAATTATCTGACAATGATTTTTAAATGAGACATTATAAAAATGCTTCAATGAACAATTACAAACATGCTGAAACAAAAGAAAAAAACAGACTCAAAAACAGAAAGCTTTAATAAAAGAAAGAAGAACAACAAGGAAGAGGGAGGAAGAGAAATAAAGAAAAATCAAATGAAAATTTTACAACTGAAAGAAGCAACTGAATATCCAGTAAAATCTCAGTGAATGAGCTTAACAGAATGAAAAGGTCAGGGGAAAGAACTGGTGAACTTGAAGATAGAACAATAGAAATTACCCAGTCTAAACCAGAGGAAAAACAGACTGAAACAAACAAACAAATAAATAAACAGAGCCTAAGCTATCCACGGAAAGAGATGAAGCTCCAACATTTATGCCATTGGAGTCACACAAGGGAGAGAAGAAAGAGGGTAGATCTTAAAAAATATTCAAAGAAATAATGGCTGAACATTTTCCAAATTTGGCAAAAGATATAAACCTACAGATTCGAGAAGCTGAGTAAATCCCTAACAGGATAAACCCAAGGAATTCCATACCAAGATACATCATAATCACGCCTCTGAAAACTAAAGACAAAGAAAAGATCTTGAAAGCCTCCAGAAAAAAATGATGTCTCACTTCTAGAAGAAAAACAATTTGAAAGACAGTAGGTTCTCATCAGAAGCCATGGAAGCGAGAAGAGTCACAATATTGTTTAAGTACTGAAGGAAAAGATCTGTCAACCCAGAATTCTACACTCAAAGAAAATATCCTTTAGGAAAAAGGGGGAAATCAAGACATCCTCAGATGAAGGGAAACAAAAGAGAATTCTTTGCCAGCAGACCTACCCTAAAAGAATGGTTAAGGGAAATTGTTGCAATGGAAAGGAAATAACAAAAGAAAAAAACTTGGAACATAAACAAGGAAGAAATAACAATGGAAAAATAAACATAGATAAATTCCATAGACTTTTCTGCTCTTGAGTTTTTAAAATTAGATTTGATAGTTCAAAGAAAAATTATACAACTGTATGATGTGGTTCTCTGTCTATATAGAGGAAATAGTTAAGACAATTATACTATAAATGGTGGAAAGCAAGGGGAGTTAAAGGGAGATAAGGTCTCTATACTTCATTCAAATGAATAAAATGTTGATACCAGTATACTGTAATAAGTTATATATGCATAATGTAAAACCTAATGCAACCACTAAAAAATATACAAATATATACACTCAAACACACTACAGATAAATCAAAGTAAAATTTTTTTTTAAAGTTTAGGTAACACACAGGAAGGCAGGAATAAAAACAGAAAAGGAAAACAGAACAGATAAACATAAAACAAGAAATAAAACAGCAATACTTATTAAAAGGAAGAGATTGTCAGGGTGGATTAAAAATCATGACTCTATAGGCTTTCTACAAAACTGACTTCAAATATAATACTATAAAAGAATTTAAAGCAAAAGGATGGAAAAGATACCCTATTCAAACACTAATGAAAAGAAAGCAAGAGTGACTATATTGATATCAGACAATGTAGACTTCAGAGTGAAAAAATTTCCCAGGGACAGAGAGGGACATCACATAATGATTAAAAAGGTCAACCCACCAATAAGACATAGCAATCCTAAATGTAGAGGCCTCAAACATCAGAACTGCAAAATGAGTGAGGTGGGGGGACTGATAAAAGTGAAAGGAGAAATAGACACATTCACAAGCAGAGAGCTGGAAATGTCAATATCCCACTCAACAAATGATAGAAAAACTAGGCAGAACTCAGCAAGTATATAAAAGAAGTAAACAACACCATCAACCAACAACATTGAATTCACAATTATAAAACACTCCGAGCAACAAGAATAGAATACACATTCTTTTAAAACACCCATAGGGCTTTCATCAAGATACACCATATCCTGAGCCATAAACAAATCTCAGTAAACTTAAAAGAATCAAAATCATACAGAATGTATTCTCTGATACAATGGAATCAGACTAGAAATCAATTACAGAACAATAACAGGAAAAATTCACAACACTTGGAAACTAAACAACACACTTCTAAGTAAACAGTGGGCTGAAGAAGTCTTAAGGGCGATCATAGATCATACCCATCTAAATGAAAAAAATACAACATCTAACAATTTGTGGGATGCAGCTAAAGCAATGTTGAGAGAGAAATTTATAGCACTAAAAGTATATACTAGAGAAGAGGAAAATCCAAATTAATAATCTAAACTCCCACCACAAGAACCTAGAAAAAGAAGAAAATAAATCCAAGGCAAGCAGAAGGAAGGAAATAATTAAAAGATAGAAATCAACAAAATTGAAAACAGAAAAATAGAGAAAATCAAAGAAATAGTTTTTTTGCTGAATAAATTTTTAATTTTTTCAAATAAAATTGAAAGAAAAACTTTAGTAAAAAAGATAAAGAAAAGGAGAGAAGACACAACTTTCTGATATCAGGAATGAAGCAGGGAATATCATTACAAACCCTACAGACCTGAAAATGAGAAGGGAATGCTATAGTGAAGTCTACACACATAAATTTGACAACTTAGATGAAATGGAGCATTTCTTTAAAAGCACAAATACCACAATTCACTCAATAATGAATAGGTAACTGAATCATCCTTTAACTATTAAGGACATTACAGTAAATCTATAATTTTAAAAGTTCTTAAATATGATACCAAAAGCCTGATTGTCTCTGTCATTCCAGGCTGCTATAACAAAATACCATAAACTGTGTGGCTTAAACAACTGCTTCTCACAGTTTGGAGGCTGGGAAGTTGAAGATCAGGTGAGTTCTGGTGAGAAAAGATCTTGATATTTTAACCGGTGGTACTAATGTTGGTTGTGATGGGGAATGGGGAGAGGGGACAGGTTATAAGTTAAAGCAGGGAGTGTGGCCAAAGTCAAGTATCTAAGAGAAGCCTGAAGTTAATTTGCTGAAATTTTTTGACCCCCAAATTAAGAATTCATGTATAGTAAAGAGTGAGAAATGGAATGTATTTGTCACATTTTGCCAACTTCAAATCTAAGATGTAAAAGAAGTTTATCTCAGATCTGGAGACCTCAGGAAGTTCTTTTCCATAAGTGTTTTTGTGCCTCTGTCCTTTAATGGAGGTTTCCTCCACAAAGTCATAAAGCTCACTGCTAGCCAGGCTGTCTTTTTTTTCTGAGTAGGTACTCTATTTATTTTTTAAATTTATGACTGTGTGCTCATGGATTCTTATTTACTCATGGTATTGAGATCTTTTTATTATTATTACTATTACTATTATTATTAATTTTGATGCTCAGATTTTCCTGTACTTGGCCAGTGAGCTCCTTCCAGCTGACTCCTGTGGCCTTCGGATATATTCTAATCATTGACTAGTCTCACCTTCTGGCACAAAAAGATATCCCAGGCTCATGTTGTTCTCCATCTGCAGCCCTGGGGTCAGTCATTTCTGCAAGAAATGATTGATTCCTTTAGCAGAGGATAAGTTACCAGAAATTGAGATCAGGGCCCTGCCTGGTAGTACCCATTGCTACTGATGGGTCATTTCTTCTAGTCTCTCTCAGCAGATGCAGCTAGGAAATATATGTATGTATATGTTTCCATATACATGAATGTATGCACATTAATACTTCTATATCTATTTTTATACCCATTTGTATATATTATGAAGCAATGAGTTCACACTGATATTGTATTTCTGAGTTTGTTAATATAGTCTTCAACATGAAAAACTTGGCTGGCATCATCCTCAGTATTTTTATTCATTTGCTCAAGAATTTACTTATTTTTTTCAATATGACCAATCTCTCAACAATGCTGGCCCACCCTCCACCTCCACACAGTGCCACCAACACCATTCTGTGTCCTTGGCCACAAAGCCTGCTGGCCTGTATCTCTGTGTACCCTCCCACCTGTCTTCATGGCCTGCAGTCTTACCTGCAAAGCCTGCTGGCTCATGCCCTCACCCTATGCCCCTTTCCCAAGTTTCACATCCTTTTCACTGGCCTGCACGTCCATGTGGCTCCACTCTCTCTTACTGCCCTACATCCCCAGCTACTGTGTAACTTCCTCCATGGATTTCACAGCTTTTCCTTCTTTCCAAATATTTAACATTTCCTTCTGGTATCATTTCTCTTCTATCTAAAGAGCTTCCTTTAGCAATTCTTTAAGAGCAAGTCTATTGACTGCATTTGAATTCTTAGTCTTCCTTCACTGGAGACTATCTTTATTTATCTTAATTCCCGAAGGACATTTTCACTAGATACAGAATTCTGGCTTGACAAGTGAGGCAGTATGAGTCAGTGTTCCTCTTTTGCCTAGGTGGTGTCAGTGAAACCCAGCAAGAAGTTGAACGTACACATCTAGCCAACCCTTGGGCTATACCTCACCAGGGGCTTTATTTTCTAAGAGAAGATTAAATAGTATCCAAAATGGCCAGCAAACAATAGAAAATCACTCATCATACTGGGAATATTACATGAATGAGAAAAAATGATCAATAGATTCCAATACTGAGAAGAATCAGATATTGGAATTATCTGACAAGAATTTTAAAGCAATCATTTTAAAAATGTTTCAACAAGCTATTATAATTTTTGTGGAATAAATGAAAAATAGACAACCTTGGCAAAGAAATAATATTTATTTAAAAAACCAAATGGAAGTTATAGAACTGAGGAATGTAATATCAGAAAGAGAAAGTTACTTGGAGGGCTCAGTAGTAGAATGGAGATCAGAGAGTCTAGAATCAGTGGACAGATCAAGAGAATTTATATTAACAACAAAGAGAAGATAGACTGAAGAAATAATAGCTTCAGAGACTGATGTTTGAATCACCCCATTTCCAGAAAGAGACAATGGAACTAAAAAAGTAGTCAAAGAAATAATGGTTGAAAATTTCCAAAACTTGATGAAATACATAAACCTACAGATTCAAGAAGCTGAATGAACTCCAGGTAAGATAAAACCAAAGAATTTTAATACCAGGACATATCATAATTAAACTTTGGAAAAGTAAAAGCAAAGAAAATATTTTGAAAGCACCCAGAGAGAAATGACACTTTACCCTTGGGGAAAAACAGTTCAAATCACAGTAGAGTTTCCATCAAAACCACTGCGACCAGAAGGAAGTGGTACAACATTTTTAAAGCACTGAAAGTTTTCTTTCAATTGAGAATTGTAACTCAGTTGTGGGAATTCTTTCACAATGTATACATCTATCAAATCATTGCATTGTTCACTTTAAATATTTTACAGTTTTGTCAATTACACCTCACTAAAGCTGAAAAAAAGGCAAACTAGCAAAAAAGAGAATGGTATATATTGTCAATATATCATTCACAAATGAAGGGTGAGTGGGGATAGTCTCAGAAAAAAGAAAAAATAGAATTTGTTTCCATGAAATCTACCTGTAAAAAATGGCTACAAGGAGTCCTCTGAAAAGAAAGGACATTGTAACTGAAGTCTCAAAACTTCAGAACAGAAAGAACACCAGAATGGAAAAAAGAAAGGTCAAAGTAATAGGCTATATTACTTAAGTCTTGTGTCATGAGTTTCCTAGATCATATTTGATGGTTGAAGCAAAAATTGTAACACTATATGATGTGGTGTTCGATGACTATAGGGGAAATACTCGAGGCAATTATATTTTAAAATTTGAGAGAGTATAGGAACCTAAATGGAAGTAAGTCTCATACGCTTTCCTCAATAAAATGGTAAAATGTGGTAAAATGTCAATAACAGTAGACTGTGACAAATTATGTATGTATATAGAGAAATAACTAAAAAATTATACAAACCATATGTTAGTAAACACTAAAGTAAATCCAGATGAAGTCTTCAAAAATGTTCAAGTAACTCACAGGAAGATAAGGAAAGAAAGCAGAAGAATGAAAAAATAAAAAATAAAGATAACAAATAATAAAAAGTAAAGTTTAATTCCTAAGATCTCAAAAGTTACGATAAATATAAATGTTCTAAGTATACCAAGCAAGAACCAGACACTGGCAATCATTTGCACTTACATAAGTCTTCAATTAAGTAAGGACAGGCTCTGGAGAGCATTCATTTTTTTCTGGTGATTGTGGAATTGGCAGTGCCACAGGCAGTTTCTCCCTTGGGACTGTTTTTAAAGCAGCTCAGAAGTTGGCAGTAGACTATGGGTAATGTTCTGGTGAGGTTATCCTGTTTCTTCCTCTAGCCCTCTCAATGACTAAAAAAACTACCTAGTATCTTTAATAAACACATTTTCTGCTTAAATTAAACAGAACCAATGTTGCTGATTGCAACTAAGATTCTTAACAATAGAATACTTTGTATCAGAAGCGCAAGGAACCCTCAAGGAAATGGATATCTGGGATCCATTATCTGGCAGGTTGAGAGTGAAAGCTCTCAGGATCTAGTCAGTCTTAGAGACAAGAGCACTAGTACCCAGGGCACACTGCAAAGAAACAGTTGCTTATCTTATCATCTGTGCTAATGGTCTCCTGGAATAAAATGACTATTAAAGACAATGAATGGGAAGAATGAATGGTTGCTGCCTTAGAACAGTATAACAGGCATGAAGAATGCAAGAGCTTAGGGTGAGTCGACTACTTCTGAATGTGCTGAGGTTTGACAGAAAGGACATGACAAGCTTATAGTTTTAAATTTTCAGCTCAAGAGAGTAAAAAAAGCCAGGGGGACCAAATGATTACCCTAAAATTAGCTCTCAACTCTTCAGGGCTGATGAAACTGAAAATTAGGTGCATGGTCTAATCCTGTGGCTTATGAATTATGTCCATTGAATTCAGTTGGTACCATGTCTCTTGTTGAAAGTTAAGACATTAAAATCCCAATCATAAATGGGACAAAATGGGAAAACCCTGAAAACTCAGAGCATCTTGAATACTTTAAGTTACTAAACATCCCTTCCTGGAAGAAATAGCTTTTTCACCAGTGTTTAATGAGCTTCTTCTGCCCTCCTTGAAAATTATGTAAGCACGTTGCCTGGGGCAGTTACCTTGCAAGGTGGTGTAACTTTCCTCACAACCTATTCCTGATACCCTTCAATGTCTTAGGCTCATAACTAGTGTCAGAGTATCGCATGCTCCAAGATGTCACGGCAAAATGAAACCCATGAATAAAAAGCTTATATACCAAAAAGAATGCAGTATATTGCCAAAGACCTGCAGGAGTATATGCAGGAATGGACTCCGAGATTCTGAGTCAGAACAAATGGAATATAATTATCTGCTGAGGCAAAGTTTTAGATATGGGTTTAGAAAAAGGAAAATATGAAATTAAAAAAAACAGACAAATAGACACAACCATCTTTGAAAAGTATGCGTCTATTCTCTGCAAGCTGGAAACAACAATGAGAGATGCTGCCATTAACATGAGCCTCATTAGCAGCACTTAACCCACATAGTGATAATCAGAGTAATTTGACACACATCACTTTGCCTTGCTGATTGATTAGGAGGTCCTCAGCTCTGAAAAAGTTATGCACTCACGAAAGTCCCCCTTTATCTGTATAAGCAAGACAAACAAACAACAGCAACAACTCTGACTAGAAAACAGAGTCCAGAATTGAGCCTCCATGCCATGGCTCCCTCAGCCAATGCACAGCACAGAATTGCTTAATGCAGAGGAGGCTGGGAATTCTTTTTTTTTTTTTTTTTCTTTAAGAACTTTTATTGAGATACAATTGACATACAATAAACTGTATATATTTAAGGTGTACAATTTGATATTTTTTTTCTTATTAGTATTGTATATATGGCAATCCCAATCTCCCAATTCATTCCCTCCCAACCCCCGCTTGCCCCACGACGCTTGTATTTTTTAATGTTTCTCAGGAATCTTTATACTGTTTTCCATTGTGCCTGCACCCATTTACATTCCTGCCAACAGTGCACAAGGTTTCTCTTTTCTCCACATCCTCACCAACACTTATCTCTTTTTTTTTTTTTTTTGCAAGTTTTTTTTTTTTTTTTTTGGGGGGTACACCAGGTTCAATCAACTGTTTTTATACACATATCCCCATATTCCCTCCCTTCCTTGACACCCCCCCCTCGAGTCCCCCCCACCCTCCCTGCCCCAGTCCTCTAAGGCATCTTCCATCCTCGAGTTGGACTCCCTTTGTTATACAACAACTTCCCACTGACTATTTTACAGTTGGTAGTATATATATGTCTGTGCTACTCTCTCGCTTCGTCTCAGTTTCCCCTTCACCCCCCGCCCCCTCCCATACCTCGAGTTCTCCAGTCCATTCTCTGTATCTGCTTCCTTGTTCTTGTCACTGAGTTCATCAGTACCATTTTTAGATTCCGTATATGTGACTTAGCATACAATATTTGTCCTTCTCTTTCTGACTTACTTCACTATGTACGACAGATTGTAGTTCTATCCACCTCATTACATATAGCTCCATCTCATCCCTTTTTATAGCTGAGTAATATTCCATTGTATATATATGCCACATCTTCTGTATCCATTCATTTGTTGATGGGCATTTAGGTTGCTTCCATGTCCTGGCTATTGTAAAGAGTGCTGCAATAAACATTATGGTACAAGTTTCTTTTGGGATTATGGTTTTCTTTGGGTATATGCCCAGGAGTGGGATTACTGGATCATATGGTAGTTCTATTTGTAGTTTTTTAAGGAACCTCCAAATTGTTTTCCATAGTGGCTGTACCAACTTACAGTGAGGCTGGGAATTCTTGAGGATGAACCCTATGATAACACTGTCTTAGACGGAGTTCCTTCAGAAGTAGACTTGAAGTAAGGATTCCTGCACAAGTGGTATATTTAAAAAGTGCTCCCATTAATGCACAGAAATCTCTTGCATTCCTATACACTAACAATGGAAGAGCAGAAAGAGAAATTAAGGAAACTCTCCCATTCACCATTGCAACCAAAAGAATAAAATACCTAGGAATAAACCTGCCTAAGGAGGCAAAAGATCTGTATGCAGAAAACTTTAAGACATTGATGAAAGAAATCAAAGACGACACAAACAGATGCAGGGACATACCATGTTCCTGGATTGGAAGAATCAACATCGTGAAAATGACTGTACTACCCAAAGCAATTTACAGATTTAATGCAATCCCGATCAGATTACCAATGGCATTTTTCACAGAACTAGAGCAAGAAATCTTACGATTTGTATGGAAACGCAAAAGACCCCGAATAGCCAAAGCAATCTTGAGAAGGAAAAATGGAGTAGGTGGAATCAGGCTTCCTGACTTCAAACTATACTACAAGGCCATAGTGATCAAGACAGTATGGTACTGGCACAAAAATAGAAAGGAAGATCAATGGAATAGAATAGAGAACTCAGAAGTAAGCCCAAACACATATGGGCACCTTATCTTTGACAAAGGAGGCACGAGTATACAATGGAAAAAAGACAGCCTCTTCAATAAGTGGTGCTGGGAAAATTGGACAGCAACATGTAAAAGAATGAAATGAGAACACTTCCTAACACCATACACAAAAATAAACTCCAAATGGATTAAAGACCTACATGTAAGGCCAGACACTATAAAACTCCTAGAGGAAAACATAGGCAGAACACTCTTTGACATACATCAAAGCAAGATCCTTTTTGACCCACCTCCTAGAATCATGGAAATAAAATCAAGAATAAATGAATGGGACCTCATGAAACTTAAAAGCTTTTGCACAGCAAAAGAAACCATAAACAAGACTAAAAGGCAACCCTCAGAATGGGAAAAAATAATTGCCTATGAAACAACGGACAAAGGATTAACCTCCAAAATATACAAGCAGCTCATGCAGCTTCATACCAAAAAAGCAAATAACCCAATCCACAAATGGGCAGAAGACCTAAATAGACATTTCTCCACAGAAGACATACAGATGGCCAACAAACACATGAAAAGATGCTCAACATCACTCATCATCAGAGAAATGCAAGTCAAAGCCACAATGAGGTATCACCTCACACCAATCAGAATGGCCATCATCACAAAATCTGGAAACAACAAATGTTGGAGAGGGTGTGGAGAAAAGGGAACTCTCCTGCACTGTTGGTGGGACTGTAAGTTTGTACAGCCACTATGGAAAACAATTTGGAGGTTCCTTAAAAAACTACAAATAGAACTACCATATGATCCAGTCATCCCACTCCTGGGCATATACCCAAAGAAAACCATAATCCCAAAAGAAACTTGTACCATAATGTTTATTTCAGCACTCTTTACAATAGCCAGGACATGGAAGCAACCTAAATGCCCATCAACAAATGAATGGATACAGAAGATGTGGCATATATATACAATGGAATATTACTCAGCTATAAAAAGGGATGAGATGGAGCTATATGTAATGAGGTGGATAGAACTACAATCTGTCATACATAGTGAAGTAAGTCAGAAAGAGAAGGACAAATATTGTATGCTAACTCATATATACGGAATCTAAAAATGGTACTGATGAACTCAGTGACAAGAACAAAGAAGCAGATACAGGGAATGGACTGGAGAACTCGAGGTATGGGAGGGGGCGGGGGGTGAAGGGGAAACTGAGACGAAGCGAGAGAGTAGCACAGACATATATATACTACCAACTGTAAAATAGTCAGTGGGAAGTTGTTGTATAACAAAGGGAGTCCAACTCGAGGATGGAAGATGCCTTAGAGGACTGGGGCAGGGAGGGTGGGGGGGACTCGATGGGGGGGGCGTCAAGGAAGGGAGGGAATATGGGGATATGTGTATAAAAACAGTTGATTGAACCTGGTGTACCCCCAAAAAAATAAAATAAAATAATAAAAAAATAAAAAATAAAAAAAAAATAAAAAAATAAAAAAAAAAATAAAAAGTGCTCCCAAGAGAAGCTAGGAAGGGAGTGGGGAGGCTGGACCTGGAGGAGAAACAGCTTCAGCCTGACCCTGAGGGATCTCTGGAGCATAAACTGGACCTCAGAGTTTATCCCAACTCAGGGCAAGGGAGATGAGCTTCAGACCCCTCAAAAACAAAAGTTTGAGTCACCCTACAAGGTAAAAGAACCATAACCAACTAAGATTCTGGTCGAGGGAAATGGGAACTTGGAATCTGTAGTGAAAGCACAGTGTTGTAAATATTAACTACAGCCTTATGATTAGTTACAAAAAAGGAGGATACTTGCAGACACATTTTATTTTTTGATGGTCATATATATACTTTATAACATTTTCCATGCCCCACCATTCCCAATACTATTATATTTTAGTCCACAGGTTAGAAAATATATCAAGATGGACTTGTGAATACAGTATTCCCCACTTATCTGCAGGGATACCTTCCAAGACCCCCAGTGGATGCCTGAAACTGCAGATAGTATTGAACCGTATACATACTATTTTTTCCTCGCCATACACACATATTAATGATACAGTTTAATTTCTAAATTAGGCACAGTAAGAGAGTAACAACAGTAATGATATAGAACAATTATAACACTATGCTATAATAAAAGTTATGTGAACGTGGTCTCTTTCAAAATATCTTGTACACATTTAACACCTTTTCCATTTTAATGAAGAATTTATCATGAACTGTAGCTGTAACTTCTGAGGTGTAACAGCAAGACTAGCATAAATTTATTCTTCACAATTTCATGGATAAAAGATTTGTTCTTATCGTAGCAACCTCAGCATAATTCAAGAAATTCAGCTTTTCACTTAAAGGGAACACTTTACAGCTTCTCCTTGGTATATCCAAATTGCCAGCATCATTATTCTTGCGATTTGGGGGTCCTTATTAAGTAAAATTAGGGTTGACCGGATATAAGCACTGTGATACCAAAACAGAGAAGGCTACTAAGTGACTAATAGGTCAGATACACTGGACAAAGTGATGGTTCACATTGCAGGCAAGACAGATCAGGATGGCATGAGATTTCATCACCCTACTCAGAATGGCATTTGATTTTACACTTATAAATTGTTTATTTCAGGAATTTTCCATTTAATATATTTGGACTGAGATTGACCATGGGTAACAGAAACTGTGAAAAGTGCATCTGAGGTTAAGGGGCCACTACTGTACACCAGAGGAAGAAAGGACATCACCTAAATCTCAGACGTGGAGCTTGACTGAGGAGAATTTGGGTATTTCTTTCAGGAAAAGAGTAAGAACCTTTAAAGTATAATCGATAATTATAGAATATTAGGTTGGAGAATATTGCTGCTGTATTGTTTATAAGTAAATTTGGTAGAAAAAAATGTATATTGATGTTTGTCAACTGAAAGGTGGGCTGAGATAGCTATTTCTCATGTATGTTTGCTTGCAAATAAATTTTAAACACCCACTTTGCATTTTAATATTTTGCCACAATCTTAGTTCTACCTTCTTAACCATTCTTTAAAAAATCCTACATGTCCTAGAGTGTCGAATAGCTAGGGTGGGACACGGGGACATGGTTCCATCAATCAGAAACATTCAGGGAAGACAATGATTCAGAAGTGAGCTATGTGAAACATCTCTGGGTGGTGATTTTTTTTTTCTTACCTCAGGTAATGCTATTGTTCTTGAGATATTAGTGACAGATTTTTCATCAGGGTGAGTTCCTCTGGGTATGCTCTCTCTGGATGTGTTCCTGTTCATTGTTTCTGGGAGCTTATATAGTTTTTTATCTCTTCCTCCTTTACTTTATGTCTTTTCTGTAAATTAGCCAGAGTGGATTCTCTTGTTTGCAACTAAGAACTTTAATAGTACCCTATAAACATACTTTTGAAGCTCATTTTCAAGAACATGTGGTATTGAATGGGAGAAATAAAGGACTTTTAAAACCTCTCTTTGATCTTTTCTATAGCACTCTCTAAATTCATTTCTCTAATTGTTAATCTTATATAAGATGAGATTTCAGAGGTATCCACAACTTTTTCCCTGTGAGCTTTTTTAGAGGAAAGGTAAGATGGAATACTCTCTGTCTTTATGGCATGGCTTGTTTTTCCAAGTAAATATTAGATGGCAGTGTGAGCCACGGTTAGAGCAATCGTCACCTCCGTTAGCCTTCTTGTAGTACATACAGGAAGAATGGAGGAAGCAAAAACATTACAGAAAATGCAAACATCTTGGATTTTTAAAATACCAATTTAGGAAAATTTTTGTAAATAACTAAGGGTGATCATGGAATCAGGTCACAGAATAAAGAAAATAAAGGGAAAGAGAAGAACTCCAGGGAACAGAGGGAGCTGATTGACCCACTGTGGCAGATTAAAGAAGGCCACCAATTCCTTGAGAAGGCTCTCATTGCTTTTATCGGTAAAGTATGGTGAGAGTGATGCTGTGCCAGATTTGGGCCTAGCCTTTAAGAGGACTCTACTTCCATTTCCCCACCTCTTGGTACCTCAAGCTACTCTGTAAGAAGTCTGCCTACCTGAAGCCATCATGCCACGAGGAAGCCCAAAATAGCTATACGAAGAGGCAGTGGATCATGAGAGAGAACGGTTGAAATCTTGGGTTGGTGTCTAGCTATTTCAGCCCCCAACCATTAGAATCTCAGTGTCATTCAAGATGAGACCCTAGACCAACAGGCACATGAATAGATGCTCATCATTGCTAATTACTAGAGAAATGCAAATCAAAACTACAGTGAGATATCACCTCACACCAGTCAGAACGGCCATGATTAAAACGTCTACAAATAACAAATCCTGGAGAGGGTGTGGAGAAAAGGGAACCCTCCTGCACTGTTAGTGGGAATATAAACTGGTGCAGCCACTATGGAGAACAGTATAGAGTTTCCTCAAAAAACTAAAAATAGAACTACCATATGATCCAGCAATCACACTCCTGGGCTTATACCCAGACAAAACTATAATTTGAAAAGATAAAGCACCCCTATGTTCATAGCAGCACTATTCACAATAGCCAAGACATGGAAACAACTTAAATGTCCATCAACAAATGAATGGATAAAGAAGATGTGGTACATATATACAGTGGAATATTAGCCATAAAAAAGAATGAAATTATGCCATTTGCAGCAACATGGGTGAGCCTAGAGATCATCATACAAAGTGAAGTAAATAAGACAAACACCACATGATATCACTTATATGTGTAATCTAAAATATGACATGAACATATCTACAAAACAGTCTCACAGACATAGAGAACAGACTTGTGGTTGCCAAGGAAGGTGGGGGAGTGAAGGATTGAGAGTTTGGAATGAGCAGATGCTAACTAGTATATATAGGGTGGATAAACAATAAGGTCCTACTGTATAGCACGGGGAACTATATTCAATATCCTGTAACAAGCTGTTATGAAAAATAATATATATATATGCATAACTGAATCACTGCTGTACAACAGAAATTAACACAACATTGTATATTAGCTATACTTCAATAAAATTAAATTTTTAAAAAATGAAGCCCTAGACATCATGGTTGAGAAGAAAACCACCTCTTTTGAGCCTGTCCAAAATCCTGACCCACAGAATCATGAAATAAAATAACAAGTTGGAGTTTTTTTTAATCACCAAGTTTTGGAGTAGTTTGTTATGCAGCAACAGCTAAGCAGAACACCATGCTATTTTCATTTATTTTTTCAGTAATTTATATATGCTAAGTACTATTTGGTATATCAATCTGTGGGCTTAAAGTATATTGGAATAACTTTCTATTAAACTGGCTTTTTCCCCCATTTTATGAAGAACAAAAATGTTTTAAATATCACCAAAGTTGATTATTTGCAATTAATAATGGAAAAGGGTAAATAAGGACAGAAATTTGGAGTTTGGAGGAGGGAAAGTTGGAACAAGTCAATGGGTTGCTTTAGTGATTTGCAGAGAGACAAGCAAGGAGGGTTGCTAGTGACTTTGAAGAGACATGGCAAGAGTGGCTTTGTAGTCCAAGGGACACAAAGGAGCACTGAGTAGAGGATGACAGTACAGGTAGAATGAATTGAGGTTCATCACCAGGGGTGTTAAAGCAAACAAGCAACCAAACAGCAATGGAATGAACAGTTACCTGCAAAGATTAACCTAAAAATAAATGCTGTGATCTTTCCTGACTTGATTAAAATCTTTTTATGAATGAAAACACAAACACAGGCCCCAAATTCCACATGTGTTTGGGAATTTAAGTTGTTTTTGAAATTTAGAAAGCAATGCAGGGGGGGTTGGGGTGGGATGAATTGGGAGATTGGGATTGCCATGTATACATTACTAATAAGAAAAAAACTATCAAATTGTACACTTTAAATATAAAGAGAGAGAGAGAGAGAAAGAAAGAAAAAGAAAAAAGAAATAGAAAGAAAGAAAGAAAAAGAAAGAAAGAAAGAAAGAGAAAGAAGAAAGAAAAAGAAAGAGAAAGAAATGCAATACATCTACTATGTATTTCTTAACAAGCCCATCTAGGTCTGGAATCAAACATGTTCATATTTTTGTATTTTGTAACAAAATGTACAAAAATGGATAAAAAATATAAATAGCTGTATGTCAGTCCAAGTCAAGTTGTGCCATCTAATGAGTGTGGTTTGGGTTGGATTCTAGCTCTAAATGAGTCATGAAAAGTTATCTGTTTTCAGAGCTTTTTATAAATGTGGACAAATATTGTTCACCTGTAACAGACCAGTTGTGGCTGAAGATCTGTGATGTCTGCAAGAAAATATACTTTAGCTTGGGGGAAAAAAACTACTGTATTTAAGATCAAAGTTAATAAAAAATATGTCTGACAATTTTGAAAATAAACTGAGGATTATCATTAGTGACTGATATTATCCTAATGCAAAATCTAAAATTTTCTGTCAATAAACTTAAACTTATATATAACAGAATTGTATCTAACCTTCAGTCAACTTTGAAGTGTTACTGGACACAACAAAAAATTTAAGGCAATGATACAATTTAGATCACCCCCTAAGAATTTACTATAATAGAATTTGGACCCTAATACTGAAACCAGGCAGGACCCTGTAGACACAGAAGCCTTTCCATGTCTCTTGTTTCTTGTTTGTAGGGAATAGACTCCAGCCTCCATGACCTTCCCTGAGTTCCAGGGCAGGTTTGAACAGTTGCTAATCAGAGAAGGGAGGAGATGCAGAAACAAGGGAGGACCAGCCAAGAAACAATAGTGCAGCCTTGGGGCAGGGTCATGGTTCCCCCTCAAAGGATACACATAACCATATCTTTGAGCTCTTTACAGAACTAAAACCCCCAACAGGTGAACAATGTTAGCATTCTTCATTCCAGAGAAGACCACAGTTTGATAACCTTGAGAAGATCATCAGGAGACCTCCTGAAACCAGATTAAAGGAGTGCAGGCCCTGCACACACCCTGATCCTTATCAGCAACTCGGTCCTTGAACCATTGCTATAAAATGCCTCACCATATCCTCCTGGGTTGGGACATACAGTTTTTGAGGCACGAGCCCACTGTGTCCCCCTTTGCTTGGCAAAGCAATAAAGCTATTCTTCTTTACTTCACCCGGAACTCTATGTCTGATACTCAATTCAGCACTGGTGCACAGAGGCTGAATTTTCGACATCAATACTTTTGGACTAAAGATAAACAAAAGAGAGAGACCTAAGATATAGTGAACCTCTGACTTCGGTTATTGTGAGAATAAATACAATAATAAAATCTTATATTTGCTTACCAATTTAGACTCTTAGAAGTGTTTCAATTCAACATGATAAAATGGAATTATAATTCTCATTCAATTCAAAATTTGTGACAATCCACAGAAGTATTAAGTACCGTACTACAGTTCTTAGCCCCATGATAAAACTGTGGGGAATATAAAATAAATTCATGTCATGGTCCCTTGTTCTTAACACACTGAAATAATTAGGTAATAATATGGGGACATTATGTAGCTAAATGTTAAATGAACAAAATCAGAGCCAGCGTATTGGGCTGTTGGGCAGAGACAGCATCATCTTCCCTTTTTAGAGGAAGAAATTATCTTACACAAACGTACACAACACACTATTACCAAAATCAGTTTCCTTTCCCTCTGGCTGGGCCACTCTGCTATCCTGCCTTCAGGAAAGTCTTTGAAAGGTGACTTGGGAGGTGAGTTGAGGACTGGTTTGAAAAATTGTTGTCCCAGGTCAAGGAAAACATTGAAAAAAAGGGATTCTGTGGAGAGGGTTCCCACTAGAATAATTTTTCTGACCAGAATCGTCTCTGGAACAATTCTCATGGTCGTGTTTTAATCTTCCAAAAAAAACCCAAAAAAAAAACCTCATGCTCCACCTGTAGTGTTTAAGGTTGCAAAATAAACTCAGAGATGACAAGCATCGTATTTCATTTATTCTGTCTATAAATGAAACACTATCTAAAAACTGCCAGAACAAGGTCAATGCTTTCTCCTGTGAAGTCACTAGGGAGAAAGATTATCTTCTAATAAGTTTTTGGACGATAAGTCTTCATGTGTGACTTTTAAAGTTAATTTGGTAGAGAGCCCTTAATGATAAGTTACTACATGTCAAGGTCAGCCTTAATTTCACTTTAAAGAGTTACCAAAGACTATAACAAAATCTCCAGGAACACCGAATTCTGCAGCTAATGCTTCAGAGGCTGCTGCTTGCAATAAAGTTAAATAATAAAAAGAAGATGCATTTGTTTCAATGATCACATCATTTAAAAGATGATCTTTTATCATTTTTACTCGTACCACAAATATTTGAAAAATAAAAATTTAAAAGACATGGCAAATTTCCTTTACACATCATCTACTAGAAGTATAGGATTTCTTTTCATGCCCATTTTTATAAATTCAGATTTTGAAATTTTCTCCTTACACTTCATTCATCCTTTACTCAATCTCATTAAGTGCTTTAATTCCTTCATTTGCACATAAACATGATTATTTTTGTATATATGTTTGTTCAGAAGGTCCTTATTTGGATTTGCCTAGTGTTTCAGACACAACTGTTCACCTCACTGCAAGTTCCTAGAGATAAAGCATCAATTTCTTCTTTGATGATTCATATATGATTAAAAATACAAACATCTGTTGCAAGGTTTTTAATTTTGTAACACTGACTTGACTATCCTCGTACCTCAATGTTTTAATCACTAACTTTACAAATGTTTTAATATGTCAATTTCTTTCTCAATATGCTTCATTTATATTTTTCTTGCAATATTTGTTCATGCATTCTTCCAGAAGCACCACACACGTACTTTAAGATTGTTTATAAGTTCTCTTAAGATTTTTTTTTTTTTATTATTTTATTTTATTTTTTTTGGGGGGGTACACCAGGTTCAATCAACTGTTTTTATACACATATCCCCATATTCCCTCCCTTCCTTGACGCCCCCCCCCCGATTCCCCCCCGCCCGCCCTGCCCCAGTCCTCTAAGGCATCTTCCATCCTCGAGTTGGACTCCCTTTGTTATACAACAAGATTTTTATTTGAATTAAATTTAGCATATAAATTAATTTTGGGAGAATTGATATATTTACCATATTGAATCTTACCCAAAAACCAAGTAAAAAATAAATTACCATTTATTTAATCCTTTTCTTTGTAACATCTTCTACTTTCCTTTTGTTCTCATGAAAATTCTGTGGTTTTGTTGCTGTTGTTGCTGCTGCTGCTGTTGTTAATAGCTGACATCTTCTTAGGGCACCGACGTGATAACCCCATTAACTCCAAGTACACTTTTGCCTTTTCCAATATCTGTACCACTTATCTTCTCTTTCTCATTCTCTTACTCTGTCCTTCTTTCTCTTCCTCCCCTTGCTTCTCTCCTTCCCTCTCCTCCTTCTTTCCCTCCTTTTGGGTTTGTTTCATAGTATTAGCTTGAATTCCAGGAAAAAAAATAATAAGTGGAAGTGGTGACCTCACTCCTAAATTTAACTTTAATGGAAATGCTCCACTGAGTAGAAGACCAGCAGTTAGTTAGAAATAGAAATTCTTGATAATGTTGATAATTTATCTGTCCAGTTTAGTAAAAATTTTTTCAACATTTTCTTCTTTGACTTAGTAATACAAAAGGTAGTAGTTTTTCTTTCATTAATCTATCCTTTCCTTCATTAATCATTTTGAAGTATATTTTAAATTTGTTGAACATTTTACTTAGGACTTTTGAATTGATATCCATTAATGAATGTATCAATTCTTTTTTCTTAATTTCTTTACATGATTGTGTTCTCTTTCTACCTTTTTAAGCATATGCATAATATATTTTAATTCTTATTGGTTAATAATAGAAGGATAATATTGGTTAATAATTAGTTAATAATAATTTATGGGTTGCTTCAAGTTTGACTTTGTATCTATGAGTTTTGATACATGGTATATTCATTTAAATTCCGAATCAGTGTTTCTCAAACTTTTGTCAGTATCTCTTCAACAAATATGAAAATCTTACACTTACAAATTTTATTTGAATTCCAAAATAAATGAAACTCCTCCCTCTATTGTGAATTCCTATTTTAAATACTTTGTAATTTTTTGTTTTTGAATTCCAAAATAAATGAAACTCCTCTCTCTATTGTGAATTCCTATTTTAAATACTACAGTAATTTTTGTTTTCAAGTTGCCCACATTTAAGCTTGAAAACATTATGTTTTATATTTACAGCAATGTAGTCAGAACATATGGACTGTATTAACTGTTTTATGGCTTACTATAAGATTAGGTTTTGTGAATCTTCCATGGATTCTGAAAAGTGGGTGTTCTCAATTGTAGGACAAAATGACATATCTGCAATTTCTTAACTCAAATTTTCTAATCATTTTATTCATATTTGTACCCTTATTCATGCTTTGCTTTAATCTGTCAAAGATTCACAGAGCAATGCGGTCTCCTACTTCTACTGCGTTTTTAATCAATGAATCCTTATATTCCTAAAACATTTTGCTTTACATATTTTTATGCTTTCTGCACTTAAAAGTCCATAACTAACATCCTCATTGTGGGCTGTATGTTTTTCAATATTTGTTTGTTTATTTTGTTTTGCCTTGAATTCTACACAAACTACAAAAACTACTTTTTAAAGGTTTGTATGATTTGATATATTTCTCTGCCTTTAAAAAAAAAAAAACAATTAAGCTCTCAGTTTCTATAACAGGGAGTTATCTTCTAGTACTTGAAGCCATCTTGGCCCAGAGGCCAAAATATGTGAATTGTACATTTATGGAGATAGCTATAGGAAAAAGCATATAGTTGCATCTATTTTAACTTTTTATTCCATATGAAAAATTTTCTCTTAATTGGGAGTGTTTAAATCCTTATACATTTTTAGACATGAAATATTTGCATATCTCTTCGGTCAGCTTGAATTTTACAAACTTCTTCCTTTTGGGTACCCCTTGTCTGTATAATCTATTATTTTTTGACTCAGATGATTTTATTAAAATATTATCTTTATTTTACTGCTTCTGCAATATTCATTTTTATATTAGTTTTGTAATGAAATTTTGACTCTTTTAGACTTAGTTCTATTTTTGCCTTGTTTCATTACTTGTCATTTTATATAAATTCTTATAGGTTCCCTATTCTTGAGCTGTCAATTCTGCTTTGTTTCGCAGTTGAATTATGTACATTTGGGATAATATTTTTCCTCAAAATATGTGAAATTTCCATTTTCAGATTCCTTGTTTATTTCAGAATGTTTCTCTGCTCCCTTAACTGGGTGACATTCTTGAGCTTTAACCTCTCTTTGAATCAGAGGGCATACATTTCAGAATGTTAAAAGCGCTTCCTTTCTCTGGGGGGCATGGACTGTTTCATGACCTCTAGACATGCCCCAGTGAAAAGCCTAGGTTGCCTTTCTTCTAATTGCCCCATTTAGAGGTCTAGATTCAATTACCATCCTATCTGAGGTTTCAACAGCCTTTAACACAGTTACTCCTCCTAACCTCTTGAAGAGTCTTCTTGGTGACTTTAATGAGAGCAGTTTTCAGTAAAGTGGTAGAAGTAGAACCAAGATTGTAAGGGGATAAAGAGAGAATAAATATTGAGGAAATGAAGTCAACCAATATAGACTATTCTTTCAAGAAGGCTAGTTGGAGAAGGGAATGAGAGAGGAGCAGTAGTAGCTAGAGAGGAGACTGGTTGAGGAAAGCTATTTTCAGAATGAGGGAGACTTGTACATGCCTGAAGGAAGAGAGAAATGAGCTCTTACAGCAGAATAGGTTGAAAATGCCCCAAAATGGGTACTAATGTGTGAGGCAATATTCTAGAGAGGACCAAAGAGGTTAGGGTCAGTATACAATTACCAAATATAGGCTTTGAGATGCCGAGGATGTGATTTTTCATAAAGGTCTGTCTTTTTGTAAATCTCTAGAGTAAACTGGCAAACCCCACCACTAAGAATTTCTAAATTTGAAGCAGCGTTTACTTTTTTTAGTCAGACTTCCCAGAAGAATAAAAAAAACACCTAGAATTTTGTGATGAGAGTAAATAATGCCAAGTTAGTTTTGTTCACCTGCTGATTTCTGGTGTATTTTGATGACTTTATTCTCATCTCTGGTTTTTAACCATGAGCATGAGAGACTTGAATCCAGAAATGATCCTGATATATTCTCTGCCACATAGTTTGATAATTAAAGAGAATTACCATTATATTGACAGAAACTAAAAGACATTTTTATTCACAGCTATACATTTTTTTCTGTTAAAAAAACAGTTCACTGAACAACAGTGCAATTGGTAATCAGTAGGATACTTTTCTTTTAATGTCCTCTTTCTCTCAGACCTTGTTATTAAAGGATTTTTGGGTCTCTGTATTTTAGTAGATTTAAAATAATTTTCCTTAACTGTTGGTGTATGTGCATATGTTTATGTAGACAGACACAACTCTTCTCCTATGAAGAAAGTAATGGTGTAATGAAAAAAACATTTATTGGATGTGTATTGGCATAGCACCTGTTGTTTATACACACCAACATTGAAAATGGAAATGCATAGACTGATGAGCCAGATATTAATCAAGTTAGAATTAGCACCAGGTCTTACATGCATTACTCCTCAAATGTTGGAGTAAATGGCTTATTCCTTACCGCTGCATTTTAAAATTTGCATATGCTAATATTTGGATCATTATATGTGTTTTAATAATTGATTGGAAAGCTAAGTTATAAGAAACTACTATTTCAACAATTCTTTTAGATAAATATTAATATTCTAGTGCATTTGGAAAAAAGATGTAATTGAAGCCACATGATCTTACAGGGAATCATTCTTAATTACTTTCAGAAATATGAATAGTAATGGGTTTTCAATTTAAATAGACAAAGTTGTTAGAAGAAAATTTTCTGACTAAATCAGGTGGACTTTTCCATTTGTATTTAAGAGGCTATCTGGCACCAAGCAATAACCAAGGCAGTGTTTCTGGAAACTAGTTTGTACTGCTGATGCTAAGTTAAATAATGTGACTTAATGAATTGATTTAATATATTTACTTTAATCAAGGATCGACAGATAAATGAGATTCATTTACAAGTATACATAATTAAGTTTACATTGCTCAAATGGACACAATCAATAACTTAAATTCTTCTAATTACTTGTCTAGGACACAGGGACATGAAAAATAATCTAGCTATGATATTGTCAATAAATTCAAGAACAAAAATTAAGTCCCCAATTTAATCTTTAGTGTTTAGCCCCTAAATACCCCCAAAGACTCTTTGCAAGCTAGATGAGATAGGCATAGACTCTAATGGAAATAAGTTAAAATAATCATAAGCTTATTATAACAAATTTAGACTAGAAATCACAGGCTTTACTCCATCAGAAAAATAAACAAAGGCAAAAACAATGAACAAAACAAAAGCGTGAATCGGGTGCAGTTTTCCGACAACTAGAGCAGATTAAACAAAGCATGTTTATTTTTGTAAGCATTTTCACAGCTCAAACAACCTAAATTTAAAAGGATCATAGGACCTTCTTACAAAGTAAAAATGCAGACTCTAAATGATGACTAACTTGTGGAAACCTAAATAGGGAAATTGAAACTGAACATGTTAGGGACCAATACATTAAGGCTCGAGGAGATGAAACTGGCCTGAAATTTCTGCTGCTGAATTTTAAAAATACATATATAGATAGACAGAAAAATTTTCCTCTTCTTTTGCTAGTTTATAAGACTGAATTTTCATAAAAAAAATTATGCAAGGCTAGCATTACTATATATATGGAATTCAACAGACAAAATTTAAGTGACTGTTTAATGATCCCCACCTGCTGTCAAACTCTAATTTTTCTAATTTCCTGGTAAACAAATGAATGAACTGTGCCCGTCTCTCAGTAGATTTCATGTATAGCTCTGTTCATGTGAGAAGCACTGAATTCTGAAGGGGCAGAGATGCTGGCAGGTCACACATCAGACTCTTAACATCCACACACATTATATGCTAAGAGAAAGAACAAAGTTACTCTGATGTGTTCAGTGACCATGTGAAACTGGATCCTCACATCACCAATAAAGACCTGGCACTTTCTTTTCACTATCAATTTTTTGCTGACTAATTGGATTTGTTGGTTTGTTCATGAAAATTGTGGAGTATGTTCCAGAGAGGCCAGGCAAACATCCCTGCCTGTGCTATCCTGAGTAGCCTGGAGACAGGAGAGTGGGTCTAAGTCCTAACTCTCAGGTCTGTGTGACTTTCATCGAGTCGGTGTATCTGACTGAGATCCAGGTTCTTTACTGGTAAATGAAGCCCATCATCTAGATTACTTCTAAGATGGTGTTTCCCAATCTAAAGTTTTCTAAATTGATAAAGGCATTCCAATTGACACAAATGCAGGGATAGAGCATGGGCTTTAGAAAGCTAGGAGGGATATTTGGAGCACCTTCAAGGTTCACAACAGCAGAAAGATCTGTATTCGGCAACTTGCTGAATTTTTCAGATATTTACGGCAGCAAGTCAAATAAATTTTTAAAATGACAACTCAGCAAAGAGTTGTAGTTTCCACTAAAATGCCTTTCCTCTAAAAAGACCTGGATTCTTATCTTCTATGTAAAATGTGAAACGAGTAGTAGAAAACCGATCCCATATCATTATAAAATATCACTTTAAGGACCTCGCAGGGAGGGGGTAGGATTCTGGGCACACACGTAAAGTGGGTAACATTTGTCTTTCAAGCACCAGTCTTTCTGTTGCTTTAACTTTTCCTATCTGCAGTGGTAGGCCTTTCTCCCAGGGATGCAATGTGTTTCAGGGATGAACTGAGAGACTGTGTGTGGGGTGTAGAGGAATAGAGGAGCTAGGATTCAGCATAAGTGAGGGCAAGTCCACGTAAAGCCTCCATCCCTGCTCCCTTGACAGTTTCTTCATGGGCATGTTTAACCAGCGTTAAGAGTGGCCGGGATTAAAAACTGACATATTCATGGGTCAGGTCACCTTACTGATTTATTAAAAGCTTTGCTTATCAACTTGTGAAGGGCTCATCCCCATTCCTCCCCATTACTGCTTGCTACCATTCTTCCAATGCTGTTTTTTCCAGGTCCTTGACCAACTGATATAATAAACTTGCTAGCTATTCTTATGAATCAACACAGATCTGCATCTCAGGACATCTCTCCTTCCCTGCCAACTAGACATTCTATTCTTTTGGAGGATTTTTCCTTAGCCACTGTCTTTCAGGGCCACCTCTGACTGGAACTGTAATGCAGTGCCTATCGACTTTCAGGCGTGTGTTAGCATACAGTGCTGAGCCAGGGATGCAGGTTGAGAAAGAAGTCACAAAGTGGTAGAAACAGGTACCATGGGATTCTGAGCTACCCACTTATTGATTTTTGTAGAGCCTCCTGGATCTGCTAAAGCTTTACCTCATTCAGACCATTTTCATTTAACGTTGGAATACTGCTGCAGATATACAAGTTTATGAATCAGTGGACCATGGGCACTTCAGAGGGCACAGTCACTCGATATCCCATGGCCAGGTCTTCAGTCTCTACTAAAGCAAGCCAGGAGCTTATTTTCAAATGGAAAATGGCTGACGGCAGAAGAGGACGTGAACTTACTCCAAAATCCTAGGGCTTTCCTATCAGGGCTAGCCAGAGACTCCATAGGTCCTCTCCATCTGCCACCAACTCTGTGAATGCAAACTGGTCTGCTGGGTCCTAAGGCCTAGGTGACAAGGCAGTTTACACCACACTTTTACCTGCTGCAGAGTATTTTTATGCTCTTAATACCACTCAAAACTGCCTTATGGATTACTCAGTAATTAAATTGGAGCAACATGCCCAAATGCGGTATATGTGGCCCCTGCTATCCAAAGAGACACATCAAATTGTGCCTCTTTCTCTGTGGTGGGCAGTACAATGTAGCTTTCGTTTTAGAAGGGGTCTCACCACACGCTCCAGACAGCACAGAGGCCTGGAGACTTCACTTATGTGATGAAACCAGCACTTTTATGGGGTTTACCTCCCATCCTTTGGCCTGTATGTGTTTCAGTAAAGCATCTAGGGTGCTTGCTACTTCCTGTTCACCAGATCAAATGGGCCTAAAAGGCCTGAGAAGGCCGCATATTTAATTGGCACCACAACTTCACAACTTTTAGAGTCAGGCCATGGGGTTGGTCCTCAGCCATATCTGCTCTGCAGCAATAGGGGATAAGACATTCCTCTACCGTAAAAGCTTCGTGAGTTTCCTTTATGCAGTGACTCTGGCATTCAAGCCTTTCAATTTGTCCTCCTCTCTTTACACACTAGAGAACAGTCAGAAATAACCAGCTCAAGCTGCAATTTTGTGATCACCATTGTCCCCAAAGTGATAAAGTGTCACAGTCACCTGATCTTAAAATATTTTGCCCTTGACCTAGTCTCTATTCTATGCCACCATAGGTGATAGTTTGAGTAATAGTGATGCCGTTACATGCCACGATTACTTGTCATATTTTCTTACAGTAGGGAGGTTATCTGCGTCCTTCACAAATGTGTTCGCAACTCAATTATAGAATCCCGTTTTAAAGGTTTATTTCCTGCAGTCACTCCTGATGCCAAATGACTTTTTTTAGGATCCTAGAAGGAAAAAAATGTCAAACTCAAAATGAGAGATTAAAGAGAAATTAATGGAGGGACTATTTAAAATGTGTGGGCAAGGTGAAAGAAAACCAACAAGAGATGGCAATGTTCCTTAGGGTTAGCAACAATAGGAAGCTGACAACACTCACAGATAGATGATAGATGACAGATACATAGATGATAGATAGATATCTATATAACTATATATGTTTAGAACAATTGACTTATCTTTGAAAAGCATATGAACAAAATGTATGCTTACTTTGAATGTGGAGAGAGGATATCATATTTCAAAGTCTGTAACAGAATCGCTTATTTGCATTTTAGTGATACACTACAGAATGGCCATAATTTTAACATTAATAAAAATGCAATAATGCAAATGTCAACATTAGCCTGAGATTTAAGCAACATGAGTACATATCAGTGTTATTCAAAATATGTGGTCCTTCTGCATGTGTTCCCTGTAAGATCTACCTTTACATTTTATTGAGTTCACACCCTTAGCACAATTTGTGGGGAAAGCATGTATGCCAGAAAGCCATTTAGTGGGTTGAATGATGGCCCTCAAAAAGATATGTTCACATCCCAGAACCGGTGAATGTAATCTCATCTGGACAAGGGATTTTTGCAGATGCAATTAAACTAATTATCTTGAGATGAAGATGGAGGCCAAGAAATATCTGGAGCCACCAGAAGCTGTAAGAGGAGAAGCAGGATTCTCCCGTAGACCTTCTGAAAGGAGCACAGCCTGCCAACAACTTGATTTCAGATTTCTGGCGTCCAGAACTGTGAGAGAATAAATTTCTGTCGTTTCAAGCCACCAAATTTGTGTGATTTGTTATGGCAGCCCTAGGAAACAAATATAGTCATCCATAAACATTTTACTTCAGCACATTTTTCTGGTGGAAATGATGCTAGGCATTTGGGGCATAAAAAAGACTATGGCATAATTCCTTCACTTTCTAAAAGGGCAAACAGACACATTCAATTAACTCAGGGTAATAACGTTGAGTTAGCAGTATGAGGGGAGCACAGAGGCAGAAGTTATGAATTTTGGCAAGACTATTCAAGCAATGTCAAGTGGTATGATGAGGCTGGAGTACAAGGATGTATGATGGAGAGAGACAAAAGATGAGACTGTAAAAGAACAGAGGGACAGACTTTTAACGACCTTGATTATTATTTTAAAGAGCCTAGGATTTTGTCCATGAACATTTGGGATTGTTAACTTTAAGCACCAGCTCTAAGAGTCAGATAGTTGCTACTGGAGTTTGGTGTTTAGATGGATTATGAAGCATATCTGGCTTACTTACTCATTCACCAAAAATTTATTGAGATCATATTACATACTAGTGGTATGCTAAGGATTTGGAATTTAGTAGTTGGCAAGGTAGACACAAACCTGTCCTTATTGAGCATATGAACTAAAGGAGAGAAATAAAAAGAAAAGAACCTTGATTGATTGGCCATGGACATGTGGGGAGAAGACACACTTATAATACATTCATTAACCATAGTGACCTGAATATAACTGCATTTTGTGGGGATCACTCAGTTGTTGAGAAGGATGAATTGGGCTGGGGAGAAACCACAGACAAAGGGAGCTATAAAATACTATTAACACTCTTGGAAGAATTACAATGATCATAATTAGGGAAGAAACAGTGGAAATGGGGGAGGGTGGTCAGATTAAAATTATATTCCACAAGCAAAAGTGACAAAGTCTTGTAATTAACTGGATACAGGGAGTGAAGATGTTGTGGAAGCCTCTGATCATTTTTAGCTTAGATTATTTTCAATCTATGCCAACTTTGATAGTAAAATGCACCATTATTTGATCTATCACTAAGAAAGGAAAAACTATTAAACTATGACATGTTTTCATATCTCTCAGAATTTTTATTTTGAACCAACTGAAAAAGTTACTTTATTTAGACAGAAATTTTAAAGACCATAGTTTACTCTTCTGAACAGGAAAACACAAGCAAAATAGATTGGTTAAAGCATTCCTAAAACTTTTTTCACATTCAGAATTTAACTCTTACAAAGCATTTTCCTACTCAGAATTGTCAAAATCCATTTTTTTCATACAGTATTGTCCTTTGTGACAACAAGGGTCCTCCACTATTGTTTCTGAGATTTTCTTTGAAGTTGTAAGCTTTGAAGCTGGCACTCTGTTGATCTTACAAGAGCATGTCAAAGGAAGGCTTTTAGACAATGTCTAGGATTTATATGCCTTTAAGTGATCCTTAAAATTTTTCTTGACTAAAAGGTCAGGGAATTGCCATTGTCCAGCACTATCAAGAAGAATAATTAAGATGTCCATGCAGGCACCAGCAATGAAAATTATATTACAGCTGTGTCCTGGCCCAACAACAATTAGAAGTCATTAATTATGAGATGCATCCTGATTACAGAGATGTTAAAATGAGTGGTGGTGTGCTTTAGAATTGACAAAATATGGGAATGATGAGATGACATTAAATAAGATAGGCAGCAAAGGGAAACTAAACATTCAAATTAAGTGTCACTGTTATCCCACTAGAAACACAAATGGCATGCATCACTCTCAGACTGTCATAGAGGAATGAGTGATAGCGGACATTTTGAACATAGGCTTCCTTAAACTATGTGATATAATGTTTTAGTAAGATTCCTGGGTAAATTTGTTAGCAATAAAGTGTGTATACATTGACAGAATGTGTATGGAGGCTCTCTGTATCTCCCTCCTTAGACACTTTTACAGGAATTGTGATGCGTACTTTCTCTGACAGATCACACTTGGGCCAGACAGCAGAATGCACAGAAGTTCCCCTGGCTGCTTCTGTAAAGTACTGGATCTAAAGAAAAAAGTAAACTTCAAAAATGCATTCTCCTGGCTACCCCTGACACCTAGAGAGTTTTTGTTGCTTAAAACCATTAAGCTCATCAGAATCTATACTAAAAAATACTTTTTAAAAAGGGGTTATTTAGGCTGGTCGCTATTACTTGTCATTTGAAAAACTGCAAGTGGACAGTTTAACCACAGTTAGAGGAAACCAGGCAGTAAACTGGAAATTCAAACTGTTCTCACTTTCTATTAATTTTTTGTTGGATTAGATAAGCTTTCCAACTATTAGTTTCATTTTGAACTCATGTATTTCTACTATAGTTTTTTCCTGTTAAAATTTATAGCAGTGAATGAGAAACTAGTTGTTTTTAACTTCAAGTTGGCACCTTGGAAACATAGTAAAACAGATTGTCTTTGAGAAAAAAAATAAAAAACAATAACAAACATATGATTCGTGGGAGGGGATGTGATGTGCAGATTTTAGGCAAAACTAAGTTCAAAGACCAAAATATGTAGCTTCCTTAAGCTTTATTGGTAAAATGGATATACCAATATTTTGTTTGTAATGATTAAATATGATAAATAACATAAGATTACTTGCACATAGTAGCACTTGGTAAGTGGTAAGTGGTAGCTACCATTATCATTGTTGTTACCGGGGTTCAGCATTACAAAGCTTCAGCCGTTAGAGGAAGTCCTCCCTTTACACATGGAACTTGGGGTCTGGAAGGGCAGCAGCAAGTCAGTTTAGACAAGGTCTGTGTGCTTTGTTACTAGACGCGCCAGATGAAACAGCCATTTTTGTGTGTTGAGTTTCATATGGTCACCTAATATGATGGGACTTGTTCAATGCGTCAGCTTGTTACATGCCACTTTGGTTTTTTCATTACCACTCTAAAACTGTCAATAAAAAAAATCTATGATTGCTGGGATAAGAAGTCAATTTGGATATTAATGATCTTTTTAGTGTTTTGTCTTTCCAGTGGTGGTTTGTTTCTTGACTATTAAATAATTGAGTAGATGCTATAGCAAGTTATAAAAATTAAAGTCAAAGAAAAGCACAAGAAATAACAATTGATGAACGAGATGTGTAACCCATTTCCATCTTTCCATCACTAGATCAGGCCTTGTGTATATTTACCGTGTGACAGAGAAACAGTGGGAAGGTGGTCCCCATATCTGAAATTCTGCCCTTTCCTGTGTGTTGAATACATCTCAGTTTATTAAGATGGCTCAGAAGCGGAGACTACCTGGAGGGACAGAGGCGCTACATAGGAGAGGTGCCGCCCCAAGGCAAATGTAGCACTTGACAATTATCTCATACATTGCACTGCACATTCTCTCACCTTATTCTCTGATATTTTCACCTGAAAATCAGAGGTGAACATGGTCTGTTTATCATTCTTGGCGACTGTTAGGTTCCCAATCCTGCTTATTAAAATTGCACTGATATTTTTCAGAGTTACATGTCACCCGCTGATAAAAACTAATCTGACTTTGGGTACCAGAAGACTTGTCCTTCCTACAAAAACTCCTTTCCTTGAGAAGAGCTTTGTGTACTTTGATGGGGACAAGGAGTAAAGGGCAAGTGACTGAAAAGTGTGCTGTACATACAGAATTTCACCTCCGTCGGATCCCAGAAATTCAGGAAATGAGAGCAAATTAATGCTTGCAGCTTGATTTCAAGTTTTTTCAACAAAGTTGTACTTCAGATGTCTTAACAACAGTTTAGTTGGGAGGCTTTACATTCATGAATTCTCCCCTCTCAGGAATTCAATCATTAATAAATGGTCACTTTTAATTACATGTTTGTCCAGGCTAGAACACAACTGATTCTTATTAGGAAAGGATTTGATGGTAAGAAATGACCTTGTATGTAGTTTTAAAGAGTGAAATATAAAAGTGTGTGTGTATAAGTATGTTGGGTAATGATTGACTATGCAAAAAAATTTTTAATCTTAAAAAATGAGTGTGTTTCACAGAAGGGTAGAAAAGCCAGTGGGAAGTAAATAAAAATGTGCATACATTTGTAAAAGTAAAGTTCAGAACACTGACAGACCTTTTTTTATGACAAATGTACTTGTCTTTTGAATAACATGTTTACTTCTTGAAATAAAAGTTACCTTTTTTCTCTGTCAATAAAACCTGTTTATCTTGTTCTACAGAAGCCAAAGGCTCAGAAAGAAATATTTCTCCAGAATGTTTTGTTCTGGAAAACAGGGTCATTTAAACACTTGATAACCTACGGAAGACCTAAAATATTTGTAGCCTATACACAGATGAAAGGACTTTCAACCTTTTGATATTTACTACCATTTCAGCTGTGAAGAGAAAAAGACTCGCCTAATTATTTTTTTTAGAGCAACATGGGTTATATTTAACCACTGGCTTAGCATGAATTTGGATATTTCCCTTGTATTCTGTGAACATCACCCCCTACACCCTCAACCTTGCTGCTGACTGTGTACAGACAAAATAACCTCACATTTCTCAAAAGGTGTTCAGCAGTTCACCAGACCTTTACACCAGGCTGTGAAAAAAGGATTAGGTGGCTGAATGAGGTTGGGTACATTGTGTATAACCTTCCCTTTCTCAGGAGTTCATGTGATTAATTGCTTTGAGAAGCAGTGCAGTAAAGAAACTTTAGTTTGTTTAATATGATGTCTCCCAAATGTCTTCGACCATGACTTTTTTTTTTAAGAAAGACATAGTCTGTCTTCACACCACTCTCTTTCCTCATTACAATGTTTGCTCCTCTGATGGGGCAAAAAATAGAAGGAAAATACTAATAGCTGCTTAATACAGTGCCTTGGCAAATGGCTGTAACTTCTGTTCTGGCTTATTCTCATCATCTTGATGTAAAACAGGTGGTGGCTCCAGGCGGCACCCCTTCTGTTGAGGGACTCCCTCCCACAGCCCCTGGCCTTGGGGGCCCACGAGACTCCGTTGTATCTCTGTGCTGCCTGGTAGCAGGCAACATCACACTGTCTTCCTCTGAAGCGCGCACTTCTCTGTGCTGTGTTGTGACAGCCTCCTGCAAGGCTAAAGCCCCAATCTCATTTACATACTGTGGCCAACTCTTGAGCTTCTGTCTTCCATTGGAACTGGTAACTTGGAGAAGGGGAAGGCCTGGCCCATTTCCCCTGGTTCCTCTGAGAGCCAGCTCTCCGTATGCCTTTGGAAAGGGAGTTGGTCCTGATAGCCAGCTTTCTCTGAACTTAGACTGTGGCCTTTTAGTGCCTCTGTTTCTCTGCTGTGGACCCCAGGCCAATTCCAGCACTAACCCCCTAACAGCTTCTTGTTCCTGAACAACAGAAATAACCACTGAACAGTTTGAACAATATCCCACAGAACTGTTTAATTGAGGAACCCCTATGTGCATCCTAAAAACACATTTTAGGAAATATGTATTAGTCTTTTTAGGTATGGTAGAATAGAATGTGATAGTTAATGCACCTCAGACCACAAACTCAGAAGTCCAAGAAATAAAACTGCACTCTCTAAGCTCTGCCATACTGGGTTGTGTTTGGAAATCCTAGCATCTGTCTCATTAATCCTCTCCAGGGATATGTTACGTCCCAAGTGATGTGGCAATAAGGCAGAGGGGAGGGACACACAAGTTACTGCTAAGATGCTCACTGATCCAGTCAAGCAAGGACCTAAGGTCCAGGAAACCCCTTCAGCTTTCATGTTACTCTTGGAACCTAGGAATCCTCATGTGAGAATGCCTGGGGTCCTATCTGTCTTCAGATATACTCTAAGAAAGCTATTTAAAGTAACCTCCTTTTCTCCTCCCATCTCTCTCTGATCCAAGGAAAATTTTCTAGTCTCTGGGCATTTTTCCTCTCATGTTTCCATTTTAGCTATTTAATCTGTGCCCTAAAACCTCACATCCCTTCTCTGAAGCCATAACCAGTATTTTCATCTGTCTCAATGGGGGCAAAGGGAGGGAGGAAATACTAGGACAGGAAACATAAGTAAATAGAAAAATATCATCTTGATACATTTTTCCAGAAATTCTCTGCTTTTATGCAAAGAAATTTTACTTTTCATCCAAATATCACCCTCTACTTCCATCTCCAGACTATAGGACTTGTCTTTGTCCCCAGTTGGGTTCTGAAGACTGTAACTCCCCCTCTAATAGCACTGGCTGGCTGTGTGGAGATCTTTCCCTAAGTGCGGAGTTGGGGAGCCTCGTTAGAGGACAGATGTCTCACTTCCTTTGTGGGTCACTACATGTTCCCTCAGGAGGGTCTCAGTCCTGCCCCCCAGGAAGCTAAGCTAGTGGTGCAGATGGAAAGTTCTTTGTTTGAGATAAGCCTCCAGCAGGCCTCACATAGTTGGTGGGGGAGTGAAGCAGGGAACTGGAGAAGACCAATGGGTAGTTCTCCAACTTGACCTTACCCACTACCTTGTCTTCCTCATGGATCAGACATCTGGTACAAGAACCCAAACAGATTCGGCTGAGCCTGGCTCTTGTGGGGCCAATGGAGCTCCATGCTCCGGTCCTGCTCTGGTTTCTTCAGACCCCACTAGTACAGTATCAGCAGATCAGAAATTACAGCAACTAGAGTCTGTTCACCAAGCAACACACCCATGGCTGCAGCCCTGCAGTCTTTTGAAGAGGGCTGTTGACCATAAAAAAACCCATCTTCTCCATAATCAGAACAAAAAGAGAAGTGTTTACACTTCCCTAAATCTTAGAAACATCATCCCATCAGGATGAGCAGTGTTCTCAGTAGAAACTCTCTCCTTGGTCTTAGTTTCTCCATTTGTGCCCCAGGCCACCCCACAGGAAGCAAATTTAGTGTTGGCCCATTTGGAGAAACCCATGGGTCCCTTTGCCCTGGATAAGCTTTGCAAGGTCTGTGGTTGCTCCACCAAGCTTCCCATAAAGCCAGGAGAATGTCACCCAGGACTTTTAACTGAGTAAGAGGCCATCTAAGTATTAGAGCCTGAGTTGGTACCACTAGAATCATCCACCTCTCCTTTTTTAAAATAAGTGTTGAAAATAAGGTTTTAAAAATCACCTTTAATCCTTCACTTTTGAGGTATTTTCTTGGGAATCTGCGAATTTAGTTTTGTCAGCAAATTGATAAGGCTGTATTTCCTTTTCTTCTTTTCTGTGCAGGACATCCTGCACGTGCGCAGAGTTAGAGGGCACTTTGTAGCGCTCTCTGTGACCAGTCTCATCACATGCCACTAGTGATGGCCTGAAATAAGCAATAACTGATGAGACCATATAAGGCTGTGGTTAAGAGTGTAAGCTCTAGAGTCAAATTGCTTGAATTTAAATCCCAGCTCTACCAATTATTAGAAGTGTTACCTTGCATAAGATAATTAACCTTCTTAATTCGTTGTTGTTGTTGTTGTTTTAAGCCTTACTTTCTTCATCTAAAGTAGCTGTACACACCACATAGGGTAAAAATATGGAAAATAAGACACTGAAAATTTAAGTGACTAATGATACACTTATAATAACATAAAAATGAAATACCTAAGAATAAATCTAATGATATACAAGACCTCCAGATACACTCCAGCACTACTGAGAGAAATGAAAGAAGACCCAAATAAATGAAATGATAAACCATGTTCATGAATTATATTGAAAATTAGTCTGTAGAGTAAATGAAATTTCAATCCAAGTGATAAGCACATTTTGGGTTTTTTGGAAGTTGGCAAGATAATCCTAAAATTCACATGGAAATGTAAAGGACTAACAATGGCAAAGCCATTTTTAAGGAAAAAAAAATAGGCTTTGTGGAAGTGTTACAAGGATAGATTAAGAGATTGGTAGAATAGAGTAGTGAGTCCAGAAGTAGACTCACACATATAATGACAAAGGAAGCCCCGGGAGTCAGTGGGAACAGTGTAGTAGATTCAATACATTGTTCTGGATCAATCAGATGTTCATTTGAAGAAAAAAAAGATATAATCTCTACTTCAAACCACACACAAAAATCAAGGGATTGCAAATTAAATATTAAATGTAAAGTAAAAAAAAAAAAATCTAGAAGATAATAAAGGAACATAACTTGATAACAGGAAAAAGTCTTAAATAGGACACAAAAAAGGAAATGATCATCAAATCATACTACACTAAAATTAAGCACTTCCCTTCTATAAATGATACCATTAAGAGAGGTATATGGCAAGTCACAAGGAAAAAAATATTTGCAGCACCTTTAAATGGTAAAGAGCTTGTATCCAGAATATACAAGGAACTCCTATAAATCAGTAAGCAAATGACAGACAATACAATAGAAAAATAAATATTTAAGAAGATCCTTAAATGTTATTCTTCAGGAAAAAACATATTAAGACCTCAGTGAAATAAATCTTATTTGGTCATTGTGTATAATCCTTTCTAGATATTGCTGGATTTTCTTTGCTAATACTATGGGAAGAATTTTTATGTCTAAATTCATGAGGGATATTGGTCTATACTTTTCTTTTTTGTATTGTCTTTATCTGGTTTTGATATGATGGTAATACTTTTCATTAAACAAATTGGAAATTGTTCCTTCCCCTTCTATTTTCTGGAAGAAATTGTGTAGAATTTGTGTTAACTCTTTAAGAGTTTGGCAGAAGTCTACAGTGAAACCATATGGGCATGGAGATTTCTTTTCTGGTAGTTTTAAAATTATTAATTCAACTTCCTTAAGAGTTATACATCTATTCAAATCTATTTCATATTAGGTAAGTTGTGGTAGTTTGTGTTTTTCACTGGAGTAATGCCATGTCAGTTAAGTTGTCATATTTATGTGTGTAGACTTGTTCATAGTAATCCTTTATTATCTCTTTGATGTCTGTAGGGTATGTACTGATATTGGTAATTTGTGTCTTCTTTCCTTTTTCTTTGCCAGTCTTACTAGAGATTTGCCACTTTTATTAATATTTCAAAAAAACAGTTCTTGGTTTCATCAACTAATTCTATTTTTCTGTTTTAAATTTTATTAATTTCTGTTCTAATCTCATTTCCTTCTTACTGATTACTTTGCTCTTTTCTTTCTAGGTTCGTGAGGTGGGAGCTCTAAAATTCTTTCAACTTAGCTGTTCATTTGAAAATTTCCATAATGAAATGTTGGCTGTGGGGGAGACTCAACTCAGGCATAGGCCCTCTGACATACCTTTCTAGACCTTCAGCCCCATCTCTGCTCTAGTATAAGCATCACTATTTCCCCCCTTCCTTGAGTTCCTATAATGCCTTACACATGCTTTCATCATTGTATTTTAGTTACCTGTTTGCATTTGTCTCCTCCATTAAACTTTGAGCTCCTTGAGGATGGAGATTATGCAGTTTACCTTTGTATCCTAAACACTGGTCTAGGTACAACCTCAATTTGATAAAGAGCATCTACCAATACCATACAGAAAATATTATATTTACTGGAGAAAGACTGAAGACTGAATGCTTTTCCCCTATGCGTGGGAATAAGGCAAGAATGTATACTTTCATTACTCTTATTCAAACAGTACTATAAGTTTTAGTCCATGCGATAAGAAAGGAAAATGCATACAGATTAGAAAAAAGATATAAAGCTTTCCCTTTTGCAGATGACATGATTGTCTACACAGGAAAATCTCAAGGAATCTACAAAAACATTCCTGGAACTCATAAGTGAGATCACCAAGGTTATGGGATTACAAAATAATCATACAAGAACAAGTTGTATTTCCATATACTACAATGGACATGTGGACACTGAAATTAAAAATACATCACTTACAATCACTAAAAAAATGAAATATTTAGCTGTAAATATTAAAAATGTAGAGGGTTTATACACTAAAATGCTCACAACACTGATAAAAGAAATTGAAGAAAATCTAAATTAATGAAGAGAAATATCATTTTCATAAATTAGGAGACTCAACAGAGTAAAGACATAAAGTTTCTCCAAATTTATATATAGGTTTAACACAACTGCTATCAAAACCCCAGAATATTTTATAGACAAAATTATACATATATGTATATTATTATATATTATAATTACAGGCAAAGGGACTAGACTAGCTGAAAAAATTATGAAACTAAAAATATAGTGGGAGGAATCAGTCTACCTAATTACAAGATTTATTATATAGTTATAATAGTCAAAACTGTGTGTGACTGGCAGGGATGAAGGAAAATAGAGAACCCAGAAATAGACCCGTACCAATTTGCCCAGCTGATTCTTGACAAAGGTGAAAAAACCATTCAATGAAGGAAAGGAAAACTTTTCAACAAATAGTGGTGGAGCAGCTGCGATCCATAGATTTAAAAAAAAAGAAGAACCTCAACTTGAATATCACACCTTATACAAAAATTAATTTGTAATTGATAATGAACTTAAGTGCACGGTGTAAAACTATACAAATTCTAACAAAAAAAAATAATATGAGAAAACCTTTGATCTAGGACTAGGCAACAGTTCTTAAACGACACCAAATGTACAGTCTGTAGAAGGAAGAACTGATAAGTTGACTCCATCAAATTTAAACACTTTTTCTCTGCAAAAGATCCTATTAAAGGATAAAAAGACAAGCTAAAGGGGGAAAATATTTACAAATCATATATACAACGAAGTATCTGTATAAAGAACTCTCAAAACTAACCATAAAAAAGAAAAAAAATCCAATAAGAAAATGGGCAAAAGACTTGAAGAGATATTTCACTGAAGAAGATGAACAGGTGGCAAATAAGCACATGAAAAATGTTCAACATTATTCATTGTTAAGGTTAATGCAAATTAAAACCACAATGATATATCACTACACACAAATCAGTATGATTGAAAGATGACAACAATAAGAAACAATGGCAAGAGAGTGAAGAAACTGGATCACTCATACCCTGTTGTTGGGAACGTGAAATGGTCAAGTCACTCAAGAAAGCAATTTGTTTTCTTAAAAAACTAAATATGTAGCTATCATATGATTTGGCAGTTATGCTCCTGGGCATTTGTCCCGGAGAAATGAAAAGTTAACACTCACACAAAAACTTACACATGAATATCGACAGCAACTTACAGCTGTACTATGAACTATTATTCTTCCATCTCACAAACGGAACAAATTTGATATGTGCAACAATCTGAATGACTCTCTAGACAATTATTCTGGGTAAAAAGGCCAGTCCTTAAAGATTATATACTGTATGATTCTATTTATATAGCTTTCTTGAAATGATAAATTATAGAAATGGGGAACAGATGGGTAGTTGTAAGGGGTTAAGAAGTAGGTAGAATAGAAAGGAATTAGACGTGGCTATAAAAGTGCAAAATGAGTACTGATGGGAATTTCCTTACAGTGATGGAAATGTTCTTTTTCTTGACTGCATCAGTGTTAATACCCTGATTGTGATATAATATTATAGTTTTGGAAGATGTTACCATTGGGAGGAAACTGGGCAAAGACAACACAGGATCTGCTATATAAATTCTTACAACTGCATATAAATCTACAATTATCTCAAAATAAAAAGTTTAATTAAAACACACAATGAGAGAATACTACATAACACTGGAATGACTAAAGCTGAAAAGGCTGAAAATATCAAGCATCCCTAAGGATATAAAACAATGTAAACTCTCATTACAGTGCAGGTACGATTGTAAATTGGTGTAACCGCTTTGGGAAACTGCTTGGCATTATGCACTAAAGTTGAACATATGTACACCATATGACCAGCAATTTCACTTCTAGATAGACATCCAACAGAAATGTTTAGAAATGTGTTCCAAAAGACAAACATTTTTCTTAATTTTCTCAAACTGGAAACAACCTAAATGTTCATCAACAGTAAATGCATAAATTATAGTATACACATATAAGGAAATATTACACCATGGTGAAAATTTAAAAAATAAAGCTACACACAACAGCATTGATTGAAATATCACATATATAAAACAGATTCTATTTATATGACTCTCAAAGATGGACAGAACTTACTTGTGACATTAGAAGTTTGGATAGGGGTTTGGGAAAGAAGATGGGCTAGTGATAGAGTGGGATGAGGGTGACTTCTGGGGTTCTTAACCTGGGTTATTCTCTTTGTCATAATTCATCAGGCTGAACATTACGGCTTGATACGAATAATAAGTGTAGTTCCCTCTATGTACAATTGAAAAGGTTTTGTTTTGTTTTTAAATAATAAAATTTTCAGGGAAAATTGGCAAGTCCATTCCCTATGACAAAGCCTTTTAAGACACCTCAACCAATAACTGATAATTCAAACAAAAAAAAAAAACCTGAGGATATAGAAAACCTGGACAACACAATTAACAACTGTAACAAATAATTAGAGCAAGTAGAAATGTTTATAAAACTTACCCAGATAGAATATCTTAACATTTGATCTATACTCTAAATCCTTTCCCCTCTCTAGGGTTCAGGTTTTTTGCCTACAAAAACCAGACACGTGCATTTATTTCCTTTTTCTACCCTATAGCATATTCTCTGAATCCATTAACTCAAAGCCAGTTGCTTGAATTGTGGAATAGAAAATGGGAACTCCAGGTAGAAAATAACTATAAACTAACATCTCAATATATATATTAAGCATCTATCTTGTACCTAGTACCATATTAGTTTACAGGGTTACAAAGCTACACAAAACAAGGTTCCTGGCTCTGAGGAATTCACAACTCAGTAGAGGAGACTGATATATAAAGCAATGATATCCATTTGGTGTTGGAGCGGGCTGATACAGGCTCATGAGAGCCAACTGTTAAACATTTGGGAATTTTTGCCAGCCAGTTGTTAAACCATTGATAGCTTCAAATTGGCCACGGTGGGAGTACTTATAGCATGGAAATCAACAAATACTACTAATCAGGGCTTCTCCACACCCTCCAGGGAGCTTCTTTATTAACACACTACTGATTGTATCATAAAACAACCTGATGAGTGTTTTGCAATACAAAATGAACCATGTGTTGTGGGAGCATACACACACCATGCTCAGCCAACCAGGAGGAGAAATTTCCAGAATATCCTCCTAGATCAGTTCAATTTGACTTGGCCAAAAAGTGAACAGAAGTTTGTGTCAGAATTATGAAGGTGGTCATGGCATTCCAACAGAGGGGACTGCATATGAAAACTGCTGAGAAAGAAAGAGTCATATGTCAGGGAAATGTCTGCAGCACACACTTGTTTAGGTTGTGCACTGCACAAAAGTACCATATCAATGGGCCCTAATTCACATTTTTATTATTTTTCACTTTTGCATGTTTTCATTATAATTGTTGAATCCAGAGATGGGCAATTTGTATACTTATGGTGATTTTCTGGCTTTTATCATATTAAATAAATGATATGATTAGGCTTGTTTCTGTAGAGTTGGTCTTGATTGTTCCATTTTGACTTATAGAGTTGATGTGAATTCAAGAAAGCTCTTGTTGATCTACCAACATTTTTGTAAACTGTACTTCTAAAAGAGGAGCTTCTTTTCTGACAGATGCGCTAGTTAGGGGCCATATCTCTACATTAAAAAAATATATATCCTGACAGTTTAATCTGGATAATTCTAATGTTTCAGTTTGTAGCTAATATCATCTACATTTACTGCACCAGAATGTATGCTGTTTCCAGTTTAAATCTACAAATACTTTCACTGAGACATGATTCACATGTGATTATATTTAATAACTAATATATAATAATAACAATCCATTTATAACAAAATCCACCTGAGGTAACAATTCACTTTGTTATGAATTTGCTATTGATAAATAAGAAAATATACTGACCATACCTGCTCTTCTCCTTGAGGAAGAAGTATGTTTTCCTAATTCCCACAAAGGTGCTATGTGGATGGGAGAACAGAAACACAGGGTATCCCGGCATAGGGGGTGGGGATGCAGGGGCACAAGCACTTTCACCTTATGTGCCAGTTTCTCAAAAGTAAGGATATAATGTTTCCTTTTTGCTTTTTCCAGATCTTTATTGGAGTATAATTGCTTTACACTGTTGTGCTAGTTTCCACTGTACAACAAAGTGAATCAGCTGTATTTATACATATATCCCCACGTCCCCTCCCTCTTGAGCCTCCCTCCCACCCTCCCTAACCCACCCCTCTAGGTCATCACCAATCATCGAGCTGATCTCCCTGTGCTATGCAGTTGCTTCCCACTAGCCGTCTATTTTACAGTTGGTAGTGTATATATGTCAATGCTACTCTCTCACTTCATCCCACCTTCCCCTCCCCCACCCCGTGTCCTCAAGTCTGTTCTCTACATCTGCGTCTTTATTCTTCCCCATCACTGAGTTCAGCAGTACCATTTTCTTAGATTCCATATATATGCGTTAGCATTCGGTATTCGTTTTTCTCTTTCTGACTTATTTTACTCTGTAAATTGATACAGCCACTATGGAGAACAGTATGGAGCTTCCTTAAGAAACTAAAAATAGAACTACCATATGACTCAGCAATCCCACTACTGAGCATATACCCTGAGAAAACCATAATTCAAAAAGATACATGCACCTCAACATTCACTGCAGCACTATTTACAATAGCCAGGACATGGAAGCAACCTAAAAGTCCATCAACAGATGAATGGATAAAGAAGATGTGGATATAGTGTTTTCTATTCAATAATTCATTTTTTTTTCCTGATTGCCTACCACTTACAAGCTAAATTCTGTAGAAACTATATAAAGCACATAACAGGGAATCAGGTAATGTATAACTGAATTAATAAGTAAGCAAAAATGTATCAAAGAAAAGTCTAACTCATATTCACAAGGACTCTGGAAAAAGCCCTTTTGATCAGGACACACTAAATCTCCAACAAACCCAGTAACACAAAATGATGTGAACTTGTGTGTCCAGAGGGCCTATATGAAACAAAGACACTAAAATGAAATTTAAGAACATTTTTTATTATGTACCTTTTTTAATTGGCATTTTTATTTATGGTAGAACCACACTGTTCTTCATTTTAAAAGCAAGAAACCACAGGTCCAAAGAAATATACTGGGTTATCCAAGGTCATACAGCTTGTAACAGTGGAAATACAGCTAGATTTCTTTGATGACTATTATCCTTGCAGTGATTCCTGCAGACTTGGGCATTTTCCTCTTTGCAATGATAGAGCGACTCTGTCTAGGGCAATCTTGGCTGCTGGGTTTTATTGTAAAAGATGACTAGTCAGAGGGTGAAGAGAATCTTGCCACCAAGTTGGAGGCTTAGAATAGTTTATTGAATGAAAAAGGAGAATTTTCCCAAATTACCTAGATATCATGCTCATTTTTTTTAAAGTACTTTTATTGAGATACAGTTAACAGACAATAAACAGCATATATTGAGAGTGTACAATCTGGTATCCCAATCTCCCAATTCATCCCCCCCCCAACCCTCCCTGCTTTCCCCACTTGGTGTCCATGTGTTTGTTCTCTACATCTGTGTCTCTATTTCTGCCTTGCATTTCCTCTTTCATAGTTGTTAGCATTTGCCTTACGTATTGAGGTGCTCCTATATTGGGTGCATATATATTTATAATTGTTACCTTCTCTTCTTGGATTGATCCCTTGATCTTTATGTAATGTCCTTTCTTGTCTCTTGTAACATTTTTTATTTTAAAGTCTATTTTATCTGATATGACTATTGCTACTCCAGCTTTCTTTTGATTTTCATCTGCATGGAATATCTTTTTCCATCCCCTCACTTTCAGTCTGTATGTGTCCCTAGGTCTGAAGTGGGTCTCTTGCAGACAGCATATATATATGGGTCTTGTTTTTGTATCCATTCAGCCAGTCTGTGTCTTTTGGTTGGTGCATTGAGTCCATTTACATTCAAGGTAATAATCGATATGTATGTTCCTATTACCATTTTTTTAATTGTTTTGTTGTTGTTTTTGCAGGTCCTTTTCTTCTCTTCTGTTTCCTGCTTAGAGAAGTTCCTTTAGCATTTGCTGTCGGGCTGGTTTGGTGGTGCTGAATTCTCTTAGCTGTTGCTTGTCTGGAAAGCCTTTGATTTCTCCGTCGAATCTGAATGAGATCCTTGCTGGGTAGAGTATTCTTGGTTGTAGGTTCTTCTCGGTAATCACTTTAAATATATCATGCCACTCCCTTCTGACTTGCAAAGTTTCTGCTGAGAAATCAGCTGTTACCCTGATGGGAGTTCCCTTGTATGTTATTTGTCGTTTTTCCCTTGTTGCTTTTAATAACTTTTCTCTGTCTTTAATTTTTGTCAGTTTGACTACTATATGTCTTGGGGTGTTTCTCCTTGGGTTTATCCTGCCTGGGACTCTCTGCGCTTCCTGGACTTGGGTAGCTATTTCCTTTCCCATGTTAGGGAAGTTTTCGACTATCATCTCTTCCAATATTTTCTCAGGTCCTTTCTCTCTCTCTTCTCCTTCTGGGACCCCTATAATGAGAATGTTGGTGCGTTTCACATTGTCCCAGAGGTATCTTAGGCTGTCTTCAGTTCTTTTTATCCTTTTTTCTTTATTCTTTTCCACATCAGTGATGATCACCATTCTGTCTTCCAGGTCCCTTATTCGCCCTTCTGCCTCAGTTAATCTGCTGTTGGTTCCTTCCAGTGTATTTTTCATTTCAGTTATTGTGTTGCATATCTCTGTTTGTTTGTGCTTTAATTCCTCTAGGTCTTTGGTAAACTTTTCGATCTTTGCATCCAGTCTTTTTTTAAAGTCCTGGATCATCTTCACCATCATTATTCTGAATTCTTTTTCTGTAAGGGTGCCTATCTCCTCTTCATTTAGTTGCTTTTTGGGGGTTTTATCCTGTCCCTTCATCTGGTACAAAGTCCTCTGCTTTTTCATTTTCTGTATCTTTCTGTGGCTGTGGTTTTCAGTTCCACAAGATGAAATACTGCTGATACTGCTTGATATTGCTGTCTGCCCTCTCCACGCTCATGTTTTTGAAGACTAAAGACAGGCGATGCATTTGCAAACAAACAATGATAATGGGGACAGATAAAACAGATTACTTAAATGCCTAAAAACATCTATGTGATTTTCTGCCCCAAATTTACCTTAAAATTCATACAATTGAATTAAAAATTGTTTTACTGTTACTTAGAACATCTATACATATTTGTACTATAGCAAAGTAATGATTTATTCCAAATTTTGGGGGGAATATTTATTTTAATTCTGACAAAGTTCTTAGAAGTAGTGTTTTATGACTGCCTTTACCACTCGCTTTTTCAAAGGATAAAATGTCCAGTTAGTTGCTTTGGATAACTATGAATGCTAAGCTCTTTTAGCTGATTAAGGAATTTTCTCATGTGGTAACATTCCTATCATCTGGGATTTTATGCTTTTTGACTAACACTGCTTAAAGGCAAGAAGTATTTGGTTGTGCTTTCACACCTAAAGGCATATGGAGGATCTAGAGAGTCATGGGATTGATAGCCAGGAGCTGTGACACATATTTTCACATTATCTGATTGTAAATGTCTCCTCCAATTAACTGTGAACTTCTTGAGGGTAGGGGTTATGCAGTTTACCTTTGTTTCCCAAGCACTGGTCTAAGCATGTAGTAAGACAAATAGCATATTATCTCTCTTACATGTGGATCTAAAACAAACAAACAAACAAACAAACAAACAAAGCAAGCTCACAGATACAGAGAACAATTGGATGTTGGAGGGGCTGGGGGCAGGTGGTAAGAGGTAGAGAAATGAGTGAAGGGGATCAAAAGTTTAAAAAAAAGGAAATTTAAATTTAATACTAAAAAGCTATCTGAACCCACAGCTCTGTGGCCCATCTTGATGAATATGAAATAACATTATTATTTGTATGAAATAATATTAAAGAGAAAGTGGGGGGAAAAGAAATATACACAAAGTACACAAATACTAAGTAAAGTGTACAGGTAAATGAATTTTACAAAGTGATGCACCTGTGAAACCTCTACCAAGATCAAGACATAGAATATTAAAACAGCAACCCAAAAATGTCTCTCATGTCCATTCACCCTTATTACCCAATGGAAAAAGAGTATACCTATTTTACCCCTATTTTCATAGCTTAGTTTTGCCTCTTTTAAAACTTCATATAAATGGAATCGTTCTTTCGCTTAATATTATGCCTGTACATTTAATGATCTTGTGTATGAAAGACATACATTCTTTTTCGTTGCTGTATCATATCCCATTGTATGAATATAACACAATTTATGTTTTATTGGGTTCTTTGTTTCTGATCTAGTTTTAAACAACTGAAAATAAAGCTACAATAAAAATAGCTCAGCCTCTCTTGCCTTCTGAGATGGCCCACACTCGTCTGTGGAGTGTGTTTCTCTCTAAATAAATACACACACACACACAAATTTAAAACAAAACAAAAAAAAACAAACTTTTTAAAAAATAGCTCAATAAATACAGTATTTGAATAAATTTTTACAGGCATCACATGTTTCTCTGATCACAGAGGAATTTGGCTCTTATAGTCAATGGGGGGTAGAGAATTGACAACTGAAGGAGCAAATAAAGACAGCATGATCCATAGAAATTGATAAAGTAGACATGTAGGAAGTACAGGCTGTGGCATACAAGTAAACGTGGCTTGCTCTACAAAGTGAGAGAGGAAGGAAGAAAAACGTAGAGGAACCTGTTGAGAAAGCAGCAGTGGGTGACAATTAGTGGTTATGCTATCAGAAGGCACAGGAAACCACTAAACCCAAGATTATCTCTAGTGAATAATGAGAAAATAGAAAACTGGTTTACAGAGTTGAAGAACATGGCATGAGAACAAGGCATTGCTATACTGTAGACTAGAAGACATTTTACAGGACAGTGAGTGGCATTTTTTTTTTCTTTTACATTTGTCCGCAACATTTTTCATTTGCCTACACTGATAATTGGGATTAAAGGTTGTATGATCTGTTTAATGATCCAGAGAGAGACTCGGTGTAACAGTCTTGTTAGAGCTTCACTGAAGCATTAAGTAAGTGCCAACCTTAAGGCCTTTCGTGCTTAGTCTATGAGAGCTGATTACTGAAACAAAGTTGAGACTACGTGAGCTAAGTGAAATGAAAAACTGAATCAACCAAATTCAAGGTAGCTACCTGGTCATTCAGGATAATTCACACACGAAACACCTACGTATAATTCTTCTTGAAGACCTTGTTTTTATGGTTAGCTCAATGTTCCCTGATATTTGACCTTCAAGTGAGTATACAGATAGTAAGAGCCTACTGCTCCTCAACCTTAAACTTAACTTCATTCACATAGCACTTTAATGGAAACTACAAGTCATCTGCTGCAAATGAATTGCTTCATGTGTACCGCCCATTACAATAGCTCAGCTATAATTGTTCTGTATCTCTAGCCTTAATTTAATAATTCACCTTATTCAAATATTCAATAAACTAAATCCAACTCAACAATTTTGCTTATAAGTTTACATTATCAAAATGATGAGTCACACATGCTAAGTGACATTTTAGTGTCCAAACAGTGATCTAAAGAACATTGTACCTGTGCTTTTCAGATTTCTTTAAATTTGGTTTTTAATCTGATACAATGTATTTTAATATCTTTATTGAGATACAATTTTATAATGTAAAGTTCACCCATTTAACATAATGCAGTGCCATTTGGTATATTTACAGAGTTACATAACCGTCACCATAATCTAATTCTAGAACATTTTCATCATTCCAAAATATTTCCTTTGACTACAGTTTCAAATCATAATTACATTCTTTAGTTAATAAAGAAGTCCACACTTTAGGGTTTACCTCTGCTCTTGTTTCTTTTTCACATGGATTCAATGACCTCAGTCTGTGTGTGTGTGTGTGTGTGTGTGTGTGTGTGTGTGTGTGTGTGTGTAAGTCAGATAGAACAGAGTTCACCTTTTTCAAAGTTCTAATCGTTATAAAAATCCTCCTGCAACATTTTTTTTTGTGAACAAACTATTTCTGTCACCTTTGTTTTTTCAGTAGCAGAAGTGTATATTTAGGGTTATTGGAATTGTACAATAGATTCTTAACTGGAGCTGAAAGATTTTCAACCCTAGAGAGCTTTTAAAAAATGCAGCCTTTCCTGAACGAAAGCAGGATGGCAAGATAACTCCTGGAAAACTTTCCCTACGGCCCTGATGAGATAGAGAGTGAAACGTATCTTACTGATCAAATGACTAAACAAAAGTTATCATGGAAGATTTTGAGAAAAGAGAAGGCTATCCTACTGAATTAATTATATTTTTTGTACGCGTTGGGGGAAAAAAGCTTTCTTCTCTTCTTACCCAGATAGATATGGGCTACGACTCTATTTTAAGGGGTTATCATGCACACACTTGGAATAACTTCTCACGTTGTGATTCCTCTCTCTTACTAACTGTGTAGCACAAAAACACTGACGCTCTGGCAGCAATGATTTCCCCTTCTGGTGCTGGTTGACTGGATGAGGCTAAGCTGAACCAATCAGGGATCTGAGATTGGGGTGGGAGGAGCCTGACTCAATTCCTTTGAGTCCTGAAATACGTAGGCTCAGAGTTAGAGCTACTGATGAGCGTGATCTTCCTTTCACGTGGATCAGAGGAGCAGACACAGCAAATACAGAGAAAAAGAGAGAAGAATGAAGCAGACGCGTAAATTAACAGACCAGGCAGAAAGACAAGGAATCTGAGTGGTGAAGGGATTCTGCACAGCTTGGCATGCTCTAGTTTCTGTACCTTCCGAGGCTCTGCTGAACTTCTGCCTTTTGATTCTGTGAGATATGTCTTTATGCTTAAGCCAACGGGCTTTGCTTTGTGTTACTGGAAACCCAGAGAGTCCTAAAAGCTGACTAATTTAAAAGGGAACCTAAGGCTTTGCTAAGGTTTCTAAATCATTTATGAGTGATACCAAAGAAATAAAAAGATAACATTTCTGCTTTTGATTACCTTAAAATCTTATTAGGGAAACAATACCTTCACATATAACAAAATTCTCCAAAGCACTGCAGCGTATTCCATAATGAGCATTAAGTCATATAATTATGTGCAGTACACAATGGAGAAATCCACGTGGGCTCTAGCAAGTAGGGAAGATCTTGGAGGTGTCATTCTTTGTGATAAATGTTGAACCATAAGTAGAGTTGGGTTAGATAAAAAGTTTGGTTAAATGAAAAATGTGTTCTAGATTAAGAGACAAGGAAACCAAGAACAACAGTAGAAGCTGCAGAAATCCAAGTAAAGAATAATTGTGATGGGAGTTGATACTGGGTTGGGAGGATGGAGCCAGATGATGGAGAGGTGTGAATTCCAGAATGAGGAGTTATCTGGACTTCCTGTAACTAGGTATAAGGAGGAGTTGTAGATCCTTAAGCAGAGGTGTATTGTGACCAAATTTTGGGTTAAAAAGTTAAATCTGGTTGTGGTATACTGTCCAGTTCAGAGGCAAATGAAATAACTAACCTGGAAGATGTTTTCTCTCTTACAGTAATTAGAGAGACAGGAAAAATCTAGGACACACAGAAGAAGAAACATAGTGATTTAGATGAGTGCTTCTCAAACTTTATTGTATGCATGAATTGTCTAAAAATCTTCTTAAAAATGCAAATTCTTATTCAGTAGTTCTGGACTAAGGCCCAGAATTCTAAATTTCTAACAATCTCCCAGGTAATACCTACACTGCCAACTGTGAACCACATGTTGAGAAGACAAGAGTTTGAAAATAATGATCTAGTCCAGCATGATGAAGGGAAAATAAGAGTCAAAGATGATTCCAAGGTTTCTTGTGTGCTACAGTAGACAGAAGAGACAGCAAAGGGAAACTGAGTCACTGAGTGACTGCTATTCATTATTTTCTTTTATCCTGTGACATAACTGCATAAGGTAAATCCACTCATTCACTTAGTCAACATGTATGCACTTATATACTAAGTATCCACTAAGTGCCAGGCATTGTTCTAAATGTTGTGGATTCAGTAATGAAATAAAACTATAAAATAAAAATTTAAAACATTGCTTACAATTTAAGGGAAAGAACAGAAAATAGACAAAATAAGTAAAACATATAGTTTTAAAGTTGGGAAAATCAAGTAAATAGCCCCAAATCTACTTTAGCTGAGTTTCATTCAAACAAGTCACCTTGAACATCTACTGTATAACACAAATATGATAAATTTATAAGGGATTCAAGATAAATGTTGAAGCTAAAACTATTTTTAAATCCTTTGAAAGTATTTTACTGAGTTAATAAAAAATATTTCTGAAAGTCCTGGGAATCTTCGATGTGTCACACCTGGGCATAGTTTTAATGAAAGTGTGTATCTGAATGTGTAATGGAATATTTTGCAGCTTTCACAGTCATCCGTCTCAGAACAAACATCTGTCTTTCTAATCAGGTGATATACGATCTGACTGAGTGCTCATTTCCCATCCTCAAGGGGCTGGCTTAAGTGTTCTTTGTTTCTTACCATAGATAGTAGAGAGGAATTTCTTTCCAAATATACTGTAGAAATTCATTTCTATAGTAAGCTGAAGGAAACACTTATGGGATTAATTAGTCAAAGAAAACAAAGGAACGGATTGAGAAATCTGTCCTTGTATGTATTTATGTACATATGTATGTATTTAACTATCTATATCTGTACTTCTGCCATCTACGAATCTGTAAAAAAAAAAAACCTGAATAAAGTGTAAATGGAAGCCTATTACACTATAATTGCTATAAAACAATAGTTTCTCATCCTCCAAAATTTATATTTAAAAATTGCTAAATGTATCTTTGTTCACTAAGCACTTTAATTAACAACTATAACATGGTGATTATATTATTCAACATTTAAATGCTTAATTTGCAATCTGGAATTGCAGGCATTCCCTGATAAAGGCATATTTTCATTTGTTGCATTTGTATTTTTAGTAGAAGACAAAAATAAGAACATACTTATATGGTAATATGATACTAGATCCATAAACAAAAGTTTTACTCCTTTTTTTTTATCACTCTTGAGATTTAAAACACAATAACAATCTATATTTACGCTTTGAGCTGTTGGGTTTTTTTCATGTTATGAGGGGTTTGAAGTACTGTACCTGCCATCTACTGGAAGTCTATGGGAGGTACATTTCCCTACTAGCAACTCAAGTTCTCCAGACAGTGAGTCTAGAAAAATGCTATCAGTGCTCTTTGAGGAAATCATATTACGTGTTTGAAGGTCCTTTGCTACTGTTAAAGAAAATTAAAGATAAAATCATCTCAGTAATCACTGGTGAAAGTACAGAAGGAACGCGTACAAATTTGAGAAGCAAAATCGAAAGAGAGATTCACCTCTGAAATGTCAAAAGTACTAAAAGGCCATGAGCAAAAAGATCTACCAATTTCCTTTCCAGCATTTTTATTAAAGGAAGTGCTCTGGCAATAGAAATATGTGTATATAATTCTTAACTATTACAAATAGTTTTTACGATCAAGGGAGTCAGAATTCTGAGAACTTCTCTAGTGACTTCTGTCCATTTCTGGGCTTCAGTGGATTGCGTGAATGGGGTAAGAGTCAAATGGGGGAGCAGACAGGATAAACTGAGACTGCAGCTGAGATGCTGAATTACTGCAAAGAATGGAACACCATATTCACTTGTTTAATTACAAGCTTTGTGACTATATTTAATTCCTTCAACTATGCTCTGGGTCAGAATAGTTAGCTCCAGTCCAACATGTAACCTAGACACTTACATGCTTGGATGCCTAGACTTTTCCTATTGAAATCATGTCAGTCTGTTTTCTTACCCTAAATAATTTTAGCATTACGTATCTAATGACCACTTTCTCCTGATTTATGGAAAAGAACCCAGAAACTAAGCGCTACCCTTTAATTCAGTTTTTATGAATGCCTTTAAAAATTATAACTTAAAAAAACTGAAAAACATAAAACCTTTCAGCTTTTAATCATTCTATACTTTTGGTGGCTACAATTAATTCTCAGAAGTAATAAGCTCTAGAATTACATGATCATAGACAGAGCTTGAGGGTTTCATACAGATTAACAGTGGCACTAAGAGGTAGAATAATTTAATTCAAGGGCATACAATTTTTTTTATTTTTTTTATTTTTTTTATTTTTGGGGGCTACACCAAGTTCAATCATCTGTTTTAAGGGCATACAATTTAGTGGTAGAACTTAAACTCTAATTCAGGTGGTTTCACTGTAGTCACTTGTATTTCCACGACCTTGTACTGCCTAGAATGTAATTATAAAATAAATATTGAACTTGAAATTGAAGCAGGGAGCTTGAGTTATTGTCATGTGAGAGAAGAGAAGGTAGGTGAGGAAGGATAAAGATATTTGCCAGATATGTCCTTGGCATCATTCATTAGGCGTGTTCATTTTTACTTTGAAATTCAAACAAGGCGATCACTAACCCATGTCAAATTTTCAGGCTTAAATTAGCCCCACTTTCTTTGAACATGTCAATGAAAACACACGAAGGCAAGGAATTCAGATTTAGAGAGTTTCAGAGACAAGCAGCATCCAGGCATTTCTAAGCCTAAGTGATGAAACAGTAGGACCTCTGTGTCTAGCAACATTGCAGATTATTACAGACCCTGAAAATCTTCAGCTGCAAACACTTGTAAGTATGAGATAATAACATAACAAACATTGTTGAAAATGCATAGTCAAACTCACGGAGAAGTTGCAAAATTCCCAGGGGCTAAAAGCAAAAAGAAAATTGAAAACCAGATGAGTGAACTGATGCTGATAGTTTGGCAGCTTGAGGGAGTGGGGCATATTAGTCACTCTTGTTATTGAAAGGAATTTAATAAACATTATGGACCAAAAACCAAAGCATTGGAACTGCTTGAGCTGGGGAGTTGGACTAGCAAACCCTCCCCTCAAAGACATGCATGTAAGTCCAGGACACATGAAGGGCTATGCCCTCAGGGCAAGGGTAGCTACAGAAAAATTCATCTGCTGGCAAAGTGAAATGAGAGTAACCTTGTTGAGTTGACCTGGGACCTAGGTAGGAAAAAGAAGTCTATAAAAAATTTGCATCCACAAGACTTCCTTGGTGGCGCAGTGGTTAAGAATCCCCCTGCCAATGCAGGGGCCATGGGTTTGATCCGTGGTCTGGGACGATCCCACAGGCCACGGAGCAACTAAGCCCATGCGCCACAACTACTGAGCTTGTGCTCTAGAGCCCGCAAGCCACAACTACTGAGCCCATGTGCTGCAACTACTGAAGCCTGTGCACCTAGAACCCACACTCCGCAACAAAAGAAGTCATTGCACTGAGAAGCCTACAAACCTCAACAAAGAGTAGCCCCCGCTCGCCACAACTAGAGAAAGTCCGTGCACAGTAATGAAGACCCAACACAGCCAATAAATAAGTTAATTAATTTAAAAAATTTGCATCCACAGGAAAAGCAAACAGCAGAATAAGACCCTGGGAGCTTTAGGTAATAAGATTGAAACACACTAAAAAATTAAGTATGTTTAAACTGATTAAAATAAATAGAGGAAGGACAGTAAATTACCCTCTTCAATGAGCTGAGAAAAGTGGATATTTTATGCTCATTTAACATCATTTAAGACTGAGATCAAAATAGACATTTCATAAATAAAAATGGATTGTATTTACTATCACTGAAGGAATTGCTAATAAACGTGCTTCATGAAAAAGAATATTGAATCGGTAAAGAAGGATTGAGATGAAAAAAGGGAAGGTGAGCAAATAAATTGGTAAAAAGTAGATAAATCTAAAACAGTACTGACTTCATTAAATAACAAGAATAATAATGATTAATTTGAGGAGGAGGAAAAGCACAAATTGAGACTTAAATACCCAACAAACGTAACATATAAGTTGAAGCAGTAATACTTGGTATTAAAGATTAAGGCCTTTTTTGGGGGAAAAAAGTCTGGTGTGATGATTAATTTTACATGTTAGCTTGACTGGGCTACAGAGTACCCAGAACTTTAGTTGTCATTGTTGTGGATATTTCTGTGAAGATACAGAATAACATTTAAATCAGTAGGCTGAGTGGAGCAGATTGCCCTCCCTGAAGTGAAAGGGTCCCAGTCAATCAGTAGAAGGCTGACCAGAACAAAAAGGCTGGCTCTCCCATGAGTAAAGAGTTCTTCTTGAGAGTTTGAGAACTAGGATATTGGCTACTTTCTGCCTTTGGACTCTAACTGAAACATCAGCTCTTCTTGAGTCTCAGGCCCTCTGGGCTTTGGACTAGAACTATACCATCTGCACCCCAGGCTCTCAGACCTTCTGACTGAGGTTGAAACTAAACCACCGGCTCTCCTAAGCCTCCACCTTGCTGATTAACCCTGCAGATCTGAGATTTACCAACCTCCATGATCTTGTGAGCTGATTCCTTATAATAAATCTCTCTCATTCTCATTCTCAACCCCTCTCTCGCACGCGCGCTTTCATGCTCACTCTATTCTAAGTGTATCTCTATCTCCACCTTTATCTCTCTCTCAATCTCTATCCTACTCGTTCTGTTTCTCTGGGGAACTCTGGCTAAGACAGGTTTTACCAACAGTGATTCTAGAGTAATAGAATTATAAGAATGAGTTTTCTGAATTGGTTCTGGGGGTTCTGGAATTGGCTTTCTAATCTGATTAGATTTAAAGATGCTAATAACTCCATTTCCAGTAGTAAAGAGAGCACTGACAGTTCATGATCAGGCATCTTCTGGCAACAGAGATAAGCAAAATATCACCACTAGAGACTCCTAAACAACCACGTACAAGAAGGAAGGATCTAAGCGTCTGTGTACATGATACTTTTGAACATTTTTGTCAAACTAACAAGTATAAGGAAATTGACTCATTGCTCCCCACGTTGGAGGACAAAGTGGGAAAAGAAAAGAATGAGCTAAGGGATTCAAGTTTCCAGTTCAAGTGCCACATAAACAACCTGAAAGCTCTATGTGTGCTCCTGTAGCTGCAGGGCTGAAAATGCTGAAAGTCAAAAGCAGAATCTCAACCTGTAGCTGGCTGAATTATAACACATATTGATCTCCTAGCCTGGCAGGGTGTCTACTATTAAAGGGCACTGATTGGGAAGGAACTGGGATCCTGAAAAGTGGAATGAGGACACATGAAAAGGCCTTGATGAAGCTAGGGACACTGAGCCCCTAGGTTCTGATGAATCGTTTTGCCAATGGAAGCAGCCCTTCTACTCACAATGGAAGAGGCCTTTCCAACCCCAGTGGAGGCAACATCTCCACCTCCCGTAGAAGCAGCCTCATGACCCCCATCTGAGGGGTTTGACCCTGCAGTGCCTGTCAAAACAGTAACGGCCTACCCTGAGCCAGCTGCCATGCAAGACCATGCTGATTGTCCTCCACGCCTCTTTGCTTCCAGACCTACAACTAGACTAAAGTCCCAACAGGCCCCGAAGGCTGAGGTACAAAGTGTGACCCATGAAGCTGTGCAATACACTCAAAAACAAACAAACAAACAAAAAACCTTGAGTTTTCCAATTTATACAGACAGAAATTTGGAGAACATGTGTGGGAATGGATAATAAGGATGTGGGATAATGGTATCAGGAATATAAAGTTGAATCAGGCCAAATTCATTGATATGGACTGACTAAGCAGAGATTCTGCATTTAGCTTTGCATCTTGGGGAGTTAGAAAGGGAGCTAACAATTTGGTTGCTTGGTTGGTTGGTTGGCTAAAACACAGACCAAAAGGTGGCCCACAGCGAGCAAGTTGGAAGTGGTGGACCGACCCTCGTTTACTGTAGAGAAAGGGAACAAAGGCTTAGGGAGACTACAATGTCAGAGTGGATTTGTCACTTAAGACCTACTCACCCACCCTGGGAAAGTCCAGAAGACACAGTTCTCACCACAACTATAAGGAATAACTTTGTGAGGGGAACCCCAACAGCCTTGAAGAGCTCTGTTTGCTCATCTCCCTGAGCTAGACCTTACATGGGGATCTGCAGTCACTGAACTGGGAAACCTAAATGCAATGGAGTAACTGAATTCCAGAGTGGCAGGGGCCAACGGCACCACTTAACTGCCAGAAGTAAAGTGAGTGTGTTTACTGCAGTGGATAGCAGAGTCAAAGCAGCACTTAGAATAGTCTGACTCAAGCAGTATCCACTAGCTGATCACGGTATTTCTAGATGTGAACTAAATGTCAAGCTTACTAAATTCTTATTTGATCTGTGTAAGCAGAAAAATTCTATGTTAAGTGAACAAAAGTCTAACTTGAATATAAAAAAAGAGAGTCACAGCCCATCAAACTGTTCCCAGACTTGAGCCAGTTTACAGACCCAGAACCCTTTAAATACAAGGGAGGCCCTCTTGAGGAAAGACCCTGGTACACTGCCAGAAATTTATACTGCTAATCTGTATCTCAGTCCTCCCCCAAAGAGATCTATGGCCTTTTACCAGGATAACTGTACAATGGAGAAAAGGAAATAATCAGACCTTTCTGGGACTACTGAACACTAGCTATGAACTGACACTGATTTCAGGAGACCCAAAGCATCACTGTGGTCTACCAGTTAGAGTAGGGACTTTTGGAGGTCAGGTGATCAATGCAATCTTAGCTCAGGTCTGACTCACAGTGGGGCCAATAGGTCCCCAAGTCCAACTTGTGATTATTTCTCCAATTCCAGAATGTATAATTGGAATAAGCATACTCAGCAGCTGAGAGACCTCAACACTCATTCTCTGATCTGTGGTGAGAAGGCTATTATGGTGGAAAAGGCCAACTGGAAGCCAGTAGAACTGCCTCTACCTAGGAAAATAGTATACCAAAAGCAATACCACATTCCTGGAGAGAATGCAGAGATTAGTACCACTATCAATGACTTGAAAGATGCAGGTGTGGTAATTCCCACCACATCCCCATTCAACTTTCCTATTGGGTCTGTGAAAAAGACAGAGTGATCTTGGAGAAGACAGTGGATTATTGTAAGTTTAACTAAGTAATTACTCCAGCTGCAGTTGCTATACCAGATAGGGTTTCATTGTTTAAGCAAATTAATACATCCCCTGGTACCTGGTATGCAGCTATTGATCTGGCAAATACTTTTTCTGCATACCTGTCAATAAAGACCACCAAAAGCAGTTTGCTTTCAGCTGGCAAGGTCAGCAATATAACTTCACTGTCCTACCTTAGTGGTATATCAGCTCTCCAATCTTATGTCATAATTTAGTTTGCAGGAATCTTGACTGCCTTTCCTTTCCACAAGAATCACTCTGGTCTATTACATGGATAACATGCTGACTGGACCTAGTGAGCAAGAAATAACAACTATTCTAGTCTTATGGGTAAGACATTCGTGTGTCAGAGGGTGAGAAATAAATCTGACAAAAGTTCGGGGATCTTCTACCTCAGTGAAATTTCAAGGGCTTCAGTACTGCAGGGCATGTTGAGATATGCCTTCTAAGATGAAGGATAAGCTATAGCATAACCAAAAAAGAGACACATGCCTAGTGGGCCTCTTTGGAATTTAAAGGCAACATATTCCAGACTTGGGTGTGTTACTCTGGCGCATCTACTGAGTGACCTGGAAAGTTGCTAGTAATCCTTGGATTAGGCAATGAAATGCTTGAGGAGTTGCACAGGTGTACTTGCCTCCAGGCTCCACAAAATAACTGGGAAGCTCTGCAACTACATAGCTCCAAATAAATAAAGGGAAGAATTTTCAAAAGAAAACCAATGAATATGATCAACTCTACAATAGACAAATTAAAGAAATCTGATGTTCTTCTGTCTTTTAGTGTCCAAGCTAGAAGTTATTTTCAGTACCCTCCTAAAACAACAGGTGCTATGCATAGCAGCTAAATATTATTAGGGACCCTCCATTTATTTGACTCATAATCAGAATTTTTCATGGATAACACATTTCTAAGTCAGATACAAAATACATACACCATTAAAGAATATGAAAATAAAGATTCATGTACCATTTGAAAAGATTGAAAGATAAACCAAAAACTAGGGATAATGTTGTAACATATATGTAAGACAATGGATTAATAATCCTAACATGAAAATAACATAGGGACTTCCCTGGTGGCGCAGTGGTTAAGAATCTGCCTGCCAATGCAGGGGACATGGGTTTGAGTCCTGGTCCGGGAAGATCCCACATGTCACGGTGCCACTGAGCCCGTGAGCCACAACTGCTGAGCCCATGTGCTGCAATTACTGAAGCCCATGTGCCTAGAGCCCATGCTCTGCAATAAGAGAAGCTACTGCACTGAGAAGCCAGAGCACCCCAACAAAGAGTAGGCCCTGCTCGTTGCAACTAGAGAAAGCCCACGCGCAGCAACAAAGACCCAACACAGTCAAGAAAAAAAAGGGGGGGAGGGGAGGGAGAAAGAAAATAACTTATAAATCATTAAGATAAACTTCCCTATGGAATAAGATCATGAACAAATTATCAAGAAAACACAGATTCAATAAGTATGTGAAAAATATTTATCCTCACTAATGATAAAAAAAAAAATTCTACCACTGATGCAGTCCAAACAGGTCAGACTCCTAGGTCACAGAGAAGGGTGGGAAAATGAGGAGTGAATCTGAAGGAGCAAACAGGAAATATCCCACACAATAAACTTTGCTAACTGAAGTCTCTGAGATTTTCTAATAAGACATCTATAAATCTGCACAGAGGAAATACAAAGAAAATTCGCAAGCCTTTGTTTAGAACTATTTGTTCCTTTTGCTATATATGTCTAAACTATTTTGGAAGACACAGGAACCATTGTTTCCTAAATAAATCAAAAGAAAAGCTAATGGGATTTTTCCATTGGAAAAAGCCTAGTGGGATTTTACCATCAGAAGAAACGGTAAATAACAATTTACTTACCTTAGAGGATTTCCTCTATGCTGCAGGAGTACGGTATTGTCCTTCCATCACAGAGTGAACAACTGGTAGCTCCTAAGACCAGCACAATTTGATCAGTTGAATTTTGCCACCTGCAGGTATAGAGCTAAAAATGAGGAGGAAAAATACCTTATTATTACTTGGAAATTACATTCGATTGTGAATTTATATACATTGAAACTATTGATCAGTCACAGTAAGTATTTTGAATTTTTTTTCTAATTAAGATGAAAAGATTCAAAGCATAGTCTAGCCCAGATCTGGCAAACCCTACAATAACGACTATTTATTCATTGGTTCAGTTGTTTGTTCAGTTCATCCAACGTGCTTTTATGTAGTCTGTGTCAGGAATTGTTTCAGATGATAGAGAACTAGAGACGAATTTCTCCTGGAGCTCATAGGTAGTAACGAGACGAATGTAAAGTATTAAATGATGTGAGAGGTACTTGATACAAAGTGAAAGGAGCTACGAGAGCACAAAGGAGAATTTCTGAAGGTGGGTTTCTTAACAGCAGAGCCTAAGAGACAAGGACTCTTGTGCAAGTGATTTATTGAGGGAATGTGTTCAAGTGAAACCTAACATACAGTGAGGGCAGCAAGAATACAGACAAAGATGTAAGTTCAGTAGTTTGGCTTCCGTCTGATTCTTCAGGAAGCTCTGGGTTAGGAGCAGCATGATAAAGTTGTCCCAGCTGGAGATAAAGGCCCAGACCTTGTATCCGTAAGGCACAATCCCCAGGATGGCCCTGGGGAGAGGGTATAAGCTCCTAGGCATTTCCAAATGGGGAGGCTTCTGTTGACCGGGACGACTCTCAGGCAGGTCCCTGCAGGCTGTTAGCCGTCTTCACGCACAGCAGCTGGGGGATGCGTGCACCGGCCCAGGAAACAGAATCTGTGTCTACTGCATTCCACTATTTACACTGTTCAGACCCACTTGCTTTTCACATCAAATTCATATCACGATGGCACAACTTCTCCAGGATTTGGGTTGTTCAAAATTTCTGGAGAAACGTACATGAGGAGGGTTCATGAGACGAACTAGAGTCCTTACTGCACTAGTACTCACCATCCACCTTCTCTACCCACCCATTCTAGAGTTCTCTCTGCCTTGGATAGCACTTTTGTTGATTCAGGTACTTCGCCTGGTAAGGTGACCCAGGCTGTCATCCCTGACAGATCTGAATCTCTGTTATCTTGACCATTCTAGGTCGTGGTTGCCATATTACCATTTACACACTTACTACTGAAATGGAGCATGGGAATACCAGGAGATGACTCATGTGGTCACTTGTGTGCCAAAAATATTCCCTACCCCACAATGTAACGAGTCTTACTTCCTGCTTATCAAAGTTCAATTACCCCTTCAAGTATGCTCATTTCCCTTTTTTCTTGCTGGTCTATTGGTACAAGGAGCCCAGAATGACCAGTGACAGCTGCAGCTTTAATTTTGGTGGAAAACTTGAGGCCTCTAGACACACAGAGCCTAAAGATGTAGGGTTGTGAAGCACAAATTCTCCAAGGGGGTTACTATCACTTATAGGTGCTGGCCAACTCCTACTTCCATGCCTTGATTACCAGGTGCATATATTCTACCTGCTGGAGACACAGCACCATGTTACAGGGTGATATCTTCAAGCCTCAGCTCACCTTCAAGAGGCCATTCCAACCAACACTGTGTCAGGCTGGCAGCTTCTGCATGGTGTAGTATGTGGCACGAACAATACACTTCATTTGCCATAAAGTGGGTCTTGGTTCATGGCAACATTATACTGGATTTCCTGCTGGTAGATCAGACCTTTGAATTTTGGTGCTGGCCGAGGCACTGTGACTAGGAAATGCAAACTTACATCCAGAATACGAGTTAATCACAGATTAAATGGTTTCTCTTTCTAGGGTGGGAGGGGTCCAATTTTATCAGTTTGCTTGCATTGACTGGGGGCTAAGTGCCAGTCTTTGTGGCTCACAGGTCAGACAGTCAGCCATGGGAGTAGCCAGATGAACCGTGTTGAGAGGGAGCCCATCCCTATCAGGGCTCTGACTGGCATCACAGACTCCCCGAGGCTGGGAATTCAGCCTTCTTGGAATTTCTGCCACTCTTACACGTAAGTCCTGTGCCTGGTTGTCAGCTCTGCTTGCGCTTTGGCAACAAGAGGTATGGGTCTCTTTAATTGCAGCCAAGGAAGTATTTTACTTTTTAAATTGGAGACTGAGTCTGAGCCTGTCATTTTCTCTCTTTAACACATTCATAGCACTGAGCAACAACTCCCAAATACCTCCATCTTTATACTTATTATTTACCCTGAAATTCTCAAGCCTCAGGACCATGACACAGCTATGTCCACCGGTATCCCATCCAAGATCACCAGAGGCGAAAGTCTCAGCAGCTGTATTGCTACAGCAGGTCAGGAATCAGTACCCTACTAGTCAATAGTAACGAGGTCTTTGTTGCCTTCTGGCTGGTGAATGATCTGACCCCAGCCTCCCATCCTTACAGACTACTTTCTAGGATCATTCCTGGTACGAACTGTCTTAGGCTGGGTTTTCTAAAAGCAGAGCCGAGCCAGGGATTCTCGTGTAAATGGTTTAATGAAGGCGTTCCCTCAGGAGAAACTTTAAGTTAGTGAGGAAAGCAGAACAGGGCAGAGGGTGAAGCTAGGCAGAGATACAGCTGAAGTCTAGCCTCAGAGATCCCCTGGTGAACCCTCCAGCATGAAGGGCACACTGCATTGTCCCACCTGGGGGCAAGACAGCCAGCGGCCTTTTGTCTCCCCATATCGCCAGCTCTGGGACAGAGAGCACCATTTCAGATGTTTCCGAGTGAGGAGGTTCCTGGTGGTGGGAGGCAACTGTTGTATGTGAGCTGCTAAAAAGGATCTGGGCCGGTCACCGGCAGCTCTCCCACAGGAGGAATGAGGAACTCTTTCCTGAGGAATTAGAAAAGATTTTGTCATGAAGATGACACTTGGCTTGTTAGGAAGAGGAAAGAGGTAACTAGGCTGAGAACGGAGTAGCCAAGGTAGGGAGTGAAGAGTAATTTAGGCAACAAGATCCCTGACTTCAAATTTGGAGGAGATTTACGGTCAGAATCATACATACCTGATTTCAGCCTTCTTCTGAACTCAGTGGGAGTTCATCGACTAGGTGTTAATTTTTTTTTTTTTTTTTTTTTTTTTTTTGGCACACGGGCTTAGTTGCTCCGTGGCATGTGGGATCTTCCTGGAGCTGGGATCGAACCCGTGACCTCTGCATTGGCAGGCGGATTCTTAACCACTGTGCCACCTAGGAAGCCCTAGGTGTTAATTATTATTTTTTTTAAGTTTCTTTTCTTTTCTTTCTTTTTCTTTTCCTTTTTCTTTTTCTTTTGGATAATTTTCTTTAAGCTATAGGCTGCCAATTCTTCCTGGCAGTAGTATTACTGAATATAGCTAGTTAATGAGGTATATTGGGGTTAGTTTACAACATTTACACTAATTAAGGTATTTAAACATCTCACTAGAATAATAATAGACACCTTATAGAAAGGCTGTATACTTTGGCAGATGTTAAAAAGGAAAATCTGTGTATGGGAGGTAGTCTTGCCAGAGGCTCCAGAATTTCTGAAACAATGTAGTATATAAAGGTTTACATTTAAATTAAAATGGTAGGAAAATGGCCAAAGTGAGTTAGAAAAAGAGATTGGATAATTTTGGATTATCCTAATTTATTACTTGCAAGATATAAGATGTAAGAAAAAACACAAAATTAACATTTGATCAATAGTATTCCATTTTGAAATCTCTATATTTGGGACTCTTCATTTGAGTAAGAATGCTGTTTCATATCGAAGTTCAGATAATCACCAACTCTCAGTTGAGTCACAGTCTACTGGAAAAAGGGTCAAGGAAACAAAGACTCAAGGCTGGGTACCTGGGGATGAATTTGGGTGAGTGTGCATATTCGTATGCCTGTGTGTATAAAGTGAGAGAGACTTTTTGTATGTGTCATTTCAAAGCCAAATATAAATAATTTAAATTTTGAACCGTGCATACCTGTGTATCTCTGGTGTCGTGTGTAGGTAATCAAGATTTAACACCACAATAAGGCAAGCATTTGAAATTAGAAGAGGAGAAATGACTTTCTTTAGAATCTACCAACCTGGAACTAGTGGTTATGCAGTCAGGAGCTTTGGTTATTAAATGAAATCAAAAGCACATCAGGCCTATCAGCATCTTAAAAACCATCAGTGTTTCATTTAAAGAGAGTGTCTTGTTTCTGCAATATTCATAGCTGGAACCCGCCACCACCGCTGAGAGTTACATCTCCTCCCTCCACATTATGCTTGCTGAATCTCTTTACTCGCTATTGTAGGAAAAATATTCAAAGATTTATAGGCAGCAAAGAGAAGGCAGCAAATTATGACATCCATTATTGGCATCTGCTCTTGTCTGTATCCCCAGGAAATGCAAATACAAACGAATTTCAATTTTCTACTACAACTGAGTTGCAAAGGGAACTGTTATATGCAGATGAGGCAACTTCTATTTGGACAGAGATAAAATGGAAGAAATTTCAGTCTACTACACTTGGCATACCATTTGCATAACTCTGAGAAAACTGTCACAAAGGGAAAATAAAAAATCATAAAGCTCTTAAAGAACCACATACAATGCCTATAACTAGGCTGCTCATAAGAGAAACAGACACAGCTTTAAGTTGTAGGGGCTGGTGCAAGATCCAAAAACAAAAGGGTGATTAAATATAGAAGCTTCTATATTCACTGGTAAAAGTGATCCCTCTTCTCATGTTTGGCAAAAGGATTACACTAGGTTTGAAAATAACTTATGATCCAGTAGGCAGTAAAGACAGACCTCACATTACCAATTTTTAAAAATTCTTTTGGCATAAGTCATCGTTTCTCCTGGAGTAATGACTAGGACAACATTTCCTGTTACAGCGTAGGCTCTTTGAGAGCAAGGAACTCGTGTATCCACTGATGTCCTGCATCCTCAGTGTCTAAAATAGAGTTTTGAACATAATAGCATCTGAAAATAAAATGCTGAATGATAGGAACTGAAGGAGTCACGGTAGGACAGTAGTGGGACTTAGGAGACCAATGTTCTAGTGTAGCCTTTGTCTCTGAGAATCTGGCTGGGTTTCCCTATTTCTATGGGCCTCAGCTCCCACCTTTCAAAAAAAAAAGGACACGATAATACCCATCTTATTTGGTTCTGGAAAGAATTAAATGAAAGTATCATGCCTAATGTCCAGTATAACATCTGGCACAGATCTGTCTCTGAAGACGTGGGTCCTTTTTTTCCGACCTCCTCCAACTCTCCTACATGTCTCAGTTTGAGGATTAGGAAGGTCAGCAGTTTCTGACAGTCTTAGATCCCAGGCACATGGCTCATGTCACCTGGATATTCTCTGTCTGCTTTTTTTTTTTTTTAATTTATTTATTTTATTGGCTGTGTTGGGTCTTTCTTGCTGTGCACCAGCTTTCTTTTTCAGTTGCGGTGAGTGGGAGCTACTTTTGTTGCGGTGCGTGGGCTCCTCATTGCCGTGGCTTCTCTTGTTGCAGAGCACGGGCTCTAGGCGCGTGGGCTTCAGAAGTTGCAGCACATGGGCTCAATAGTTGTGGCTCACAGGCTCTGAAGCACAGGCTCAATAGTTGTGGCACACGGGCTTAGTTGCTCCACGGCATGTGGGATCTTCCCGGAGCAGGGATCGAACCCGTTTCCCCTGCATTGGCAGGCAGACTCTTAACCACTGCACCACCTAGGAAGCCCCTCTCTGTCTGCTCTTATCTTTAATGCTCCACCTGCCTCAAAATTGCTTTCCAGCATTTACTAAAACTGGCCCTTGACTCTCAATTTCCCTCTTCCCCAAGTCCTGACTTTATCCATACATGCTTTTCTTGTCTATCTTGCCTCCCCATTGGGGTCATAATCTGCCTCAACTTTTCAGGCCTCCACACTCTCGCAATGCACCTGCTGACTTTTCCCACCTTTCTCTTCATCTAAATTCTTTATCCATTGGGAAATGCCTTCACCCATTTCCCAACAAAACTGTTCTAGGTGACACAATTAGAACATCAGTGACCACGGTGAGCTCTGGAACTTTACATCCTTCAAAGCTTGGCATACAAAGCTTTCTCAGTTTCTGCGCTGTGATTGATCACTTCCCTGGATGACTGACAGTGGGAACATTCATTTCCTTCAGAAAACACTACTTCCAACTACCGCGTGTCATCTTGTCCAGGTGAACGCCACACCCAACTGTTTTAATCACCTCCTATTCAGACCCCTGTTGGTGAGGGAGGGATTTCCACCCTGGAGTTGTGAGGATGGCCCCAAAGCTCCCATGATACTCACGACACTCACGGTTCAGGAGAGGAGGACACCATATGCCAGGCCTGGCCACATGGGCTTGTGCTTGGGAGCAGAGTGAATTACCAGGGGCAGTGGGACGTGGCATTATAGTACCAAAAGGGTAGGTGCCCCCTGGCTCCCAGGTGAGGATGATTGGCTTGCTGGGATAATTCTATGGGATGACAGGGAACTGAAATCCACTGCTCAGGGATAAGCAAGAACTGCACCTGGTCCCCATGATAAGGAGGGCTGTTTGGCTAGGGGGTCTTACCTCTGAGAGCAGAGTAGGGGTGGGGGAATCTTGTGTTTAGGGTATTTGAGACCCTTCCTATTTTACCATATGTCAAGGCAGCACATCATACTGAGCCTTAATTTTAGGCTTTATCCCACACCAACTCTCGTTTCACCTCTCGATTCCTTTAACTCCTAACTCCAAGGACTTTCACTTCTGTTCTACGTTGGTAGGGCTTACACTCCAGCCTAATGCTCAGAATCATAATTTCCAACCTCCCATTTCTTATTATCCTTAGAGTTATATCTTATTGTTCTGCCATAACCTCTCTGAAAAAAACCCAACTCTGAATCTACTGTATACTCTGCTGAGAACTACAGGAGAAAAGCCACACGGTGGGTGAGATTTGTGCTGTTATATCTTCATAGGCTTTAACTGCCAGTGGATTACTAATATTGCCTAGAATCTCACAGCCTTGTTCTCTCTATTTGCAGAGAAGCTGCTCCACATTTCACTGCTATTCTCAAGGCCCTACTCAACCTTTCCCCAGTCATGCTTATCAGACCACCTGAGATAAGAATTCTGTCTACACTGCCATCCTACCTTAAGCCTCAGAGGAAAGGCCATTTCTCTTGCTTCCCGTGACCAAATGCATAACTGTGCTCTGAATCCCATCCTTTCTTATCTCCTTGACAACCTCATTCCATCAATTTTCTCTTCTCCTATTTATCCTCAATCTTCCCCTTTTGGTTGATCTTTTTGCTTAGCACATAAACATGCTCAAGTCTCTTCTACCTAAAAAATCCCGCCTTTGGCCCTTTAACTACTACTGCATCTCTTTAATTCCCCTTGCAACGAAGCTGCTTTAAAGAATATAATAGAATTTAAATATCCTCCAGCCCTGAAAAAGGAACCCTCCGACACTATTGGTGGGAATGTAAACTGGAGCAGCCACTATAGAGAATAATATGGAGGTTCCTTAAACACTAAAAATAGAGTTACCATGTAATCCAGCAATCCCTACTCCTCGGCATATATCCAGAGAAAAATCTAATTTGAAAAGATACGTTCACCCCAATGTTCACTGCAGCACAATTTACAATAGCCAAGACATGGAAGCAACCTAAATGCATAGCGACAGAGGAATGGATAAAGAAGATATGGATAAAGAATATTACTCAACCATAAAAAGAAACAAAATAATGCCATTTGCAGCAACATGGATGGACCTGGAGATTATCATCCTAAGTGAAGTAACCCAGACAAGTATGATATGATATTGCTCATATGTGGAATCTTAAAAAATGATACAAAAAATAAATAAATAAATAAATAAAGATTAAAAAAAATGATACAAATGAACTTACTGACAAAACAGAAATAGACTCACAGACACAGAAAACAAATTTATGGCTACCAAAGGGGAGAGTGGGCGGGGGGTGAGTGGAGGATAAATTAGGAGTTTGGGATTAACATATACACACTACTATATATAAAATAGATAATCAACAAGGACCTACTATATAACATAGGCAACTATACTCAGTATTTTGTAATAACCTATAAAGGAAAAGCATCTGAAAAAGAATACACACACACACATACCTGGATCAGTTCACTATATACTTGAAACTAACACAATACTGTAAGTCAACTCTATTTCAATAAAAATAAATACATACGTAATTAAATCTCCTCCAGCCCCATTCCCTCTCAGTGAATGGCAACAATACATCTGTCAACACACATCAGTAAATTGGCTCTCATCAAACCTAACGTAGGCCTTTCAGGTCCAGTCCCCCCGGGGCCCTCTAGACCATGGAACACTGTCACTTCCACACCCCATATACACACACGCTTCTGGGACACCTCTCTTCTAACTCTCTGACCACCTGTTTTTGGTCACCTCTGCCTCTGCTCCCCAGCTGCTGCCTGCCCTGAATGTTGGAGCTCCGCAGGGTTCAGTTCTCAGCTATGCTCCCTAGGTCTTCTTATCCGCACTCCACGACTGCTGACTCCCAAAGCAGTAAGTCTTACCCAGAAGCTTTCCCTGAGCTCCAGATCTCTCATTTTAACTGGCTACTAATTATCACCAACTGCTTCAGACTCTGCACACATCACACTCATCACTTTTCCCATACGTTCACCTTCTACTTCACCCCTCAAATATGTCTCTACTTCATTTTACGTCCCCTGTTTTGGTTTTTATCCTCCTATCACCTAACCCAAAATCCCAAGTAACATCCAGATCTCCTACCTGCTCTGCCCCATGTTTTTACATCTGTATTCTTCTACCTCAGTGTGGACTCATAATAGTTTCCTAGCGTCCTCCAGTAAAGGGTTTTTAGTCTTCCAAAGAGTTTGGAATGTATAGTGTAGTCAATGGTTTCCAAATGTGATTTACCCAAAGAGCCTGAGAAAGAGTATTTAAAAATACGGGTTTGTTATTTGTATACCTATCCACCCACCCCGCACCATAAACATACTGAGTCAGAAAGGGGAGAGGAATAACCTGCATTTAAAAATTTTCCCAGGTGATTATCAAGTAAACAGCTGTCTGATGAACACTGGGCATTGGTGAGGAATTACACAATGATATTGTATATAATATTATGCTTCAGAAAGGTAGTTCTGGAAGCAGTGTGCAGGACAGACTAGAGGCTGATTAAATGCTGCCCACGTGTTTTCTTGCAAGTAAAAATGTTAAAGGCACCAGTTACAGCCCACAGCTGCATGCACAGATAGTGGTTCCTGCCAATAGTGTCTACTTATATTCCTGTCTATCTGTCATTATCACCTATCAATCTCTTCTAGCTGTAAAACAGATTATTAACATCTGTGCTGACTGCCTATAGTGACCAAGAAACTCAGAAATATTAATTAACTTTTGTAAAATCCCATAGTAATTCAGTAATATAAACAAAGATCAGATTTTTATGATTTTCTGTCTCCTTTTCTTGTACAGTTCTCCCAGGGCCAGTAAACTGTCTAGAGATGGGTTATCATTGTAGCTTCTTTAAATAAATCTTTCCAGTGGCTTTTGGAATTAACCAACATCTCATTTCCTCATTATGAAAGTATCCAGGCAATCATATCCACTCTCAAGCCCAGGCCTTCCAAATCCTCTGAAGAAGATTCAAATCTGAGAAGTGAATACATTTTATCTAAGCAGAGCCTGTCAGAACATTTTTAATAAAAACCTGGCCCAATTTCAGAGCTTTCTTTTCATTAGGGCAGGTCTGAAAGCAAAGGCCTTGAAAGTGGTTAGAAAAACATAGTGTAATCACTATGGTACCATTATCCTGTCCCTGGGTAATCATTAGGCATCAGCTTGCCAAAGCAAAGGGCAGCAAATTACTCATTTATTGTTACCTGAGCTGCACAGAAGATTGAAATCTGGACTACTAATGATTTTTTTTCACCTTGTTTGGGAGATTCTGTAGACAAGTTCACATGTAGCACAGATGCTAGCTGGATGGCAAAGTTGCTTTCAGACAAATATAAAAGGGAAGCAAAGCATCACCTTCCTTCAAAAGTAAAGCTGAAAAGCTCCACATCACTTCATATAAGCAGCTCTAAGGGAGAAATACTAAAAGTCATCAAGATCTATAACGGGAGAAGAAACTAGTTAGTTGGCTCTGAGTAGATTTTTATCTGCTCTAAAAGATGTTAGACACTCAAGAGTAGAAGTTGGACTTCATGCAAATCAAGTTTAAGGTAAATATTTACCAACCAGTTTGTAGGAAGAAATTCTTATTTAAAGAGATCATCTGATGAATTAGATTTGTGTATGTGTGTGTCAGTTGCTTTAGCAAGTTTCAAATTCAATAAAGTCTCCAAGGCCAAGTGTCGTGAAAGAGAACCAAACCGTTCCTCATCTCATTAAAGTTGAAGGATTTACAGGATCTAGTACAGGCAAGTATGATTGGGAACATGGAAAGGCAGCCGTTACAATATTTGTGTCCACACCTAAAATAGACATCTGGAGTGTACTACCACGCAGTTCCTGGTACTGGGATTAACATATGCAGGCAGCGAAGAGAGTTCAAGATAAGTTTTAGATAGTTTCGTGAATGTTGAAATGTTACACTCGAGGGTAAAGATCGAATGCCTCTTGCTCCTATAGGTAAAAGTCCAGTGTCTGGAAAGGGGACATGAGAATCAAAAAGCATTGATTTCTATTGCTGGCTCAGCTGGTGACTGCTTCTGTAGTCTGAGGCAATTTTCCCAGCCGATTTGTGACTAAATCTCAGCATCTACAAAATGAGGTTAGGAATCTTTTCTGTTTGACACCCAGCTAGTATTATTAGGACTTTTGTTCATGCTATTAATGTTTATGATGCCTTCAGGGATTTTCAAATAAAAGAGCATTATATGAGCCCAAAGTGTTATTAATATTACTTTTCATGTTATTCCAAAAGGGTATTATGGAAGCTGATGAATTAACATTTGCAATATTTTGTAGAAAGGGTTGGAATAAACAGTGTCAGTATTATTTAATGCACAAATTATCCCTTAAAGAGCATGCAGAAAACCTATAAGCGATAGCTTCCTTATTAACCTGATATTCGGCTTATACCAGACTCTCAGTCACCTAAAGCATCTGCCAAAAGATTACACATATGTATCCATTTTGCCAGCTAAACTCAGGGTGCCAGTCTACCCATTCCATCTAGAAAAGTGAAAGAATGTCATGAAGTTTCATTTGTTCAAAATTTTGAAAGATCTAGTAATGTGTAAATTGTAATTTTCCCTTTGTTTCACCGTTGATTTCTGAACTGTTCTTGATGCACTGTAATTCAGTTTTCTAACAGATGGAGTTTTAACATGATGGCATCCTTTGGGTTTTGGATTTTTGTCGGAGGTTTGCTTCATGTTTAATGCCTTATATAGATGCTGGACATATTTTTATGCTGCTTGGCTTTGAATGGCTATTAAAGTGTATATTGCAGGCATAAGGCACCTTCAATTTACAGTATTTTACCTACTTATGCCATTTCCAGGGCTCTCTATTGTAACATTATCATTAGGGTTGCTGGCCCTTTGCTGCCAACAACATGATTAAATCCTATTACAATTACTCTTGTTATAGAATCTGCTCATGCTTCTTGGCACTAAAGGTGCACAGAGCCATGCAGGTGGTCACATAAAAAGGAGCAATGTACTCTGAACTGAAATGTTAGGAGAGCTCTTGCCTAGAGAAGGCAAATAGATCCCCCAAGTCAGATATTACTGTATTGCTGTACCCTCTGGGGATGGATTTTCTTTTGAAGTTTAGTTTATAATACTAAAGAGGGTTTTGCTCTTATTTTGTTTTTCTCCCTAGGGAGTGAAGGAGGGGGATGTAATCTGGAGGAATTCTTCCTAAAGAAAGGCTCAGAAAAAGGCCCAATGATGACTAGAAAAATGACAGGCTGTTTTAAGACAAAGAGGGCAGAATCTAGTCAATGAAATAATGTCTCCTATTTCGTACACAATAATGGTGCTTCTTACACCTGGGAATAATGAAATGTGAGTTGGGATTTTTCCCCTCTTGTGGTGAAGCATTCAGCAATGCTTCTCACAACCAGAAGCAGCAACCTGTAACACAGGTGACACAAGGGCAGAGGTGCTCCCTTATGAGACTGACTTGCCTTCAAAACTATTTAACCTTACCTCATTAGTAACTCGGTCTAAGCATCTGTGTTCTGGGAAGACAGCCCAGTCCCTGCATGGTGTGTACCTGTGCAGGACTGCGGGAAGGGGTGCAGAGGGCTGGTTCAAACCACCAGGGCTTTGCGAAACCTCCTGTGTTTACTTCCCGCCTCTGTCATGTGTTAGCATGCTCTCCAGCAAAATACCTGTGCCTCGGTTTCAGTTTCCTCATCTGTTTCCTCATTCTCATAAGGTTGTTGGGAGGACTGAAGTACAGTCGTTGCTATTTATGAAACACTTAGAATAACACATTCTCCTAGCAGCAGTGATGCAGAGTGTCACTGCTGCAGCCCCTGGAACGGGCATGCACAGACGTGCTGACGTCTGATGGTACCTCTGCCTGATGAGAATGCAGTGCGAGGAAATTTGGCAAAAGAGAAAAGGAGCATATAAAAACATATCTAAGTCACTGTAATACAAGCTATTTCACATAATAATAATAATTAATGATTATTGGACATGGACTCATGCTGGAGTGAGCACTTCATGTGCATCATTTCACTTAACCCTCCAGTAACTCTATGAGGAGGCAAGACTGTTATCCTTAGTTTACCACTGAGGGAAATGAGGCCTTGAAAAGTGAAAATGATACAACTTACACATGAAGAGCTGGGAGTAGTTTATCCAGCTGCTGTTTTTCTACTTATCCCCCTCCTCTTCCTAGCTGGCTAGATAGATAGATAGACATAGAGATAGATATGAATAAGAATTGTTAACTTTGGGGTTTCCCTAGTGGCACAGTGGTTAAGAATCCACCTGCTAATGTAGGGGACACGGGTTCGACCCCTGGTCTGGGAAGATCCCACATGCCGCGGAGCAACTAAGCCTGTGTGCCACAACTACTGAGCCCACGAACTGCAACTACTGAAGCCCGGGTGCCTAAAGCCTGTGCTGTGCAACAAGAGAAGCCACTGCAGTGAGAAGGCCGTGCACCGCAACGAAGAGTAGCCCATGCTCTTGGCAACTACAGAAAGCCTGCACACAGCAACGAAGACCTAACACACCCAATAAAAAAAGATAAAATAAATTAAATAAACAAATAAATTTATTTTAAAAAATGAATTGTTAACTTTGCACTAAACCATAAATATGTATATAGTTACAAATATAAGATATATATGTGTCCATATATTACATATTTTCTCCAAAGCAGAACCAGATTATAATTAAATAAGAATTCATTTATAGACATGAAGCTCTAAATCCTCTATTAACATAACCACCTTTTTGTGTTTGCATGTGTATTAATTTGTATAAAGATGCACACGAAGTGTCTACTTTCTTGGAGCTCCATATGCATGTCTTGTCTATTCTCCTCAAGGTCAGTGGCAGAGTAAGGTGAGGGTGGTGTGGGGGTGTGGTCTGCCCCAGGTATAGGTTGTCAGGAGGCACACTATTTATAGGGAACTGAAAAACTATAATAAAACCAACTAGACGTCTGCTTACATTTTCTTATCACCATGCATTTCTAAATCATGCTGGTGACAGAATACGGCTCCTCCGCAGGGCAGGCCTCTAGTCCTCTCCCACCTGCCTCCTCTTTGGCTTGCCAATTCACATCTGCCTTAGGGTGGGAAACTCAAGTGGGATGCAAAGGAAAGGCTATATTTCCAATAGTAAAAAACCTATTAGCTATCTAGTAGATATTTGTTTAGCATGTTAGATGTTGCTAATGACTGCTGTTATGACACTTTCACAGCACAGAGAAAAAAGAAACTTCTATGGAAACAAATACATAAACCCAGAAACAAAGGCAAATAATTGCCACAAAACCACCTTTGCTCAATCCACGCCTTTTAACATCCAGAAAGGCCTGAAGGCACATCTTTTTTGTTCCTGTTGTTTGGCAGGGAGGTGTGTAGTTCTTTGATGATGAGAGGAGAATAGAAGAAGTAGTTAAGGATAAACCCTCTCCTATTTAATGGTTCCATTCTTTTCTTCTCCCCAAGGTGATGGATGAGGTACGGAAAGGAATAAGAATTCAGAACAGTATGACTAAATCACACTTGTTAAAGTTAGAAAAGCCCTGAATAGGTCAATTTTACTGACTTCACAGAGGGAAAAAAAGCACAGAAACCTATTCATGAGGAGTAAAAGGTGTTGTAATTCCCCACCCGAGCTTACAATCACTGTTTACTCACCTGCCCTACTACCGTTACTGTCATCAAACTTTATGGATAAGGTCATCCCAAGGCAAAACTATAAAGTATGGGGAGTTTTTCTTTGGCCCTCCCTACTTTTGGAGGCTCCCCTCTCGTTATCTGTGGCTGCTCCCCTAGCCGTCACGGCCACCATCATCACCACCATCTTCCACACTCCTGCCACCACTCAGAAGATGTTGAGGGCTTCGGCAGGACCTCATGTCCCCAGTCTTCCCCACGCATTTTCTCCCATCAACATTTTCCCTTCCTGTGTCCCATTCCCTGAGAATCCTGCCATGAGAAAACGGCTGGTGATAAATCAATCAGAGGGTCCAATTCCTGAAGCCGGAATGCAGTCGTCCCGGGTGTGGGATTGGCTCCAGGGCTCCTGCGGATACTAAAATCCAAGGATGCTCAAGTCCCTCATATAAAATGGCCTAGTATTTGTATATAACCTAAGTACATCCTCCTGTACACATTAAATCATCTCTACATTACTTTTAATACCTAATACAATGTAAATGCTATGTAAATAGTTGTAACGACAACAGAAGTGTTATGTAAATAATTGCCCACAACTTCAAGTTTTGCTTTTTGGAATTTTCTAGAATTTTTTCTTGAATATTTTCGGTCTGTGGTTGTTTGAATCCGAGGATGTGGAACCCGTGGATAGGGAGGGCCAACCATATAAAACAATTATATACACATCAAAAAGATATATACATAAAAATTTATAGCATGTTTTCATTTTCTGAGTATTGTTTTCTCTCAGTTAACGAGCACTTTTAAGGCAAACTGTCAGGTAGGCTTTCAGGCACAGGGCATAGCACACCCTGTTTCCATGGCTTTCCGTCAAAGAATGCTTTATTGTACTCTTTTAAGTTGTGTTTGGCATCATTCCTTCTTGTTTTATATATAATCTCATGTCTTTAAAAATATAACTGAAGAGAAAAGAAAACAGATTTGGCATGATCCTGTATTTACCCACATATTTACCATTTCTGATGTTATTTATTTCTTCCTGGGGATTCATGTTACTCTCTGGTGTCATTTCCTTTTAGCCTACCTTTAGAATTTTCTTGTCAGGAAGATCTGCTAGTGATGAATTCTTCCAGTGTTCATTTTTGAGGCAATATCTTTATTTAGCTTTCATTTTTGAAGGATAATTTTCTTTGCTGTATATAGAATTTTGTGTCAGTTTTTAACAACTTTATTGTGATATAATTTATATACCATACAATTCACCCATTTAAAATATACATTTCAAAGGTTTTTAAAATATTCAGAGAGTTGTGCAACCATCACCACAATCAATTTTAGAACGTTTATGGATATAGAATTATAGGCTGACAATAGTTTTCCATTTCTTTCAGCACTTTGATTATACCATTCCATTATCTTCTGGCCTCTATTGTTTCTGATGAGAAATTGGTTATTAATCACATTGTTTCCCCTGTATATAATGAATCATTTTTCTCTTCTTTTCAAAAAATTTATTTATTTGGTTTTTCTATTGACCTGTCTTCATGTTTTCTAATTATTTCTCCTGTTATCTGAAATCTGCTGTTGAATCCCATTAGTGAATTTTCTATTTTGGTTACTTGACTTTTCACCTCTAGAATTTTCACTTGTTTCTTTTCCATAGTTTCTGTTTCTCTACTGAGATTCCTGGTTTATCACTGTCATCATATTTTCTTTTAACCATTTACATTTATATTACATGTACATGGTTTCCTTCAATCTTTGAACATATTTATAACAGCTGCTTTGAAGTCTGTATCTGGTAAATCCAAAATACTGTATAAATCCACTCAAAGTCAATTTCTATTTACTGCTTTCCCCCTGAGTATGCGCCACATTTACCTGGTTTTTTGCACGTCTCATACTTTTTGTTAAACATTGGATATTTCTATAGCATATTATAGCAACTCTGGATTCTACCACTAATGTCTCTGCTAAGGTTTTAAAAATTCTCATTTCTGTTTGTTAGTCTGGCTTCCTAGGGGTCACCCTGAATAGCTTAGTGGTCAGAGACTGCTCAAGCGCCTTGTGCTCACAAAACTTTTCCTCTGCCAATGGATCTGTGTGTGATTTGAAGAAGTCACACAAAGTTCAGGCAATTTTCATGTCTGTCCCAGATTTTATTTTCCTCCCAGCTCTCTGGAGTCCCTCTGTGTGTTCACAAAGTCCCCAGTCAGTCGGGGATGTGTGGAGAACATACATGGCCCTGCTACAGTTCTCTCACTTCCAGGATCTCCCTGTTAAATTTCTGGCTGGTCTGTAAGCCTGCCACCCGTCACAAATAGGACTGCAACCTCAGGCTAACAAAGCTGCAGGCCTGCCTCATTCCTTTCTTACCAAGTTTGCTGCTTTTATGGAAAACACCTGCTAGCCATGGGATTTTGCTCTCAGCTACAGACCAATTGCATTCCCTCTGGCAGCAAAGCTGCTGGTTTCACAGACAACCTTATTCTGGTCTCAATAGTGCGCCAATTGTGCTGGGGTGGAAGAGAGATGGAAGCAGCCTCGGGCAAGAAGGCCACTGCCTCCCACTGTTTTTACCTAAATTCTAGCAGCTTTTCATAAATAAACGGTTCTCTCTTTATTGTTTGTCTTTGGTTGATTTCTACCCAGAAATGCTTGGGGGATTTGCTTTGACAATTTTGTACACTTTTACAGTTGGCTTTTGAGAATGGGATTTGCTGACCTCTTCCTTCCCCCATGGCCCAAAGTTCTACCTTCAAATCATGCATTTCTTATTCCACAGTGGACCCCTTTTCCACCTGTTAGTTTCTGCTCTCTGGAACAATTTTGACGCATATGCCTGACTACAGTGGTGCAACCTGTTGAACCTGTCCCAAATAAACAAAAGAGTCATGATGGCTTTCAAAATGCAAATTTTACAGTTGTTTAAGCCACCTACCAGTGGACGAGGACTACGAAATGATCTATAAGGGAAGGTAAAGATCAGAAAGCAGTCAGCATATTATTAATGGGGATTCACAATGTCCTTGTTATTATAAAAGGCACCGTAACATTATGGCATATTAAGAGCATAGCTGCCTAGCAGCACTGACCAATAATTGTGTGGAATGGTGGCTCAAAAAAATGGACGTAAAAAAATGATTTCTGAGAATTTTAAGAGAAAGGATTATTGCTGTTGTTCAAGGTTGGGGTTACCTATCTTCATCCCTGAATAGTCCTAATTCAGTTCCATGTCTGCTTCCAGAAACACATATCCCTCATAAAATACAACATGTCAGCCTACTCTCTGCAAGAATGTGTAGGTGTTTTATTTGAAGGAGGATTGACAGAGGAGTTTGGTTTAGGGATTGATAGACAATCTCACAAGAATTCAAGAATGGGAAAGAATAACACAGGGTTCATAGGATGGGATCTGAAAGGCCAGGACAAGGCTTTCCACCTTGGCTTTAAAGCAGGTTCATTCTAGTGGGTCTCTGCTTCTCCCCTTATTTTATTTATTCTACTTCCTCTGTAAACCAGCTTTGTTTGCCCATGGTCTCTCTGCTCCCACAAAAAGCTGCATGGCTTTGGCTTGCATGAACTGATTTTTATCTGTCTTTACAGATATTACAGCTCTTCTTCCATAACTGGCTTAGTCATTTAGTGCTCAGTTTATAATTCTCAAAAGAAACAGTCTGATTCATCCATTTTGGGTCAATAATCTCTGGCCAGTAGGTTGAACTTATTGCTATAATTATGATTTTCTATGGCCATCCTTTCAGCAGGGTGGAGATCTTAAGAAGGTGCATAGACTAGGAATGAGGACAATGACTGACATCTATAATATAACTGGTTTCTTCCTGAGTTTCTCCTCTCCTTAAGTGCTAAACACTTTGTTGGATTTTCTCTAAGGCAGATACACTCAGAATTTGATTGGGGTGAGCTCTTGAACCTATTTTGATAACAAATACTATTTTCAACCGGCCCTAATCCACTTTTCCATCTCACCTTTGTTATGGAGCTCAATTTTTGGTTAACAGATCGTTTAACATAAACGCCTGCAATGTATAATTTTAATTAATGCATGTAAATACATAAGAATTAAATCGAGGACAGGAGAAGGCACTTCATGTGAGGGAAAGAGCATAGCAAAATTATGGAGGCTGAAATGGTCATGGTTGATGTGGTTTCCTGTGGCTGTTGTAACAAATTACCACAAACCGGGTGACTTAAAACGATAGAAATGCATTCTCTCGCAGTTCAGTTCTAGAAGCCTGAAAGCAAGATATTATCAGGACCATGCTCCCTCTGAAGAGTCCAGGGAAGAATCCTTCCTTGCCTCTTCCTGGCTTCTGGTAGTTGGCAATTCTTGTTGTTCCTTGATTTTCAGCTACATCACTCCAGTTTCTGCACCTGTCTTCACACGGCTGTCTTTGCTCTGCGTGTCTGTGTCCGTCCAAATCCCTTTCTCCTTATAAGTATACTAACTATTGGATTTAAGGCTTTAACCCGGTATAACCCCATACATACATCTGCACAGACCCATTTCCAAACATGATCATATTCACACGTACTAAGGGTTAGGACTTCAACAAACCTTCCTGCGAGACATAATTCAACCCACAACAGTCCAGTTAGGAAACTAGCCTGAATGAAATGGAGGACATGTACTATGGAAAAAAATGAGGATAATCATGAAAATGGAATTCATAAGACCTGGGTCATAAATATTCATGGTGCAGATGCAACACCATATTAATCAATTCCAAAGGTGTCTTTCCCAAAATAGCCTACATAAATTTGAAGTATTAGAAGTATCTCCTTTAGAACTCTTCAATAGTGTTGAATTTTGTTTGATTATTCTTTGGTGCTTTTGTTTCTTCTTCCTATTTTGCTGAGAATTTCCAAAGATTTTCCCAAATCTTCCCCAATGCTTTTGGATTCCTGACTGTTACCAGAGATATATTACCTAGGCTCTTATCTAAAGCCTATCTGTAACTTTGTACCCTAAAACCTATGCTTTAGCAAATCCCTCTCCCTGACTTTTCTATTTTCAATCTCAACTGAATCATCCCCACCAACATGCATGAAGATACTATTATTTTGCACATCTCAAAAGAACTCTTGAGTCCACTTTATCTGCCAGATGCTGCACAAATGGTTTTGTTCCCCTTTGTAACAAAACTCCTTGAAAGACATCTGTATGCCCGTCACCAAGTCCTTTCCTACACACTCCAATCTGACTCTCACCCCATTACACCACTCAAAATGTTCTGGTCATGGTTACCAATAGCTTCCACATTGCTAAATCCAATGGTCAGTTCTCAATCCTCACCTTTATGGACCAATCAACAGCATTTGACACAGCTGACTACTCTTGTCTTATAGATCCACTTGCCTTCCAGGACACTATACTCTTCTCAATTTCCTCTCACTTCACTAGTTGCTCCTTCTAGTTTTATTTTCCGGTGATTCTTCTTCAACTTCTTAATATTTGAGCATATTAGAGCATCCCTGGATCTCTTTTCATACACACACACACACACACACACACACACTCCTTTGGCATCTCATCCAATCTCGTGGCCTTAAATACCATCTATATGCTAATGACTCCAAAATTTATATCACCAGTCCAGATTCCTCTCCTGTACTTCAGACTCACATTACTAACTGCCAATTGAGTATGCTTGGGTACGTAACAGACATTTCAAACTCACAATGTCCAAAGCTGAAGTCATCCTACCACCAAACCTGCTCTGCTTTTAGCATCTCCATCTCTGATGACTGGCAACTCCATTCTTTCAGTTATTTGTGCCAAAAATCTTAGTCTTTCTTGACTTCTTCCTTCTTCTCACACCTCATATGGAATCCACAAAGATTTGTTGTTCAAAATATAAAGTAGGTTCAAGATATAATCAGAATTGGGACTTCCTTGGTAGTCCAGTGGTTAAGATTCTGTGCTTCCACTGCAGGGTGCAAGGGTTCGATCCCTGGTCAGGGAACTAAGATGCCACATGCCGAGTGGCCTAGCCAGAAAAAAAAAAAAAAGATATATGCAGAATCCAACCATTTTCTGCATTTCCACTGATATATCCTCATAAATCCACTATCATTTCTCATCTAAATTATTACTTTAATGTTTTTCTAACCGGTCCATTTCTACCCTTGTCCTCCTACAATTTATTCACAACATAGCAGTCAGAGTACAGCTGTTACAATTTAAGTCATACAGTATTTCTTTTCTGCTCAAAATCCTCCAATGTCTCCAGGAGCACCTCATGCGGGGTAAAAGTCAATGTCTTTACAGTGGCCCATAAAACCCTACATGAACTGGCTCCTTGAAATCTTGAACCTCATCCTATTTTCTCGGTCACTAACTTCACACCAGCCATACTGCCTTCTTAACAATTCATCAAATGTGTCAGGTATGCCCTTGTCTTAGGGCCTTTGCAACTACTTTTCCTTCTGCCTAAAATGCCTCTTCTCCAGCTACTCGCATTTCTAATTCCTCACTCCTTCAAGGTGGAGTAATTATTACCTCCTCAATGAGGCATATCCCAATCTGCATCAACACCCCCTCTAAATATTCATTATTTTGTACTACCATCTTCTTTATACAATATTTCTTATGTTTATTGTTTATTATCTCCTTCCTCTAATATAAGGTTCGTGAGGACAGAAATTTTTGTCTGTTTGGTCACCAATGCATGCCAAGCACCAAGAACAATGAATACTTGTTGAGTGGATGAATGCTTTAACTTTTAAGCTAGACCAATAGCTTCGGAAGGCAAAAAGAATTTTTCTTTTTCCTCTAGTGATTGCGCCAATTAAGGTATAATTATGACTAGCGTAACACCAAAAACTGCCTTCAAAAAATATACCTCATCACTGACACTAGTGGAGAAGAGCTTCACAGTATGCTAAGGTCTTGGATAGGTTACTTTTAAGTGGCTGTACGCTACAATGAGTAATGGTCCTTCACCTTATTGTGTAACGCAGCCTAGCAGGGATGACACTATCTCTTCTTTGGTATACAGCTGGACTCTACTTCTCAGCCCTGGGAGTCTTAGGGAGGTTATGAGAGTAGTTCTAGACAGTAGAATAGGGTAGAAATTCAACAGAATAGGAATGCACTTTCCAGACTGATCCTTCTCCTCCCTTGTCCCCTGGTCAGAAGGAGAGGATGCAGTGGAGGATTCAGAAGCCCTAGAAGATGATGGAATCACCGGATGAAAGAAGGCTGAGTCTCTGAATCACAAGGCAGAAGCCCACTCACCAAACTCTTTATTGGACAACGATGTGAATAATAGCTAAAATCTTTATGGTTTTAATGCACTGATAGTTCGGGTTGATTTTTATATCTATTCCACCATGACCAACAGAGCCAGTTCCTAATATTGTCTCAGAAAGGTGGGAGGAAACCTGATTATGCAAAGCTATGAAAATGGCATATGTTAGCATCAAGCAAACTTGAAATCTCTGGCAAAAACCTTTGCTTTGAACTAAAATGCTCCAATATCTTAGCATTTCCTCTTGAAATAAACAGATTGGTGCTTTCTGGACCTGAGATGTGAATCTCTGGCCTAAGTTAGGATTACTCTTTGAATTCAATGGCAGTGTCGATAGGAAAGCAAGTTGGCTGTTTGTGTGCTTGGCACCACCTGGCTGCAGTTACATCGCTCAGCCCTAAACACGCTGGCTGTGTCAGAGCTGAGTACTGTCATTCTGCTGAAGTGGGGAGTGTGTTGGCCTGGTGGGAAGCCTTTTAAATTGAATGACAAGGTTTTTCTTATTTGTTACATCCCCAGGCCATTGTCAAATCATATAATGCCAGCCCAGGAAAGTAATTACAGAACTGTTGTGAGGCTGTTAGCAGCTGCTTTTCATTTTTCCCCATTGTGACTGGGATGTGGTGGAGAAAAATTGGGATGCCTAAGAACCACAACATAAACGCCACCCAATCTGCTGGCCAGTCACATGTGGCACTTACTTTCAGCCAAGGGAAAAGAGCAGCTTCCTGAAATGTTATTAGATGTAGATGCCAAATATAATGAAGAACCTAGAGTCAACTATCAGAGGCCAGGTCATGAGGACAGGTGGATTTCATGTATTAAATCATTACTGAAAGCGTCAGGCCACAAAAATCTAATTTCTAAAGACAAAATCATGTGTTGACCCCACTGAGCTACCCCTTCTCCTCTTAGCTGTTTCTCTTTTTTTCTAGTGTTTTCTTTATTATTTGTGTAAGGACCACAATGAACCTTCAGCTAATAATATGTAATTCAAAGTTTCCATCAATAAATGAGGTTCTCATAAAAAAGCAGCTATAAAGATATACGAAGGAGAAATGGACAATATTAAATGTATTTTCATCTTACCACCTTATTTTAATTTGGTCCTTTCGAATAAGAACTTTATAAGCTGGCCAGTGTTTATTTTCAAGGTTAATTTATTTCCTAAACTCTACTGAGTGAAGAATGGGATTGCTTTTGATAGGCTACTGATTTAAAGTAAAATGTGTATTGTTTTAAAGTTATAACTGTTTAAAGTTAATGGAAACTTCTTAAGATTCTTAACACAACTGAATGTTGTGTTTCCAATCAGGTGACAATCTAATCAGGATGAACCTTAAGTGATTATTCATTATTCATTTTCTTTGAATGAAATTGTTTAACTAGCATGTAGCTTTGCTAGCAAGTTATTATGTTCACATATAACCCTTTCTTGTTCTGAAAGTCATCACTTTCCTCTCCGTGGTTACTGAAATACAATACATACATTTATATGTCTTTTAGAGGTTGCAGAAGGCAGTTGCTTCCCTATACTCTAGACAAAATTCCTTCTACTAACAATGTGTTACCACCTTTCATGAAATAATTTATTTCTAAATGATGAAAGTGGTCAAAGGCTTAGGATCCAACAATATCCCAAATGAAAATAATTAGATTTGTGATAAAGATAAGATTGAGGTTTGAAACCTGTCGGTACATATCACTAGGTAGAAATAAATTATGGCTTGTCAAAAATGACAGATTTCAACAAGGTGCTTCCTTTTCACTTTGAGTAAGACCTTTTTCCACCCAGCAATTAACTTTATTCCCATTAATATTCAGTAGCATTGACAAGGCTGACAGAGTAAAGCTGGGTTTTATAAAACTAAAGACAGATTGATAGAGACTCATTACTTTGTCTAATAATTTCACCGTTGTATGTTAGATCTTAATAAATAAAGAACAAAGCTGTTGACTGTAGCATTGATTTGTTGTGCCAGGTAAAGGACTCAGATTTTCTGTGTATATTTGCTTTCTGTGATTTACAAATTTATTTTTGAAAATAAACAGTAATTTTGCCTAAAGGGTTGCAGAGGTGACACAATAATACATTTATACCATACCATAATATGCTTAGCACTGGTATAGTTTTCTTTAGGTATTTCTTCACAATCTATAAATAATAATTATACTACACAGTTAAATTAAATAAAATGAGTAACTGCACTTACACGACCCTTTGATTATAGATTGAGAAAGCTTAAGTGCAAATATATGCTTGTGGTGTGGTAGGAAAAGAGCAAAGAATTAACTAACAGCCCACGGGAACATGAAAACCAAACATTTTCATCTTTCTCCATTTATGATATAAAAAGTTAGAAATAGAGCAGGTTTCATGAAGTTTCAAGATGTGTCAAAGATGATGTTACTTAGAGATATAACATCTGTTCCGTTTTTGTATTTGTCATATTTCCTAAAAAAAAACTGAAAATGAAACACTGTGCTTTTCTGAGCTTATGGACACAGTTTTTTTGTTTTGTTTTGTTTTTTGTTTTTTTCATACAGGATACTTTGGCTGAGTTCAGCTTTGCTTTCTCTTCTAGAACTGTGAGAAAAAAATTCTCACTGTTGGTGAGAAAAATGTGATATACGCCTAACAAAATCAACTTGCATTTTTTTCTGCAAGTTTCTAAGTTGTCCTTTCCCTCTGCCATGACAGGTGACTTCTCACAGGTGAAAGTCTGTCATTTTCCCCCAAGAGTTCTTTTTCCTTTAACATTATATAGCTCAGCAAATTTTTTGCCAGGGGCAATATTAGTGAGTTCTGGATGTATTACTGACATGGAATTTTGCCACTTGTGTTTATTTTCTGTGCTATGACAACCTACTGTTCTGTGGTAGAAATGACACAATTTTCGTTCTCATCAAATTCATAGTTTCTGCAAAAGTCTAATTTTTCATAAGTGAAAATTCATGTAGTGAAAATGGAATCATTTCACACAGTTCTACTTTGGCCTCGAGCACATGCACTGAATAGCTCTACTCTTCATTCCCCCACTTTTGTCAGTATCAAAGTCTGCAGATGGGCAAGTCACACCTGAACACCCTAAGCAGGAAGTCTGTAATTAGGTTGTAACAGTAAAAACTTTGGATTTAATTTTCCTATTTGTTGTGTTTCCTCTGTTGGATCCCTCTCTGATGTTCCACATCCCTTAGATCTTCATCTCTCTTTAGCTCTTATCTCTCTTCATAGCAGTCTACTTCTCTAATTTCAGTTTCATTCAGCTCCTTTGCTGCCTCTCAAACGCCCCTTTGAATTACCAATGCTAATGTTTTCCTTCAGTTATTATCTTGTTTTCCTCTTGATTGTTTTGTTTTCTAATCCATTCATGAACCTGCTCCTGCTCTTCATTAATGAAGACTTTTTAGAGAGGACAGCAGAAGAACAGCTGCATTCATTTGTTAGTCACACATTTATTGAGAACTTTCTATGTGCGACACACTGTGGGAGAACACAAAGATGCTCTATACATCACCACTTCTCTCCATAGCAGCTGATGCTCAAACAGCACCAACTATGTGTCCAACACTGATCTATGTGATTTACAAATATCAACTTGCTTCACCCTCCCAACATTCCCTATGTTTTAATATGCAGGTTTTATTATTATTGAGGTATGGTGAGGCCAAAAGATCAGTAGATGACTGCCAATGAAAAGACAGTTTGTTACCCATAGTTCCCAAGAGAGGGGGACTTGTCACACTGTGCAGGGCCACACAAGGAAGCACCAGGATCAATCAGAAGACAAAAAGAGTAAAAGGAAAATGCGGGCAAGAGACTTTATTGTTGTTTCCATTGGAAGGAACAAGCAAGGCAGGGTAAACAGGCTTAATATTGGCTAGTTGGAATGATTTCAGAAAGCTCTGGGGTCTAGGGGCTGTCCCAAGTTGCCTGATGCCTGGCCTTGGGGTGACTGAGGCAGGGAAATATTGGCCTGCAGTATAAGAGCCTGAGAGAGGAGGTAGGAGAGGGTGTAGGCTTTAGATTGGTTAGCTTGCATATGAGAGACATACTCACAGACTAGTCACTTGCTATCTCTCAGAACTGGCTGGCCCTGGGAGGGGCAAGTAAGTCTCCAGTACCAATAAGTTTCCACATATCAAATCATCAGAATAAAAATAAGTGCGTAATACACCCTGGAGGCACAGTACTAGTAAGTATTAAATCTGGTTGTGTCCAGATTTGGACCCAGTAGGTCTGGCTCCAGAGTTCACATTCTTAATTCTATTTCATATTGTTTCACTAAGGAACTTGGATTTTTGTAAAGGAAATTTAAAATATGCAGTTTATACGTGATGTCATCTAAGTTCTGTAAAAGTAAAAAGGGGCTCCAAAATTCAGTGGAGGGAGATGTTAATCAGATTGGCGCTCAAGCAAAAGTTCAGAAGAAACAAAAATTGAATATGCATTTGAAGGATAGCAAAGATGCCCACAGATATGAAAAGGTCACTGCAGGCAAATGGGGTTGCCTGAACAAAATTGTGAAGATCTGAAATTAATGAATGGATTCAGGGAGTTGCAAACCACCCACATGGCATAAGCAAAGCCTGTGCATAGGAGATTGATGGAAACGATATTGGGAAAGTTATCTGAGATCAGCATTAAGAAAGTTATGAGTGAAATAATATAGGATTTGGACTTAATTCAGGGCAAAAATGAGAAAGAGTAAGAGGTGTAATATATACATTTATTTATATATATGTATATACAATGTCTTTGAGTAGGAAAGTAACATGATCACACCTGTGTTTCAGAGGTTAACTTGGCTTCTGTGCAGGTAGAATTGGAAAGAGGAAAAACAGAAGGTGAAAACATCAATTAGGACATTATTGAAATAACTCAAGTGAAACTTAAGGATAAATCAGAGAGTATTAGGGGGCTGATTCCAAAATCATTGTGGAGATAGAGTTGAGAGCACCTTGCTACTGATGTTTCATCTGTTGAAAACTCAAGGATAGACTCTTTTGGTTGCTGTATTAGGCCAGATCTCAGAGGCTGCTTTGGGCTGCAAGGTGGGAGAGAATGAAGAAAGATGTGGACAGAGCTTAGGAACGCTTGTATTTTGATACAGTTCAGAAGCTGATAATAAGTAGTGCAAAGAAGACTCAGCACCACTATGGCTCAGCATATCACTGTTAGTGGAATAAAAACATAATTTATAATAAAACAATACATATTTCAATATGTAGATGCTCAGGCAAGGCTAACCCAGAAGACTTGATGATGTAGACAGGTTCTCGCACTTACTGATAATGAATACGTTTGGGATTTAAGGGAGTTAAAATCAGAAACCCATCATCACAAGAAATTTAGGAGAAGATGAAAGAGTAGCAATATCGATGGTCATTAAACTAAAAATAAGTCCCAATAGACCAGACTTATTTTTCTATGAGAAAAAGAGGGAAATAATCTTAATTGATATAAGGATAACATGCCAAGACAAATTACAGACTTTGGAAACAGAGAAAATGATGAAGTATGATATTAACACAAACGAGCCGGGCCTTATTTATAAGTGCAATGTCAAAATAATTCCCAATGTTATGACGGGATAGTGACAAAGTATCTCTGAAAACATATCTCCTGCCTTGAATTTCTCCACATGTTGAGGCTCACAATCAGTCTCTGGCACTTAGAAAGACCCAGGAGATCATATCCTTTGATAAGCTATGGGGGATGGAGGGTACACTGCAAAAAGAAGCAGTGATACAAGAAACCAGTGAAAAACTATGACAGGGAATCTATGTACACTGGCAAAAACAGACAACCCTCAAAATAAATAATTCCAACATTTATCATCTATATTTCTTACTATTGTTATTCACAAAAAATTTTAAATATATGTGAAGGTAATAATATGAAATATAAAAACAATCTTTATTAATAAAATTCAGTGAGATCCTTGCATTTTGTGTATCTTCACTAATTTAACAATCTCTAATTCTAAGTCTGTTAAAAAGAGTCTCAGGTTTCCTTCATTATATATTTGCATGTGACAGCTATGTGTACCAACTGACACTGGTAAGTTATATTGGTGATTCAGTTATAATGAGTGACATTGTTTTGTTGATGCAATTTTCTGAAATGGGGAACATTACTCAGAAAACATAGTGCAATATTCCCTTGATATAAACAGTATTGCATCCCTGGAAATTTGAGTGAGTTTATAACTCTAAGGAAGAAACTTTGTTGGGATATGTAAAATTATTTTCTGGTCTATCAAATAATTGTAAACCATTTTCCCCCTACACAAGTATTAATTTCAAATTTCAAAAGTTTGAAACTCATGTACCATAACTCTCTACTGTGTAAAACTGACATATGCATAGTGGGACATCTACCATCTCTGTCCACCCACACCCTCTAAATAACATCATCCTCCATTTGCTATGAAAAATAAAAATAATCACATCATGTAAAAATTCTCCCTGTGAAGAACTACTGTTTAAGTAATGGAGCTCAATAGAAGGGAGATCCCTGCCATAAGACATTCTCAAACATATGCTAGAACCTCTTAGCACAGAAATGGTGGGCAGAATTCAAGCACTGGGTGAATGGTTGGACTTGATCAAGGTTGAAAAATCAAATGCTTACAGACACAAAGCAGGTATGAGAAATGTGTAAACTGGGCCAAGAGAAAGACAATAGAGAACCATGTGGTCTGTGTGACCAGTTGGCCCAGAACCATTTGTTGAATGAATATTCTTTCCTCATTGAATTGTCTTGGCACCCTGTCAAAAATTAATTGGTTATAAATACGAGAGTTTATTTTTGGACTATCAATTCTATTCCACTGATCTATACATCTATCCTTGTGTCAGTACCACACAGTCTTGATTACTATAGCTTTGTAATACTTTTGAAATCAGGAAATGTGAATCCTTCAACTTTATTCTCCTTTATTAAGATTTTTTTTTGCTTATTCTAGATCTCTTGAATTTCCATATGAATTTTAGGGTCAGCTTGTCAATTTCTGCAAAGATGCCAGCTAGATTTTGGTAGGAATTACACTGACTTTGTACATCAATTTCAGGGAGATTGCTATTTTAAAAATATTGTCTTCTGATCCATGAATATGAGATATCTTTCCATTTATTTAGGTATTCTTAAATTTCTTTCAACAATGTTTTACAGTTTTCAGAGTGCAACTTTTGTACTCCTTTTGTTAAATTTATTCCAATTTTATTTTTTTCAATCTGGATGTCTTTTATGTAGCTGTCTTGACTAATTGCCCTGGCAAGGTCTGCTTAGTTCTTTTTGTTTTGTTCTTTTAATAAATTTATTTATTTACTTATTGGCTGCATTGGGTTTTTGATGCTGCACAAGGGTTTTCTCTAGTTGCAGCAAGCAGGGGCTACTCTTCATTGTGGTGCGCAGATGCAGGTTCCTCATTGTGGCAGCTTCTCTTGTTGCAGAGCACGGGCTGTAGGTGCGTGGGCTCCAGTAGTTGTGGCACATGGGCTCAGTAGTTGTGGCTCACAGGCTCTAGAGCACAGGCTCAACAGTTGTGGTGCACAGGTTTAGTTGCTCCATGGCACGTGGAATCTTCCTGGAGAAGGGATCGAACCCATGTCCCCTGCATTGGTAGGCAGATCTTTAACCACTGCGCCACCTAGAAAGTCCCATGCTTAGTTTTTAAAATATCTATTTTGTTTTCTATTTCTCTTTTACTCATTATTTGTTAACTTGGCTCGATCAAACCAATCCCCTCACTCTTTCTTTCAGTACTTTGCATCTTGCTATCTTTCAAATCTTTCATAATTTAATCCTTCAAAGAAAACACCCCTGATTAACATGACCCAACTACTCCAGAGATCATTTTTGTTAACCAACACTATTCTGACACACTCATGGTCATAGTACAGATTGCCACTGCCATTTATCCTGTTACTGTTTATGATCTGGGACACTATTTCTCGAATTAAATTGTAAGATCTGTTGGGTAGGATCAATATTTTCAACTTTAAAGTCCTGAGTCCTATGCATAAATAAATGGCTCAAAAATGTTTTCCATTTGCTTTTCTTCTTTCACAGAGAAGTAATTCAGTGAAATGAAAAGAATACTACATTATCTTGAATCCTGGGTTTGCCACCTAAGTTCTGTATGTTGAGTGATTAATTTACATCTGAGTCTCAGTTTTTCCATCTGTAAAATGAGGGTAAAAATGTCTAACTTGCTAATAAAGATCAGAAATAGGCAAGTAAAACGTATAGCCCATGGCAAGCATTTGGTATACAGCATGTGCTTTCATTATTGATAAAAGCAATGTAGCAATTAAAAAACTAGGCTTAGGTTGTTTTAGAAATAAAGGAAAAGGGACAGGGCTTCCTAGGTAGCACAGCAGTTAAGAATCCACCTGCCAATGCAGGGGACATAGGTTTGATCCCTGCTCCAGGGAGATCCCACGTGCTGTGGAGCAACTAAGCCTGTGCGCCACAACTACTGAGCCTGAGCTTTAGAGCCCGTGAGCCACAACTATTGAGCCCATATGCTGCAACTACTGAAGACCACGCACCTAGAGCCCGTGCTCTGCAACGAGAGAAGCCACGGCAATGAGGAGCCCGCACACCACGACAAAGAGTAGTCCCCACTCGCCACAGCTAGAGGAAGCCCGCACACAGCAATGAAAACCCAATGCAGCCAATAAATAAATAAATAAATTTATAATAAAAAAATTGACACAGGCAGAAAAAAAAAAGAAATAAAGGAAAAGAGAGAATGGAAAACATTTAAATGGTTACAGAAGTTATTTCAGATTCCAATTATTTTTATTACAATGTCATATCTAAGTCCTCATCAGTGCCATATTTTCCTTGGAACTCTCACCCTTTATTTCAGGGGGAATATACAGCAACAAACAGGAAGTGTGACACATAGGTATGTACACACAGACACATACACACACACACACATGCCCAATATTATTTCTTATTTTATAAAAATTTCCGGCATCTTACACTAAAAAACAGACAGAGGAATAACATCAAGATGCAATTTACTGAAAGTCAATTTTAATGGCATATAGAGCAAAGTCAAAAGGGCTCTACACTAAGTCATTTTTTCAGTTTGAAATTAAGTGGGAAACCTTGGAAGCTACTTTTACTGTTACCAGGTTCATATTTTGTACCCATTAACCAGAGAAAAGTAATGCAAAATGTTATATGCTGATTTTTCCTTCTCCACAAACTTCTGAAATAATTCTCTTTGTAAAAGTTTATTTTTAAAAATTCTAACAATCAGTAAAGTTTAACCAGAGAAATGATACAATTAGGTAAAAAGCAATATTTCAACTTCTTGAACTTCATTAAAGCAGAGATTTCTTTTCTACATCATCTTTAATAAAGAAATATTTAATTTAAATATATTCTAAATAGAGCAAGTCAACAGACGTATCAGAGTAAATTAAAAAGTTGCACATTCTTGGGCTTCCCCCTTACCAGGTGTATTTTTGGATTTGCCCTCTGTGGGTGACCGAATAATTTTCAGTCTTTATAGAGATTTAAAAAAAAAAAGTCTGAAAGGTTATTTCATATGTACTGAGGAAATTATGTGTATCATCAAAGTCTAGCCAGGAAACAGAAACCACCTGAGTAGTTAAAGAGACTTTAACGCAGAAAATTGATTCCGTGGGTGATGAAAGAGCTGAGACACCAAACAAGGGACACTGGGGCAATGCAAAGATTAACAACAGCAGGAAGCCGCCCTCGCCCACAACTGATGGGATAAAAGGCAAAGGCAGTGTTCCCAGCACTAGTGGAAGCTGGAACCATAGTTTGGCCCGCCTACCAAGTGCTGGATTCATAAAGCTGCTGGCAAGGAAGGAAGAAGAGAGATACCCTGGCTTATTCCTCCCTACTGCCCCCTCCACAATCCAGTCTGAAGTCAGCAAAGCATGGGAACCAGAGCTGCCTCTTGATACAGAGCAGAGCAAGGGAAGGGCAGGGAAGGGGTGTGACAGCAAACAGAGCCAGGACACACATATCATATAATTACCTACTATGAAAAAGGAACACGGAATGACTGTGGCCATCTACATTTTGGAAGAGGATATAAAATGGACCCTGAAGTTTTTATTCTTTCACAGGAAAACAATCATTGTGTCTGGGACGTATCCTGCCTCTTGATTTTGCATTACACACTAGGCTTATCAATGCCACTATAGTCCCACTGCCAGGTGGATACCTAGGAGCAGGGGCCACGACATTACCCTGTCCCACCACAAACTTCTGGTATTCCAGTATGACATCACAATGTTCTAGTGATTTGCATATACACACACACACACACACACATTTTAACTGACAGAAACATGACAGAACATAAAATGTGATGGCTATAGCAATCAGCTCTGTAAACTGTGAAACATAAGTTGTGATCCCCATGTTCTGTGAGAGTGTAAAACTCAAACCTATTCGTCAAGACACTTTTCATATAATGAAAACTTTCATGAGTCGGGAAAGACATCGCAATGAGGTCAGATTTTGCTTCCCAAGCTATTTGGTCAAGAGGCCACACGCCCCAGCTACTGCTGGATTTGCTGACGTCAGCAGAAATGGGCTGGATGGCAGAGGAGTGTGACTGTACTAGACCATGGGTGGGAGTGGAGAAGAGCCCATTAGGACCTCCAGCTGGTTCCTAGTCACTGCAGTTAGGGACTGACTCCTGTCTGATGTGCAAAACCATTAAGAGGATATTATTACCCTTCATCTGATCTTGACAAGAGAATTTTTTATGATTAAAAAAAAAAAAGACAAACTGATTAAGCTGCATCTGGGTTAACTTTCCTAAATAACAAATTGGCAGACAGCCTGGAAACAATGTAAATTCTGCTTCATTAAAATTACAATCACAGCTGATTTTTCTTCTACCTAGCTGACTACTGAGAAATAAAATTTTGATGGCTGTATGGCTCACATATAAGGCAACATATAGTAAATTTTCACAGAAATTCCCATAGATGGGACTGGAGGTAACCACACAGGAAAACGGGAAGCCAGGAGAAAAAGCCACAGCAAGTGCTGGGCTTCTCCAGAAGTGCCCTAATACTCTCAAAACTGTTCTATTAAAAGGTCAAGAAAGGAGGCTTGCTAAGAATCCCTTTTTTTGGAAAGGTAAATATGGGAGTTTATTTGCATATTAAGCAGTCACAGAAACATTTTACAGTATAGCTTTCATTCACTAAAAACTGGCACATGATAATTTGAGTAAGCATTTTTCTTCTCCAACTAAACTTAGAACTCAGGGCACATGCTGCAAGAAAAATAACAATAAAATATTTTCTCTACCAACTTTGAAAAAAGCCAAAGAAATAAGATCATGGTGTGTTTGTTTGGCATCAAACGTGTTTTGACTTACTGTCTTTAGAAAGGGCCTAAAGGTTAAAAAAAAAAGGGAAAAATTGTCAAAACTGACTTTGTTTCAAGTCATTATGCCCAACAGTAGTTTGGGACCATGCAAGACAGAGAAGTTGGGAAGGAGAGGTCATAAGAGAAAAGTAAGATGCCTTCATTTTGAAAGATGTCCAACACATACTTAGAAATATAAGATTGGCTCCCTCTTTCACAAGGCATCTCAGAGGAAAAGCAGCTGGTTCAGGATGAAGATAAGTATCCTCTTCCCACTCACCAGCTGCCAGAAAGTCACTGCAATAGACAATGAACAAAAACTTCATACTTTTGTTAAGAAGCCTATGGACACAGAGGTTGCTGATGATGCTCTGAGTCAAAAGTGGAAGGGTTATGTGGCTTGAATCAGTGGTGGGAATGACAAACAAGCTTTGCCTGTGATCTAGTGTGTTTTGATCTATGGTCATCTTCATCTGCTACCGAGTTGGGGGTCTTCCTGTGATAGACCAAGGAGAACAGGAGAAAGAAGGTACAAATCTGTTCAGGTTGCATTGTGGATGGTAATTTGAGTGTTCTTAACGTGGTCATTTTTTTAAAAGGGAGAAAAGGAAATTCCTGGAATAATACTGCTATGCCTCATTGCTTAGACCCCTAAAAAGCTAAAAGCATCTGCAAAGTTTTCAATCTCTCTAAAAAGATGCAGTCCATCAAGATGCTGTGAGAAAGACACTGCACAAAGAAATTAAGGAACCCAGAACCAGAGCGCCCAAATTGTATGTCCTGTTACTCCATGCATTCTATAACACTGCTCTGAAGAAACAGCTTACTAGGAAAAGTAAGGACGAGGTTGAAGAATATGCTTAACTTTTGGCCAAGAGAATGGGAGACCAAAGAGAAATGCCAGGAATATTTCCAAGAGACAGAGGCTGCTCTCTAAGAGCTTCTATGCTAGTCTGAGTCCAGTCAAAAAGAATATTTTCTAAAAGTAACAAATAAATAAGATCAGATTTTTTAAAAAGGAAAGAAAAAATGTGGTATCAAAGCTTGGATAAAAGTCAGAAGTGAAAATGTAAATTCTTTGCAAACACAAATACCATAAATAAAATTAGAAGAGAAACAATGGGCAAAAAGGTTTAAACCACATATAAGAAACAGAAGATTGGTTTTCAGTAAACTTCTACCAATTAATAAGAAAAAGGCAAAGACTGTGAATAAGAATTTCACAGAGGAGGAGACAAAAACGTTCAATAAACAGAAGGAAAGATGCTCAGTCCATTAATAGCCAAGGGAATTAATATTAAGAGCACTATATATCATTTTATACCCTTCAGGTTAGCAACAAATTTTTTTTAATTTGATGATGTCAAAGTATCATGTAAACAGGTTCAAGTAGCCACACACTTCACATGCCATGCTAGCTTGAGCAGCATTTCCTGGGAAACACTCAAGGGACAGAAGCAGGTGCCCTGGAGCACCTCACAGCAATCTAGTAGAGCCCAACTCCGGGGTCTAGGAAAGCAACTCAGATCCTTAGGCTGTGATGCTTTTATGCAGCAGGATGGAGAAAGGCCAACTCCTTCCCTGGGAGGGATTTAAAGTCAAGTTTCAACAGCAACATAATATGCAGAACCTTTGCTACATTTCTCAGCTGCCAGTTTGGTGTTCACAGCTGGAAAGAATGCCTTTTCTTGGGAGTCAGGTAAGTGTGCATCGTGGTAAGTAAGCAAAGAATCTGCCCCCATGCTTTCATAGTTGAGGAAGCGGTGGCCCCTCAACTGGCATGATGGAGTGAGGAACTGTGGTCCAAGCCTTGAGACTGCCAAGTATTGGTGGCCTTAAACACAGGTCACAGCCAGTTTTCATGGGGCTTTTGGGGAGTTTAGCTCCCTTTGGAAAGTCAACCAACAGAAGATCAGTTTTGGACAAGTTAACACTTCCTTACCTCTCACAAGAATTAGCAAGAGTTTTGGGGAAATGGTCCTTTCATACAACACCAACAGAGGTTTTACCTTTTACAGCTATTTTGGTGGGGATTGGGGTGGGCAAGTGACTCACTTCCTGTTCTCTGACAACGTCCCAAAGATTTTACAAGATCCCAGAGAGGAATGGCTACAAGTTACCAGTCTCTCCAAAGACCCTTATGCCTAAAACATAATCAAAAAAACTGTAGAGTTACCCAGACTTGAATGGAACATAGAGCTTGGACAATGGACATTTCAGTACTAACCAGTAGAGACGGATAACCAACAGACATAGGATCTCAAGAACCCCTTAAAACTTGTTTATAAATTTTATCCTGTTTATTTATTTACTTTCAGCACCTGGACAGGGACTTGAACCCTGGACCCTCAGATTAAAAGTCTGATACACTACTAGCTGAGCTATCCAGGCACTCAAAACTTGTTTATGATGTTGGATCCCTGGTGCAACCTTGCAGAGGAAGAGCTTCAAGAACAATGAACGAGCCACCCAGCAGCCCAATGGGAAGAAATGGACGTTGAGTTGATTTAAAGAAAATGAAGAATTGCTATGTTTCTTGCAAATATAATTTACAAACTGCAAGTCCAGGAAAATTTTATTTTACTTTATTTTTTAAAATAAATAATTGTTTTATTTATTTTAAAGAGAATAAATATTGTTTTAAAAGTTCTGTGATTTGCTGATGTTTCATAGCGGTTGTGAGCATTCAAGGTAAAAAACTAGGTTTCAAATTACTCCATGATAAGTGCTTGAGATGTGGTTCTTAATTTTTTAAGCTGTAGTTTCTACAAGTGTAAAATAGGGATTGTTATTAAACACTAAGATGAATGAGGCAATGTTTATAAAGCACTTATTAGCACAGTGATCTCAATCAGTGGTTCTTTAAGGATAATATGCGCATTATAGGAAACTGAGAAAATAAAAGAGAGGAAAGATCACTCATAAACGGATCACCCTAGCACAAGTACCATCATTTTGGTAGAGTTTTAACGTCAGGGATTGTTTTGTTATAGTTGTCATGTCAGCTTCATGAGGGCAGAACCTCAGTACCTTTCATAGTTAACAATTTAAAAAAGTAATGAATTTTCGGGAATTCCCTGGCGGACCAGTGGTTGGGACTCTGAACTTTTCACTGCCGGGGGCCCAGGTTCGGTCCCCAGTTCAGAAATGAGGATTCCCACAACAGCACGGCAAACAAGTAAACAAACAAAAAACAACAGTTTTTAAATTAGTCGATAAATTGGAGTTAGTTTGTGTTTTTTCATATGTAGTTTGGTAATAAAATGCTAGTCGCTCTCAAATAGGTAGGAATGTTCTTTTAAAAACATTTTTAACAGTTTTTCTAAAAAAAATGAAGACTTTTATTTTTAAGTTGCCTATATCATTTCAAAATATTTCAAAAGTATGATTAGGCAGCCTCAAATGTATGAAGAACATTCATCAACTCATTTTTAAGCACTCCACTTTTAAGCTTTTCATTATTGTTCCTAATACATGTAAATAAAGATACTTTTTTTAACGTGGTATTGTATACGAAGAATCCACTTGCTTTACACATTTGAAAGGGCAGTTCCTCTTTTTTTTGTCTCTTTAAAAATAAAAGGGCAGCACGCACGTGGAATTGCTGGCTTACTTAAGATCCTTGAAACGTGTTTCTTCCCCAGTGATTTCCTCATAGCCTTTCCGATCCCAGTGAAGCTCCTGCTTTAGCAGGAGGCACACCACTGCTTGCCATCATGCTCATTTTGTACTTTCCTAGGTAGTGTTCATTTCTTTCCTGTCCTTAGTTAAGAGATGACTCAAAAGCAGCTTAGGTAGCCTGTCCTCCAGCTCAGTACTCATTTAGAATATCTGTGATGTGGACAAGAGGAAGCTAACTTTAAAACACATAAACTGAATCTGGGGGAGTCAGAGCAATCTCTAGAAGACATTCTGCGCCTCTGATGAGGACGCAGGCTTGCTGGCGACCCATCTGTTGCCACTCTTTCCCGTGTCCTCCCACACATACTCGGACTAAACCTTTCAGCAGAGACTAGCCAGGCCTCCTCCTCCTTCCTCTGGTTTAATGATAACTTGGCGCTCCAGTGAGATTCATTTTCCCCCATGTTGGTAAGTCTCAGTAATATCACAGACGAAACCAACATATATGATCATCCTTGATCCATGCATTATTCCTCTTCATTCTGCATTTGTTAACATATTTGACTATTTTACTTATAATTGGCAGCTTTAACAACAGATTCTTTGGGGAAAATACAAATTAAATTTTGGTTTTAGACTTCATCGTTGAATCCTGATTGAATAAAACTTCAAAGTTTTATGTACTTAGAGAAAGTACTATTAGAATTTCATTTTGCAGAATATTTCCAAGTAATAGCTGAAAAAAGTACATATAAATTGGCTCATTTCAGAAATATTGGAAAAACAAAAAGTAGATACAGGAAAAAAAATTAAATCAGTAAGTAGAAGCTGTTTCCAAGTGATATGCATAATAAACAACTACTCTTATAAATTGAAAAATAATAATAACTAAAAATAAACAACTCATCTGTAGAGCGCTACTTTATTTAAGATAAGGCATCTAACAAACTTCTACTTCTTTCTACACCCCCACCCCACCCTTCATCTTGTTAATATAATGTGAATGTTGAGTTTTATCTACTTGATACTAAAATATTATTTTGAACACTTGATGCTTGCTCTTAAGAATCATTTTGACATTTATGTTGTGTATTATAATTATACTTACAATAAAATTTTGACCTCTGTTTAACTGAAAACAATGTTCATTTCAGTTAAACACTAGTGTTGTTACCCAATGACGACCTTACTCTTCAATTCTGAAATCTGATTCCTCTCTCAGTTTTCATGTACAGGCATACCTTGTTTTATTGTGCTTTGCGGATACTGTGTTTTCACAGACTGAAGGTTTATAGCATCCCAAGGTAGAGTAAGTTTCTAGGCACTATTTTCCCAACAGCATTTTCTCACTTTGAGCCCCTGAGCCACATTTTGGTAACTCTTGCAATATTTCACTTTTTCATTATTACCATATTTGTTATGGTGATCTGTGGTCCGTGATCTTTGATACTGCTATTGCCATTGTTTTGGGGTGCCACAAACTGTGCCCATGTAAGACAGTGAACTTAACTGATAAAGGCTGTTTGTGTTTGGACTGCTTACCCATCAGCTGTTTTCCGGTCTCTTCCCTCTCCTCATGCCTCTCTATTCCCTGAGACACAACAATATTGAAATTAGGCCAGGTAATAACCCTACAATGGCCTCTAAGTGTTCAAGTGAAAAGAAGAGTTGCAAGTCTCTCACATTAAATCAAAAGCTGGAAATGATTATGATTAGTGAGGGAGTGATATGGAATGCCAAGATAGGCCAAAAGCTAGGTCTCTTGTGCTAAAGAGTTAGCCAAGTTGTGAACGCAAAGGAAAAGTTCTTGAAAGAAATTAAAAGTGCTACTCCAGTGAATACGCAAATGATAGGAAAGCAAGACAGCCTGATAGCTGATATGGAGAAAGTTGTAGTGGTCTCGACAGAAGATCATATCAGCCACACTTCCCTGTAAGCCAAAGCCTAATCCACAGCAAGGCCCTAATTCTCTTCAATCCTAGGAAGGCTAAGAGAGGTTAGGAAGCTTCAGAAGAAAAGTCTGAAGCTACCAGAAAATGGTTCACAAGGTTTAAACAAAGAAGCCATCTCCATGACATCAAAAGTCAAGGTGAAGCAGCAAGTGCTGATGTAGAAGTGGTAGCAAGTTATTCAGAAGATCTAGCTAAGATAATGGATGAAGGTGGCTACACTAAACAGTAGATTTTCAATGTGGATAAAGCAGTCTTATACTGGAAGACAATGCAATCTAGGACTTTCATAGTTAAAGAGGAGGAGTCAACCCCTGGCTTCAAAGCTTCAAAGGACAGGCTGACTCTCTTGATAGGGGCTAATGCAGCTGGTGACTTTAAGTTGAAGCCAATGTTCATTTACCATTCTGAAAATCTTAGGGCCTTTAAGAATTGTGCCAAATATACTCTGCATAAGCAGAGTATAATGTGTATATCAAATGTGAAATAAAGTTCAAGTTAGAATGTTAGAAATAACATAAGCAGAGTATAAATGGAACAACAAAGCCTGAATGACAGCATTTCTGTTTACAACATGGTTTACTGAGTATTTTAAGCCCACTGGTGAGACCTACTGTTCAGAGAAAAGATTCCTTTCAAAATGCTACTGCTCATTGACAATGCACATAGTCACTGAAGAGCTCTGACGGAGATGTACCACAAGATTCATGTTGTCTTGATACCTACTAATGTAATATCTATTCTGCAGTGCATTCATAAAGGAGTAATTTCTACTTCAAGTCTTATTATTTAAGAAATACATTTTGTAAGGCTATAGCTGCCATAGTGACTCCTCTGATGAATCTGGGCAAAGTAAATCAAACACCTTCTGGAAAGTTTCACAATTTTAGATACCATTAAGAACATTCACGATTCATGGGAAGTGGTCAAAATATCAACGTTAACAAGAATTTGGAAGAAGTTGATTCCATCCTGCATAGATGACTTTGAGAAGTGCAAGACTTCAGTGGAGGACGTCACCGCAGAGGTGGTGGAAACAGCAAGAAAACCAGAATTTGAAGTGGAACCTGAAGATGTAAATTGTTGAAATCACATGATAAGACTTTAAGGGCTGAGGAATTGCTTCTTCCGGATGAACAAAGAGAGCAGTTTCATGAGATGGAATGTACTCCTGGTGAAGATGCTGTGAAGATTGTTGAAATGACAGCAAAAGCTTTAGAATATTACACAGACTTAGTTGATAAAGAATGGCAGTGTCTGAGAGGACTCCAATTTTGAAAGTTCTACTATGGCTAAAATGCTATCAAACAGCATTGCATGCTGCAGAGAAACCATTCATAAAAGAAGAGTCAATTGATGAGGCAAACTTCACCACTGTCTTATCTGAAGAAATTGGCACACTCACCCCAATCTTAAGCAATTACCACCCTGATCAACCATCAGCCATCAACATCAAGGCAAGACCCACCACCAGCAAAAAGATTACATCTTGCTGAACACTTAGATTATTATTATTTTTTTAGCAATAAAGCAGTTTTGATTTAAGGTATGCACATTGTGTTTTTTAGACATACTGCTACCTCACACTTATTAGACTACAGTCTATAACTTTTATATGTACTTGGAAACCAAAAAATTCACGTGACTCTTTCGTGATATTCACTCTATTATGGTGGTCTAGAACTGAGCCCCCAATATCTCTGAGGCACAACTTTTGACTTTTTTTTTCAGTAAGATTATTTGAATTAGCAGACTTTCTTTCATATATCTCTGGTATACTTCTTAATTTTGTGCACAGAAGTATGGTACACACAGTCAGTGGTTTTATAGCACACAGGTATTTGACTGTAATTAAAAGATCTTGGAAGGTGTCAATGATACATTATGTGAATTACAGGAAAAAGTAAAGCTAAATACTCTTATACTCAATTAACTTGGCAGTTATTTAAAAGACTAATTTGTGCCAGACTTTCCAGGCTTTTGAGAGATAATAGCTGAATGAATAAGTGCATAACAAATGTGCGACAAATGAATCAGAAAACAGAAAGATCAGGAGAAGGAGAATCAGTTAAGCGATGGTTCCTAAATCATTATGCAGAAAAATGGAAATGTAGACCTTGATCCATTTCTAATAAATCTTTCCAAAATCTTTAATTCAAAACATAATTCATACTTGGTGTACCCCCCAAAAAATAATAAAAAAAAAACCATAATTCATTCTATCAAAAACTTAGGAGACAACAGAAACAGAGTCACATATGTAGAAAACAAACTTATGGTTACCAGGGGGTAAAAGGCAGACAAGAGGCATAAATTTGAAGATTGGGATTGACATTTACACACTACAATATATAAATAGATAACTAATAAGAACCTACTGTGTAGCACAGGGAACTCTACTCAGTATGCTGTAATGACCTATACTTGCAAAGAATGTACACAAGGATGGATATATGTATAACTGATTCACTTTGCTGTATAGCAGAAACTAATGCAACATTGTAAATCAACTATACTCCAATAAAAATTAAAAAACAAAACAAAAAACAAACAAAAACTTTGGAGAATATACTGAATACTAAAGGGAGTAAATAGATTATGCTGCCACACATGACCACTGACCACACATCTGGAGAATGTTTGTGTAGATTTTCTAAGTTATGTGACTTGATCTGACTCAGGAACACATTATTCTTTCAGACAACCAACCAAGGACAAAACTTCCTTATGATTAGATTTTCTGCTGTGTTGGATCTCCTGGGAAATAAAATTGACTGTCTCATCTTTCTAATTAAAAATTTCAGGGAACTCCCTGGTGATCCAGTGGTTGGGACTCTGTGCTTCCACTGCTGGGGGGGGGGGGGTGGTGCCTGGGTTCAAGCCCACAACCTGCATGGCACAGCCAAAAAAAAATTCAGGAAGCCTTATCTAGTAATCCAAGTAACACTGCCAGTTTAGACAGTTCAGTCAGGTATTTTAGGTCCTAGAGTAGATTCTAGATCCAGATGACCTAATTATTTAGTCAACATATCTATACCAAACAAGTTAATTAATAGCTACTTTCTTCTTTGAAAATACAACCATGGATAAAAGACATATTGAAATTAAGCTTTTAAATATGGATGAAGAAAAAGAATTTCTGAGAAGTCCATTTTTGCCCAAGCATTTGCGTAAATTTCGAGGAAGACAAAAGCATAATTATGATGACATCTTGGATTTACAAATTGTCCTTTTTATGAAGAACTCAAAGATAATTAATAGTACAGACAACATTAAATTGAAATAAAAATCAGCTCATCTGAGATGCTGCAATTGCAAATTTTGTTAAAATTGGAGGTTCTAATCTTTTGGACAACAGTGCTAAAGTTTTGCTTTCGTGCAACCCAAATAATTACTGTGTCTTAAAACACTTTATGCATTCCCTTAGAACACATGTGAGAGACTTATTATGCCCTATCATGAGAAGAGGCAGGAGGAGAAGACAAAAAGAGGTGAAGAAAATGTCAAACTCTATCTAAAAAGAGGGACTGAGAAGGTAATATTTTCCTAGCATAAGGTACCAATGCTCAAATAAAGCTGGTATTTTGGAGCCAACCAAGAAATCAGCCAACAAATGTAGTTTGAATACCTTCTTTCTTTCCTAGAGGTGTAAAAGGATGCCATGTGGGCTTCTTCAGCTTTGGAGGAACTCCAGAGAAATATCTCACCAAGGTTTCATGGCAGATAGGGAGCCAAACGCATCCTGGATAATATCCTTGTGGTGTGTGAAGGTGTTAAAGAGCCAAAGAAAAGTCATTTTCAGATTTCTCTGAGCCAGATTTAAAAGAAAAAAAAAAACTCACAAAGATAAAAAGTCAAACCTGACGGATTCCAGATGGGTTTAGTATTTCAATATATCCAACCTATACACACATCATTCCATTTCCTAATGGGGATGAGGCTTTGCTATGCTAGCCTCTCATGACCTATGGGAAGCAACACATCAGAAACAGAACGAACAGGGGGCTGGAAATGCATCTGAGAAAAAAAAGTGAAGGGGAGCAACTCAGGAGCAAAGTTGTTTGGCATAGACTGGGCTTCTGATCCCCACGATGGTGTAATGGAACTCATGAGACCGTCCTGTAGGATTTTAAATATGTGTAAGATAACGATGCTTAGAAAATTCCCCACTGGGAAAACAGAAAGTACATACCAAAGGTTTATTGGCACTGACCATGGATACATTCTGCTCCTGCAGCCCTTACACAGCTGCTTAAAATGAGAGAGGGGAAACAGGAAGGAGAGAAAAAGGAGAAAAGCCTTTGGAAAGCACAAAAGCCTCCAAACAGTTCCAATCTTAGAGTGTTACGATGTTAAAATATGAGGCACATTATCAGGAGATGAAAGTTCAAAGAGGCCTCCGCTTCGTGTTGGATAAACAGGAACATATGCCCAGGCTCAGAAATATTTCAAATGTGTTGTGAAACTTCACTCGGTTAGGAGAGAAATGTTAGAGTTCAACTGTGAAAAATTCAATTGCATATTTGAAAAAAAACAGGTGCTGGGAAAGACCACAAACTTTCCGAGTGTGTCAGCACTAAACACCACAATAGCAAACAGAAGTGAAAATGTTATTAAGGCTTAGAAAGGTTTTCTGAGCGATACATCAAATGAGCCCAAGTACTAGTTACATGTTATCATGAAAATGTATTCCTCTGAGGGAAAAAAAAAAATCGAAAAGAAGGAAACTGCAGCACTGCAAATATTTCACAGTCGCCCTTTGTGGGAAATGTATAAAATCAAGGGAAATTTGTGCTGAAGTCTCTATATACCAGAAGTGAGAGATCTCCGCGGAGGGAGTTTAATTGAAAAGAAGAAACAATTTTATCTACAAAATCTACGCCTGTAATTAGCTCACCAGAGAAGTCCTGTTCCAAAGGAATTTTACTTGCTGACTTCTGAGTTGTGATGGCAGAGGAAAAGATGTATAGTTAATCAAAAATCTTTTCTCAATCCTGTTACGGGAGAGACTGTTTAATGTAGTTATGCCATTCCTCTTCTAAGTGGCCTATATCTCTGTCTCTTTAGTATCCACTTCACTGAGAACAGAATTCCTTGAATAGGGAGGAAGAGCCATTAGATGCTGACTGATCATCCGAGCAACAACCCAGTACCAGCATGGAAAACGGAGTCCAGCAGTTCCTCAGTGAGGTCGATGCTGGGGAGCGGGACTGGCTTTGTTTCCAGTGTGAGGACTGTCACCTGTTGAAGCTGGAGTGCTCTCCTCCTCTGTCCCAGCCACACATCCCTCCACGGGGGCCACTCAACAGGCACTGCCGAGCCTTGCCCTGACCCACCCCCAAACCCTACATACTAAACTCCGGGCTTTTACTTTTCAGTCTTACAGTTTACAGATGATCTCGAACAGTGTCCACACAGAAACTGATGAATTATCACAACCTGAGCACTACGGGTCAAAATTACTCCTCTTGTTCTGTGTCTTGCCTTGAAGCCCTGCAGTGCATTCTGCAAATCTGGAAAAATAACCTATGCTACTATGCCAACGGGGTCAAGGGGTTAAGCTCCCCAGTTAACACTAGGATTTACATTGGTTGCGAAAGAACTGAGAGAGAAGAGAAAGTAGTCTGACAGAGTAGCAGGGTTGACGGAAGCATTTTAAAGCCAATCACTCTTCTTTTGAGATCTGCTTGTTCAATGAACAATACCATTTATTCATTGCAGTGACCTCCTGGAAACTCGTTTTCCCATCAAATATTTTGGAGGGAAAAATTTTAAATACGGTAAAAATGCAAACACACACATCATCATCATGATGCATGTCCTATTCAGATATCAGAACTAACAAATGCTTACAGTTTGTCACTTTGTTTCAGATTTTTTAAAAATAGAGCATTTCCGATAAATTTGAAACAGTCTTCGTTACCCTTCTTCACCCTGTACCCCTCCCCCCATCCCTCCCTCTCCAAATGCTATCATTATTTGATTTGTATACTTTTAGGTCTTGTATATACTTCTAGGTTATTGGATATATACATCTATGTATAAATAATATGATATTGCTTTGTATATTCTTTTAATTATTCATATATGCACTCATTCTGTACATATTCTTCAACTTGCTTTTTATCACTCAACAATGTGTTAGTAGTTTGTTCACTTTAATTGCCAGGTAGCATTTCATTATGTAATTGACCATACTGTAACTTTTCCCATTCCCCTATTTGATATTTCTGTTTTTCACTATGATGTGCAGTACTGTATGAATATCCTTATACACATCTCTACACACGTGCAAGAACTCTTTATGGATACCACACTTCCAAGCAGAATTGCTGGATTGGAGGATTCAAGTACCTTCATCTTTACTACATAGTACCAATTGGTTCTCTAAAGCATTATGTGAGTTTATATTTCCACCAGCAATGTTTGATAGTTCCTCTTTCTCTACATGCTCACCAACATTTTATATTTATATTGTCAAACCATTTGCCAATCTGACAGGTATAAAATAAAATCTCCCTATTTTAATTTAAATTTCCTTAATGATTGCCACGCTGGAAGATTTTTTTCACAATTATTGGCCATTTAGGTTTCCTATTTTGTGAGTTGTCTTTCATCTATTATATTATCCAATTTTCTTTTGAGATGTTTGTCTTTTTGTCATACTTATTTGTAGAAGTTCTTTACATATTCTGAATGCTACTATTATATCTCATATAAGTTTGTAAAAAATCTCTCTATATGGTGTTCATTTTATAACTTTGCTGTGACTTGTCAGAAAAACATTTTTAATACTGATATATCAGGTTTTCTCTTAGTGAATTATGGTTTTTGTGTTTTGTCTAAAATATACTATATTATAATTGCATACATAAGCATATATACATAAAATGTACAAAGAAAAATGTTTAAATTTATACACACACACAAATATCACCCACACCCACATATCCGTCTACAGAAGTCTGTCACCAGAATCATCAGGTGCTTTCGCTAGAAATCTACGCTATTCAACTGGGTCTGCTCTGTTGCTCAGCAATTGTTTTTCACCTCAAATTGAGTGCCAACCATATTAAGAAGGCAGTAAAGGATTCAGCATTAGAGAGACCTAACAGTAAGCTACAGCTCTGCCACTTACTATGTATATGACCCTAACCTCTCCATGCCTTGATTTCCTTACCTGAAACACAGCTATTATCATAGTAACTATCACACAGATTTCTCTGTCTTGATCCTCTCATGCATAAAAAAGGTGAAAATAATGGCATTCTTCTAAGCCCTTCACAGTTAACTCATTTGATCCTTACAACAATATAATGAAGGGGGCACTATTATTATCTCCATTTTACAGATGAGAAAACAGAGGGACAAAGAAGGCAACTAACTTGATCGAGGCCATATGGTTAACATACAGCAGAGGCAGAATTTAAACCTCCAGAACTCATGCTCTATATCCTTTCAATGTACTGCCTCCAAATAATCATTCCTTGTAAGTAAATGAAGAAATGAATGTAAAACACTTACCCTCCTGCTTCGTCTACAGATGTTCTCTATAAATGGTATTTATTTTTATTTCCCATAAAGTCTATTCTAAATTTTTCACTTTACTCTAGACTTGAATGTGTACTCACAGATGACCTTACATTAGTATGTCCCAAAATCTTCTGTAGAACACTAGAGCCATGGAATCTATGAATTGCCTATTAAAATTGTCATATAAGGCTTTTGCCTTCCCCCCTCCCCTTCAAAACACCTTTGAGAAACCTCACCTGCCTTAACTTTTACTTTCAAAGTTAGGACCCTCAAACAAGTGCACTTTCAAATTTTTTCTTCTGATTTACAAATAAAGCACCTAGTATAAAGCCTGGAATATAGCATGTGTTGAATAAATGACAGATTTTATTATTTGGACTCTCCAGTGTCAGTGTGCAACAGGATAATCACATCCTCTTCATAGACTGACTTGGATTTCTTCAGCAGCGTGAGTAAGAGGTGGGTATAAGCAACAATGGGATATTAAAAGAAGAAAGTTTACCTTCTCTTCTCCTTCCAACAGAGAACGAATTTCACCTTCTTTCCCAAGGTAACTCCTCTATTTATGTCAATGCTCTTACCCATTTTTGCCTCTTCAAGTATCTTAACCCCTCTTTCAAGTTTTCAACCTTTTGTCCTCTTCTATTCTCTAAAACTCTATTTTATTGACCCTAAAGATATCATCACTTGTAAAGAAGGAAAAATGCTGCCATTAAACTAGGATAGAACACTTTGTCTCTTACATATATCTCTCTTGAGCCTACATAGAAAGGAAAAGAGAAGCAAATCAGTTGAATAAGGTATTCCTAAAACTCTGCATTCACAGGTCAACTCTTCTCATACTCAGGATTGTTGATGATATATTTCCACTCAATATTACACTCTCTGCTAACAAGAGTGTGACACGCCCTCGCCTATGATGCTCTGCTGCTGTCTCCAATACGTTCTTCCAGTTGCTTCCCCTGTCCTCTAAGCCTTGACATGCACGTGCTGACAGCGACTAGAAGTCGTGACTGCTGCCTCGCCAACAGCAACTACAAAACGCATCCTGATTTCAGAAATATGGAAAATGAACCAAGAAAAAGTCTGCCATACAAACAATGAAACAGAAGATCATCCTCTTCCTGACTTATAAACATGATAAAGTCCCCTCATAAAGTTAATGAGAAAATTAAACACTAGAGGTCGAAAAGTAGTAAGGAAAAGCAGACAGGAACAAAACTTCTTTCTCTTCAAACCAACGGTGTGTATATCAATTTAGTAACATTTATTGATTCATTTATCAAAAATTCTGATCCAATATGTGTACTTTTTTCTTTGTGTTCCATATGATTTTTCTGTACATCCTACACTTTTCAAAAATCTAACTAGACAAGTGAGCTTTTCTTTCATAGGATAGTGATTTTTTATGGTCTTATCAAGGTTATAATATTTACCTTATGCTTTATAGTATATTTAAGTATATTTTATATTATTTAAATATACTTTAAACAATTAATTCAGTGACCTTCCCAAAATGCTGAATCCACCTAACCAATCCAATGTTTAAAAATTCTATTGTTTGGGACAAAAATGATAAATGATTTCCATACACTATTTAAGAAAATATCTGCAAAATTTATTTTGCAAAATTGATGATATTTTACTTGTTCTTAGTAAAAAAAAGTCCTGGCAAAACATCCAAGATTGTAAAATAGCTGCTTTAAAACTTTAAGAAATTGAATTTGCTTTTTAAGTATAAGTAGATAAATTATTTACTATATAGTTTTAAAAGATATCTTTATCATAATAATTATGTGAAAATTATTAAGTTTTTCTCATTTCATACAAATTGTTGTATTGGCCTAATTCTTGAATTCCTGAATTGTCTTGAGTTATTTCCCCCAGAACAATGGAGCATTTTAAACCATAGGGCAAAGAATCAAATAAATAAAAATTAAACAATGAATCTCCTTTATTTCCCCATCCCCATCTGGCAGAGACAGTAACACCGACTAGATATTTCACTTACTCCTTTTATTTTCTGTCACACCCTTGCAGTGAGGTAGAGCCACGTAATTCACTCTAGTCAGTGTGGAATGTGAAAGTCAGGTGTGCCACTTCCAAACTGAGGCAGTTAAAAGCCCTTGTAAGACCTTCTAATCCCTCCCTCCTCTTACTTTGAAAATTGAGTAGGCAGGGCATTCCAACCTTTGCAGCCACAAGATGACGGAGCTTCCGTCAGCCTGGGTCCATAAGTGAATGTGTGGTATAAAGCCCTCCACTGACCCATGTGGGATATGTAACATGAGCAAGAAATAAGCTTTTGTAGTATTAAGCCACTGAGATTTGGGGATTTTGGTTATTGCTGCATAAATTGGCCAATCCTAACTGATACGCATTCTGAAAGATTTAGGACATGTCAAATGAAACAAGTGTCAAGGACATAATATAGTAAAAGGTAATATAGTTTGTTTTCGTATATGAAATTACAGTATTTTACATATTTTCTTCATAATTTTATTTCTTCTAATTTTTAAAAATAAGCATACTTTTTAATACGTAAAATTAAATTTTTTTCACAAATTTTTTTAAGGTAATAGTTTTTTTTTTTAATGGATTACAGAGATGTACAGACAAGGTTGCTCAGTCTGTTTCGCAGGGGAGAGCAAGGGCGAGGTAAGTGGGTGCTTACATGCTGTGACCCTGAGGTCACAGTGAAAGAAGTGAAAGAAGATTCGTGGTGGCAGTAGGAAAGTTGTGGTACCATACAACGTGGGATAGAACATTAAGAACAAATGTCCTCTCCTAAGTAAAGTTAAGTCAGAAAGAGAAAGACATATACTACATGATATCACTTACATGTGGAATTTAAAATACAACACAAATGAACATATCTACAAGACAGAAACAGACTCACAGACATAGAGAACAGACTTGCGGTTGCCAAGGGGGGATGGGGGAGGGGTGGATTGGGAGTTTGGGATTAGCAGATGCAAACCGTTATATATAGGATAGATAAACAAGGTCCTACTGTATAGCACAGGAAACCATATTCAATATCCTGTTATAAACCATAATGGAAAAGAATATGAAAAAGAATGTGTGTATATATATGTTATATATATATATGTTATGTATATATATATATATAACTGAGTCACTTTGCTGTACAGCAGAAATTAACACAACGCTGTAAATCAACTATACATCAATGATTTTTTTTTTTTTAAAAGAACAAATACACTCTCAACGGAAAATGCCTTGAATGTAAGTAACGAAGCCGGAGAAGAAGAGCAGAACCTTGAATTATCCGAACAGCAGCAGAGGTAACTGCCTGAGCAGAGAATAGCATTTATGTCAAGGTTTTGTGGCCCTTGTGAAATTCTCAAAGTATTCTTCAGTCTGTCCAGACACTGACCCGTTTTCCTTTGGCTCCCCTCAGCCTCTCTTTCTTTCCTACTTTGTCTCTGGGCCTTCTCTCTTCCATTCCATTTTCTGCTTATTTTATTCTCAGGAACCATCATGGCCTCAGGATATTTTCCATTACTCAGAAAGTTTTCCATTACTGTAAAAGCAGTCAGCATGGCAAACAGAAAACGCATGGCCTTTCAGATGAAAGTGAAGTTGGAAGAGTTTCTTCCTGTCCCCTCATGGTGAAGAGTGAAGGTTGTAGAGAAGGATGGAAAACACGCTTGTTCCCGATTTCATGAAGGTTACTGCCCCAGAAGCAGAAGATTGTTTTCCCTGATATTGGTTAGCCCATCGGGTAAATGTTAGGGCTGGGAGCTTTCCTTTGTTGCAGCACAAACATTGATTATTCGATTTACTTGTTTTCTATTCAATAGGGCAAATCCACAAGCAGGGAAGCTCCCTGGTTTTCGACATGACATTGATGTAAAGCTTAGAAGACACTCTTCTTAAAAGCAGAGAGAACTGTATGAGGGTTTGATTCCGTGCCACGGTGATAATGAGGGCCGGCTAAGGAGGTCTGTGACTGGCAGCACTGGTGTGTGCTTTAAGACACGCAGCGGTGCCAAGAAACAATACAAAGTGTGAGAACAAGCAGACTGAGTCACGATCCATTGCAGATTCTAAATGGTACACTTCTGTCTCTATATATAGCATGTCAAAAGTGTCATTTCTGCTGTCATGAGAACTTTTTAGATTGTCACCACCATAAGTACTGCAACAACAGTAGCGTTTCTTTCTATTAACTACATCTGAATCCCACGGCAAGATATAGTTTCCCCTGACACATGAGTTGGGGAATATTAGGATGGGAGATTCTCTGGGGGAAATGGGCACTGCTTCTTGATTCTACGTAAAGAAAAGTCGTTCTGGTTGACAAAGACTACAGAGTGTTGTACTTTTTTGGATTGGGCTGTCAGAAATCTCCAAGTGTGGTGTGAAAGATGGTATGATATTCTTTCAGCAAGGCTATTTTTCTAACGGATGTTATGTGGGTTTGAAAATAGACTGGGAGCGCCCTCGTTAATAATCCTCCTGCATCCCGATCGTGCAGCTGAGGTGCTGGAGGCGAGGCGCTGTCACGTTTTCAAATGTAGGGGGAAAGAAAAACACTTCAGAGGGTCACATGTATTTCTCTTCTGTTATTTCTGCCTTTAAAAAAAAATACATCTTTGGTTCATTCTGGAGAAAAGCTCTTATTTATGCAGATACATTATAAAATAAAGTCTTCCTTTGTTACATAAGACAAAACAATTCTTGGGAATGCCTTTGGGGATGCTTTAATGAATGATCCCTTTTATTTATTTCTTTTCCTATGTGCATTTTAAAAATCTCTGGTAAAAATAAATCTAGTTGGTCTTAAGAACACAGAAGTGTTCTGACTACAGAAATCTCACTATGACCTGACGTAGGCAAAATTCACTTTATACAAGCTTTAAACACACGCACGCACGCATACTTACTGTGTGGCACTAGGATGAAAAAAAGAAGCCAGGTCCTTACCCTCAAAAAACTACAATATGATTTTTTTTAAGCTCTAAGTGCTGACTCTTTCTTTTTTATTTTTAAAAATTTTATATACAGTAAAATGCACTCTTTTGGGCGCATTGGTCTGTAAGTGTTCACAAATGCAAACAGTTGTGTAATACCACCATAATAAAGATATAAACAGTTACTTTACCCCAGAACATTCCTCCAAGTCCCCTTGTAGCCAAACCCTGCACTCACCCCAAACCTGGCACCACTGATTTGTTTTTTGTCTCCACTGTTTTACCTTTTCCAGAATGTCTTATAAATTGAATCATTAGTATGTAGTCTTTTTGAGTCTGGCTTCTTTCACTTAGAAAAACATATTTAAGATTGACTCATATTTTAAAATGGATTTATAGTGCATTTTATTGCTAAAGAGAATTCCATGGTTGGATATACCACAGATTGTCCATCCCTGCATCAGCTGAAGGACATCTGGGTTGCTTTTAGTTTTTGGTGGTTATGAATAAGGCTGCTATCACTATTCATTACAGGTGTTTGTGTAAACATAAACTTTTATTTCTCTTGAGTGAATACCTGGAGTACTGGAACAGCAGTAGAATGTTAGGTCATAAGTAACTTTAAAAGAAATTGGCAAACCGTCTTCCTCAGTGGCTATACCTACCATATTGCACTGGATTGGCCATATTGCAATATTCCCACCAGCAATGTACAAGAATTCCATTTGCTCACAGTGCTTGCTCACAATTGGTATTGTCAGATTTTTTTTAAATTGTATTTATTCTGATAGTTTCTAGTGATATTTCATTATAGTTTTAATTTACATTTTCCTAATGACTAATGATGTGGACCATTACGCCACATGCTTATTTGTGATCCATGTATCTTCTTTGGTGATGTATTTGTACAAATCCAGAAAAATGGATTCTTTATTTTCTTACTGAGTTTTAGAGTTCTGTACGTATTCTGGATAAAAGTTTTCCCTTAGATATGTGTTTTGCAAATATTTTCATGAAGTCTATGGTTTATCTTTTCACTCTTTTAGCAGTATCTTTTGCAAAACAGGTTTTCATTTTGATGAAATCAAATTTATCAATTTTTCTTTTGGTGCTTCTGGTGTCATATCTAAGAAATACTTGCCTGGCCCAAAGTCACAAAGTTTTTCTCTTTTTTTTTCCTTCTAGAAATTTGATAGTTTTAGATTTTTACATTTAAGCCTATGATCTGTTTTGAGTTAAATTTTGTATAAAATACGAGGTATGGACCAAGGTTTATTTTATTTCTTTTTCGCTTTGTCCAATTGCTTTAACATCATTTGATGAAATACTATTCTTTCTTCATTAAATTGCCTTTGCACCTCTGCCAAAGATCAATTGATCAAATATGTGGGGGTTTGCTTCTTTTTTTTTTCTTTAAGAAATTTTATTGAGATACAATTGACATACAATAAACTGCATATATTTAAAGTGTACAATTTGATATGTTTTTCTTATTAGTAATGTATATATGGCAATCTGTGGGGGTTTACTTCTGACTCTCAGTTCTGTTCTCTTGACTATGTGTTTATCTTTACACCAATGCCACACTGCCTCAATTACCATAGCTTTATAATAAGTCTTAAACACAGACTGTGTGAGTCTTCCAATTTGTTCTTTTTCAAAATTGTTTTGGCTATTCTAGTTCCTTTGCCTTGCCGTATGAAATCTAGAATCAACTTGGGGATTTCTACCAAAAAAAAAATACTGCTGGAATTTAGACTACGATTGCTTTGAATCTGTATATATTTTTAGGACGTAAACTTCTACAAAACACAACTAAAAATCCTAAGAGGCATCTTAGAATCAATCCACATGGTAACATTCCTGTTTGTGAGCTTGGCATTTGACAGTCGTATAACACTTCTCTTTTAGAACAGTACCCATTGGATAAAGCACTGGAGAAAAATATTGAGATTAGAACACCCATTTCTTGGCCCAATACATTCTGATAGCAAGTCTCAGCATAAATAACAACTTATTTCTCAGGTATGCAAATCAACAGAACAGGCCTTAGAAGCCAATATAATTAGGTATAAGAAGATAGCTCATTTTCATAGCATACTCGGCCTACTTGCCTCAAAATAGCAAACTTCAAACTGGAAACATGATTCTCTCTGCAGGAAGACTGAGTGGTGTCGCACAGAGAACCACTGTCTCCTACAGTGTCCCTGTCTGTTTGTCCTATTTGGAGAATGACAACACAGCTGCTTAGGGACACAGGTTCCAAGTTAAATTATAAGAATGAGGGATGTAAAGGAGTATTCACATCATATTGGAATAATTCTTACTCCAAAGAGAACTTAATGAAAGGGAGCCTGAAATTCACGTTCATGGGACCCTAAGATAGCTCCTATAGTAATATCACAGAAAAGAATAGTACTCTTTTCAGTGGCTCATCTACACTCTGTTTGTTTCTTCCCTTCAATTAGATTGTTTGATGTATTGCCAGTTTTCCTGGTTTCCTGCAGATTTCCATTGTAGAAGTTGTAAAAATCTTTTAATTGCACCAAACCAAGTACCCATCCTTTGTTGACATGGGGCTGGGTTGTGTCTTGAGAAATTTTCAAACAAAGTCTGTGGATAAAAGTATAGCAGCATGTTTCGCACATTGAAGGGGAAAAAAATCAAAGAGAACTGGCTTTTTTTTTTTGTCACATGCTTTCTGGCATCATTTTAAATTTATTTATAAAACTGCTGTCATTAATATTATGCTCACTTGGTTGAAATTATTTTGTTTCTCCCCTTTGGAAATAGAGCTGTTCAAGACTGATAAATAATAACACATTATATAAGTACTGTGGATTATTTAACATTCTGATTAATGAGATATTTTCTATCCAAAAATGACAATCTTCAGAGCTCTGCAGAGGTAAGCTTGTCAATCTCAGATCATGAATAGTGTTTACATCTGAAAGATGAATCTGATACATTGTTAAAATGGTTAATTTTGCCCTCAAATCTTTTTTATGAAACCACTGATAGAATAGTCAGAATGAAAAGTTCTCATTAAAAACTGACCTTGTTTGTATGGCATTAAGCCAGACCAGAAAACACAAGCTCATTCAAGCTCAATATTTTTTGAGAATATAGATTCAGATTCTGCTAAGGCTATTTTCACTTTGGTTTATTATCAAACCAGCAAATAAGCATGGCAAAAACTATAAAGGAGATGGGGATATAAGTGAGTGGACTATACAGGAGACTAGGGTACAATATAGCTTACCCTGCTGCAGCTTCTCTTGTTCTGACATTCCATAAGGAATTTATCCAGTCATAGGAGCTGGAATCTTAGGCTCTCTCCCCTTAATTCTTTAGGGTAGAGGATGGCAGGGGCATCAGCCTGATTAGTATGTGAGGAAATTCTTGCTGTGCCCAGTTACCTACCTCCCACACCGTCAGCTTTTCTTTTCAGGGCACTAGGCTGGGCCATGGTCTGGCCTAGGTGTTCTTCCTCCAAACATGCTGCATTCAGCACCACATCCACTCAGTCCTCATTAGGCTATTCGCTTCTCTTTATCAAGCATACTTCCACTGGCAGAAATTTTGCTAAGCTTTGTCCCTGTTTTAAGAGAAAGATATGTTCACAGCAAAGCATATTTAAACACTTGGATTCCTCAGCCTTTGTGGCTAATTTTTAACTAATCTAAGAGACTAAGGAAGTTCTCAGGAAGCTAGTGAGGGCGCAGCCATTAAGAGCAGTTGGATAATCATATAATAAATTAAAGCCTGATTGCTTTGGATTTGCCTTTTGTAGGAACAGATTTACAAAAAAACGAAAAAAGAAAAACTTAATGCAACCCCCAAATCATCAAACCTATGTGATTTTAAACAGCATCAAAAGAAAAAAGAGACTAAAACATTGGTTTTAAACAAAATGGCTCCAACTACTTTTCCAGACTCTAAAGAGTTCTATGTCTCTGGATTCTCAGTTCTTTGGTCACTTCAGAGTTTTAAAGAGAAGTCGAATAAGTTTCCTGACAACAGTTTATTCAATCACACAGAACAGATTAAAAACGGGTTGTATCCATGGGAAGAAGTATTCTTTACAGTGTCAGAAGCTCCCCTGCTCTGTCAGTGAGGGAGAAGAATCCCTCCTTACTCTGAGGGAGTTGCCTTCTAAGCTCATGCTTGATGCAGTCAAACATCCTGATGTTCTAGTCTCTCCACAATAATATAGCAATATAATCTTAACCCTGAGCACCTCCAGGAGGAGATCAAGACTGAGAGCAGAAGAGGGTGCAGCTGCTGCTAGGGAGGAGTTTAGAGACCCTATAAAGGAAAAGGAACACTCAGCACGGGAATGCCATGGTTCCCATGCACTCTTGGAGAGTTCAAAACCAGAAGGAGTATGGGGAAAAGAGCAGTATTAAGGAAAAGATTTGAGAGATCAGACTCTTCATTGGGCTCTCAGTGGTGCCTATAAACTAGAGATGGTACCTCATGGAACCTAAAAACCATGCTTTTAAGAGAAAAAGAAAACCATGAATGTAGATATTTAACTCACCTCCACTTGCAATTGCCATGAAAAAGACTACAGAGTATGAAACTAACATTCCAGCAGCAGTGCTGGAAACCAGGGGGAAATACCACTCATATGCCAGACACTTGGAATTTCTATTGTATTGAAGGTGATATAGAAGGCCAACTGGTGACTATTCTATACCGTGAATTACCTGGGAAACAGGTATAGGAGACCCTAAAATAACACACTGATACCCTATAACTGAGAAATTAGGGCAGGATATGGAGTAGGCAGCCACACCAAACAGAAAATATGTGTGGATGAGCTTTAGTCTAGAACAGATGGCCCCCCAAAACCAAGAGTTGGCAAAGTAGGGCTTCTTCAGAAAGACATGTAAAAGATACTGTAAGTCAAAAGGAGATGGACCATCTGGAGGAAGCAGAGGAAATGCCTTCTCTAAAATAGATTTATTGCAAGAAAAAGAGCACATTTTATAAAATGTCTATTTTGAGTTCTCAAAAATATATGTCAAATATCAAAAGGAAACAGTTAAGAAATGTCAGATTTCATGAAGGTAAAAAATAAAATTGTTCAACTAAACCCTGATGAGGGGCAATAAACAGAAGATAGGATACTGCAGAAAATTCCTTTAGTGAAAGAGAAGACAAATTTCAGGATTTACCTAAAGGTGAAGGATAAAAACTGAAAATAACTTTAGATAAAAGGAATTCTATGGAAGAAAAATTCTAATCATCTATTCTGTATGTAATAAATAACAGAATGATAGAAACCAAGAGTAAGGAAGAAAGAAAAATAAATAGGGTAGAAGCAAATAATAAAATAAATTTTAAAATTAATAAAGCCTGAATCTACAGAGCAGGAAAGTTCCCTGAAAATCACCAACTCAAGAATAAATAGAAAAAATAAATTTAATTTCTTAAGTACTACCTACCTATATTGATCTAAAACATTAGTATCCTCAATACTCATATAATTTAATAACTTTCTAAGGCGAGATGTTACTTGAAATCCTTTCTTTTGTGGCTTTACATTCTAGTAGTATTAAATAGTTTCAACAATTTCAAATGGCTTTTTAAGCACTACCTTTCTAGCTAACTCTAAAGAAGATTCGCATTTAGTCTAAGTGCCAAGCAAGATCTACCTGAGACCCACACATTTTAGGACAACAAAACTAAATTGAAATCAAACCCAATTAAGAAAACTAAAAATATTAGACTAATATAGTTAGCATGCACAAATCAGAGGTCTTAATTCCCTGCTTATATTAAGAAATTTAATCTAAGCTTGCAAACACTGAATTCAGTTATCTCGGACTAGGCAGAACAATGAAAGAGAAGAAAAAGTTTTAGCAGTTTATTCAACTCAAAACAGAAGTTCAAACTAGACAACCTAGAAGAAATAGATAAATTCCTAGAAATATATAATCTTCTAAAGCTGAATCATGAAGAAAGAAAAATTCAGAATAGACCAATTACTAGCAATGAAACTGAATCAGTAATTTTAAAAAACACCCAACAAACAAAAGCCAAGACCAGACAGGTGAACTTTACCAAACATTTAAAGAAGTGTTACTACCTATTCTTCTCACATAATTCCAAAAACTTGAAGAGGAAAGTATGTTTCCAAACAATTTTATGAGGCCAGCATAACCCTGATACCAAAACAGACAAAGACACTACAAAAAAAGAAAATGACAGGCCAGTATTCCTGATGAACAGACATGCAAAAACCCTCAAGGAAATATTAGCAAACCGAATTGAACAATACATTAAAAGGATCATACATCATGATCAAGTGGGGTTTATCCAGGGATGCAAGGATACAACATATTAACAAACTGAAGAATAAAAATCACATCATCTCAATAGATGCAGAAGAAGCTTTTTGACAAAATTCAACATCCATTTATGATAAAAAACTCTCAACAAAGTGGGTATAGAGGGAACGTACCTCAACATAATAAAAACCATATATGACAAACCCACAGGTAACATCATACTCAATGGTGAAAAGCTCAAAGCTTTTCTTCAAAGATCAGGAATAAGACAAGGATATCCATTCTCACCACTTTTATTCACTATAGTATTGGAAGTTCTGTCCATAGCAATTAGGCAAAAAAGAGAAATAAAAGGCATCAAAATTGGAAAGGAGGAAGTAAAACTGTTACTGTTTGCAGATGACATGACATTATATATAGGAATACTAAAAATTCCACCCAAAACTATTAGAACTAATAAATGAATTCAATAAAGTTGTAAGTTACAAAATTAATATACAGCAATCCCACTTCTGAATATTTTTCCAGAGAAAACAAAACCACTAATTTGAAGAGATACATACACCTCTATGTTCACTGCAGCATTTTTACAATAGCCAAAATATGGAAGCACCCTAAGTGTCCAAAGTGTCCACTGATAGATGAACAGATAAAGAAGATGTGGTATACATGTATGTGTGTGTATATATATGTATATATATGTATATGTATGTGTGTGTATACACATGATGGAGTATTAGCCATAAAAAGCAATGACATCTTGCCATTTGCAACACATGGGTGAATTGAGAGGTATTATGCTAAGTGAAATAAATCAGAGAGAGAGAGAAAAAATACCATACGATTTCACTTATTTGTGGAATCTAAAAAACAAACAAAACAGAAAGAGACTCATAGATACAGAGAACGAACTGCTCTTTGTCAGAGGGGAGGGAGAAGTGCGGACAGGCGAAATAGATGAATAGGATTAAGGGGTACAAAATTCTAGATAAAAATAAATATGTCATGGGAATATAATATACAGAATAGGGAATATAGTTTAAAATATTGTAATAACTTTGGTGATAGAGGGTAACTAGATTTATCATAGTAATTATTTCATAATGTAAAAAAAAACCTATGTATATTTTTACACATTCTTTTTAATATATTTTTATTTTATATATTTCATTTATTATATATGTATAATATATACTGTATATTTTTGTAACATATAAAAAATCACTATGCTGTACACCTGCAACTAATATAGCATTGTAGGTCAACTATAATTGAATAAAAATTTCTTTTTAAATAAAAGTTGATGTTCCCAGTGTCCGCTGTACCACAGAAAAACATATACGGTGAATTTCAGATTATGGGTTAGTAGGTAATGTGATCAGAAGGGATTATGAGGGCCTATCTCCTTATGCCTATGCCAACAACCTCTGCCAATTTATGGGAGTTTTAGAAGAAGTTCAAACTGCCTAGACTAAGCAAAGGGCAAGTAGAATATTGACTTCTTAATGAACTCGACTAGTAAACACAGATATATGTGTATGTAGTAATATACTAAAAGCCTCCCACAAGTGTTGGTACCTTGTCTCTGGAATTAACATGTGATATCTCCCACCCCTGGGCTACTCTTGCTCTTCCTCTCTTTTCTGGATCCCTTCCCTCCTCTGGGGCTTCTTTCACTATCTGTATTAACAACCTATTTGGAACAAGTCTTCAGGCTTTCATCTGGACATCAATTCCAGGTCTTATCTTTCCTTTCTCCCATGGCCCTATGAATCTCTACTGCACATATCAGACACTATGACTCCTAAATCTTGCCCCAGGTTCTGCAGGAATTCTCTCCCCACCCCTAGGAGGAAAAAGATCACTTGTATAGCTGAACTTCCATGAGGTCAATGGAAACCACAATTTTGGAAGTAATTTACAGATTAATAAATATTTATCACGATTTAGGTTTCTCCAGTGGAGGTGTATGGAGGAAAAACTTCCAAGCGAAATACAAACCAGCTGCTAACATGGATATGGGACTTACTGAGCTGAAGGAGAATTACAGAAAATATAGTTTCCCTGAAATTTGGAAATGAATATATAAATCTCAGAACTGTCCTTTAATTTGTGGCCCTGTAGCAAAACTATGCCTTTTATTTGATTTTAATTGACTGTGAAAATGTATTCTTTCATAAAATCACAAATTCAAAAGTGAAAAGCTACCACCAATGATGCAATTTTGGAATCAGAATTATCATGTGTCTTTTTTTTTATTGAAGTATAGTTGATTAATAATGTTGTGTTAGTTTCAGGTATACAGCAAAGTGATTTAGTAAATAAATAAATAAATAAATATTCTTTTTCAGATCCTTTTCCACTCTAGGTTATTATGATATTGAATATAGTTCCCTGTGCTATACAGTAGGTTCTTGTTATCTATTTTATACATAGTAGTATGTATCTGTTAATCCCAAACTCCTACTTTATACCCCCTCTTCCCCCATTGATAACCATAAGTCTGTTTTCAATGTCTGTGAATTTACTTCTATTTTGTAAATAAGTTCACTTGTATCATTTTTTTAGAGTCCACATATAAGTGATATCATATGATACTTGTCTTTGACTTACTACACTTCATATGATAATCTCTAGGTCTACACATGTTGCTACAAATGGCATTATTTCATTATTTTTTTATGGCTGATAATATTCCATTATATATATATATATATACCACATCTTTGTTATGTGTCAAGTAAAAAATATCCCACAAGTTTTGAAATTAACTCAATGTACTAAGTAGCAGTATATTTATTGATTTGCTAAAAAATGATCAATGACTAGCAAGATGCTATTAATGGTAAGCTTTCCATATAAATAAATTGATTAAAATTATTTTTATATGACTTTCAAACTAGATGTTTTAATATATAGGCTATAATTTATATTTTTATAAATTTTAAAAGTCCTTGCAATCTGAGTACATACAATATGTGATTGAATAGCTCATTACTGAAAAAATGTGAATGTTCTGGTCTAGATGATAAACTGTCTGTATAATGAAAGACATGGGCAAGAAGAATGATTATGAAAAATTAGGCTGCAAACACTTGTTCATGGTGCTGTTTATAAGACCATTTCCTGTTGGTAAATACAGATGAACACAGAGAGATAGAACCTGTAGGTTCATTACCTGCACGTCACAAATGTACTTATTTACACGTTCATTATAGAAACATGAAATAAGAAATATGTTCATTAACACAAGACTCTAAGCAAATGGTCTATAGAGAAAGTAAAAACATACACTATTGCAATAAATCTTTTGCATCCAAATACATATTCTGCAAAGCATTTGTTTTTCTCTCTCTTTCCTCATGTCTTGGGACTTGGTTATCTAGGTTTAGGAACTAGAGAGCACTGTATTCTATTGTTTTCTATGTATTCTACAAATAACCAGGCATGAAAAAATTGCACATGAACAGGTGAGGAACAATAAGAGATTAGAAAAAGAACGTGTACAATTTGAGTTAGTTCTTGAACTGGAATTGGCAGATTAATAACACTGGGGAAATCTAAAACACATAAACCTGTAAGAAAGTGAGCATTTTTCTTATGTTTGAAAGCATGATGTAGAGAGATATGGTTGAAAGGAACCTCAATTTTGTGGCTTTTCATATATTTAAGACCTAAGGTTCCCATTCATTGCTTTTTGTGATTCATTTACCTACTGCCATGCCCTTAAGTCCTTCCCCAAAACTAAAGGTGGAAAGAAAAAAACAAACAAACAAAAAAAACTCCCATACAAGCAGAAAAAAGGGATTCAATGAAATGAGGAAAAAGTATCATTCCTAAGAATGTAAGTGTGTGTGGCTGGGGGGCGGTGAGGAGGAGCGTGGCATGAACATGCTGGCTCCACAGGAGTACATGCCCCCATGGTAAAGCACCATGAAGTCCTGCTCAGAGATAAAGTGCTTTAACTATCAGAAACTCAGTTAAACATTAACGTGTTAGCAGATGCAATTAGCTACGTGCTCTATAAAACTTGTCTTGTTTCTATATTGTTCTCCTTTTTTTGCAAAAAAGAGACAACACGTGTCAGGAAAGAAACCAAACATGAGGAAAACATACCTCTTGTCTAACTGAGAAGCCTACCACTATCAGATCCTACCATTCATCTTTTATAGTTGCCAATTACAAATCCCTGTTCCAGTTGTCTACCTAGCTTCTTCAGCATATGCTTTTGATATTTTTCTTTTAGTTTTTGCTTTGAGTAAACTATGATCAGCTATCTTTCTTCAAGGCCAATTATAAAAACATGTTAACAGAAAGAAAGAAAAGAAAAAAAAGAAAAGAAAAGAAAAAAAAAGAAAAGAAAAGAAAAAAAAGAAAAGAAAAGTGCATGCTTTGCCCATTTTCCTGAACCAAATTTTCTACAGCAGTCTGGTCTCAGGAAAAAGCAGCATGTGAGAAGACACCCTTTTTTCTTGTCTTCCCTAGGCTGCCCAGCATGCTAGATTTCAGGGTAGATTTATACTTTATTCATGGTAATGTGTGGCTCTTGCCACAGGCTTCAGGCCCTTGGTTTTCCTGCCTTTACCCTTCACCTTAGACATACCATCAGAGTTAAACAGGTTTTTCTGGATGTAACTTTTGGATTTTGTACAACAGGGAAGCAAAAGAAATTATCTGTAAGTTGCTTGAGTTGGGGTGTTTCTGTGGTTGGATTGTTTGAAAATTCAAGAATGGTGTTTGAACAATACTTTGAAATTGAAACCAGAAAAGGACTTCAAAGCATAAATCTAAATTTTCCTAACTTTCTGAGATGGTAACTCTTATTTTAAGATTCACTGTTAGGTGTGGATGAGAATCGCTAACTTACCTGAACCAGCTGCTACCACCTCATGTTATGCTCATAATAAAGACGTGAGAATTTTGGCAAGTGAAAACTGTTTAAAATCTAAGAGGCTGGAAGCATCTGTCAAACAGTGTATTCAGGCCCAAATCTAATGGTTTACAAACCAGAGGATGAGTATGCACATGTTATGAATTGCTGCTGTATGCTGCTTTCCTAAGTTTTGTACACAACGTGGTGAAAGTTTTCATTCTACTGATGTGACTCACAAATACAACAGATGAGATGCTTGATAGAAACATTGCTGTCATTTCTAATGAATTCATAAGCTATTGTTCAACTCCCTTTTATGCTACAGGCCCAGCTGAGAGCCCAGGAGTTTGTGTTTAATCAGACACAGTACATGTCTATCTTTCACAGAACATTGGGATAATGACCCCTATGATTTTTTTGGAAAACCCTAATTTCTTAAGTCTGTCAAGTCTTATTTAAGAAGATTCAGTTTAACTCCTTGGAAGAGCTCATTTCTATATAAGCTTTTTACACTTTCAAGTCATCATTCGGTATAGTTTGACTTCCCCTTTGAGTATAATCAGAAGATAGATTTAGTAAATTCCCAAAGCTGCTAATACACAAGAAGCTATAGCTGATAACAGGAAAGCAGAAAGGCTGGGTCGAGAAGGAACGCATAGTGGTGTTTGAATTGAATTTTGAGACTGAAAGAGAAAGATTTTAGAGAAGAAATGCCTGTATCCATAACTTTCAGAGAAGGCAGCTTTAATTTGCATTTTTGTATCAGTCAGGGATGAGAATTGCTAGGTGGTCTGCAGCAACTGGTACAACCGTATTTCATGCCAGGAATGCCTATTATCATCCTAACACAAAACTTTAGGTTTTCCTCCTAATTGTCTGCAAGTGCAGGCAAGTCTCTAGGATTTTCTCTTTCTCCCCGCTGAAGAATTCTCTTCTCATTAGGATCTGACTGGAAACCTTGCTTTTCAATGTCAAGTCACTCAACTGACTGTGCACACATTCTTGGCTTAGTTAGTTGCAGAGTGCCAGAGACTACAGTTAGTAAAAGATTCAGCTCTGCAGCATGGAAAGAGGAATGTCTCTTATTTTGATTGCTCTCCTTGGGAAAAAAAAAGAAATGACTTCCTTATCTAGAATTAAAAAATAATCTTTGAAATGGATCTGATTTGATGATTTAATAACCAACAAGATTATAAAGAATCTTGTTTTAAAAATATGGTCCAATATCAGGAATTAGAGAGCACATTCAATTTTCATTTTTTTTAAATAAAAACTTTGTTTTTGCCCATTTATCTATCTATTGAAAAAAGAAAAAGGTGAATTTTAGCATATATGTGTACAAAAAAATCTGACATATGTCATTTCCTTCAGCTAGCTCCTATTTAATGCTTCAATGATTCTTAATTTAGAAGAATTCTGAGTTTTATGGATTGTTGATTAAAAACAGAACAGCTGTAAACATACACTATAATCATAATAAATCATGATAAATGAAAATATACAGTATGGGACAGACTAGTATATTTAAATTTCTTACAACTAGAAATATTATATTAACACTTGATAACCTATCTAAATTACATTTATTGATTTTTTGGAACAACTAGAAATATTATATTAATACTTGATAACCTATCTAAATTATACTTATTGATTTTTTGGAAGTAGTAGTTAATCTAAGTTTAAGTTAAATCTGTCTCCAAATTTCCCAGTGAGGTAGCTCAACCAATGCTGAAAGCCAATTACTAAATACATGTATCATTTCTACCACAGATAATTACAGAGGGGTCCTATTAATAGGTTAGAAGTAAATGGACAGGAACTCCTACCTGTGAGAGTACTACTGCACACTTGATGGGAGGTCTGCCTTGGTCTTCTTTAGTATACCCTTAAGAAAATCTGGTAAATCCTCAGCCCATGCTTTAGGGCAACTACCTTCTGTCTGGTTCACTGGAGGAGAATTCCAACCACTTTACTATCTTACAGCACAAGGCACCATGTTAAACATTGGGGATGGGGTGATCATTAAGACACACCTGGTCCATGCCCTCATGGAACTAGTGAACGTGACTTCTAACCAGTTATTTGTAAATATGAAGAGACACTTTAAAACCTCCAAAAACAAAGAAAATTGGCTGCTTGAAAGAGAGGTATTCTATAAGTTAGGACACTGTGTTGTGAGAAAAATCCAATATAAATTAGCTTAAGCAAAAATAAAGACAAAAAAGAGGAGAGGGGTATGGAATTTAGAGGCTTACACAAACAGAAAAAACACAAGGGCATAACTGGTCTTAGCAATAATAACTGAAATGAAGGATTTGGAACAACAACAGGAATCTCACCATGGATTTTCTCTGCTTATAAGAATGTCTTGCCCTGTCACTGGGTTCATTAGTACTATTTTTTTAGATTCCATATATATGAGTTAGCGTACAGTACTTGTTTTTCTCTTTCTGGCTTACTTTGCTCTGTATGACAGTCTCTACGTCCATCCACCTCACCACAAATAACTCAATTCCATTCCTTTTTATGGCTGAGTAATATTCCATTGTATATATGTGCCACACCTATCTGTAGTCTACAAATAACCAGGCATGAAAAACTTGCACGTGAACAGGTGAGGAACAGTAAGAGATTAGCAAAAGAATGTGTACAAAACGAAGTAATCCACGACAGACTTAGGTTTCAAAAAGTTTGTGTGAGATGGGTACCGAAATAAATCACAGAAGAGCATAAACAAAAATGTTTGGATATCTGTAAACAAAATTTGGACCGATACTCTAAGGAAGGTGAAAGTTTCTTAAAGAGAATCATTACTGGTGAGGAGACATGGATTTATCACTACGAGCCTGAGAGTAAACAGCAGAGTATGGAACGGAAACATCCTCAATCAGTGAGCAAGAAAAAGTTCAAAAATCAACCATCAGCTGGAAAATTGATGCTTACAGTTTTCAGGGATTCTCAAGGGCCAGTTTTGGAACATTATCAAGGAAAAAGGTTCAACAATCAACAGTGCTCATTACAGTGAGATGCTTATTGAAGAGTTGAAACCTAAACTTCGGATCAAATGCAGAGGACTGCTATCCAAGTTGTGATCTTGCATGACAATGCAAGTCCGCACACTTCTGCTCACACTGTCGACACGCTGCAAAAACTTCACTTTGAGATGTTAAAGCATCCTCCCTATAGTCCTGATCTTGCTCGACTGCACTTTCACCTGTTTGGTCCCCTGAAAGCAGCCCTACAAAGTTGAAAATTCACTTCTGATGAAGAAGTGAAGACAGGGGTGCATTCGTGGCTCGCAGCTCAGCCTAAAACATTTTTTAATAAGGAAATATGAAAGCTTGTTGACAGATGGACAAAGTGTATTGAAAAGCAAGGAGATTATGTTGAAAAGTGATGTATTTGTCTTTTCTAAAAGTTAATTAAAATAAATTTGACAGCCAGAGTGCAGATAATTTTTGACTCACCCTTGTAAAATCAATGGATCAGAAGGAGAATCTTAGTAGGGGTTCATGTGGAAGGAATGAAGATCGTGAGCCCCAAAGGAATAATCTTCCAAAGATAAATAGGTTGGCTGTGTTGGAAATGCATTCTTGAATATCTTCAACTATTCAAATTTATCTGATTGGGTTGATGTATACCAATGTATACATCATTGGTATACGCAGTGGGGCTTACACAGTGTCTGAGGAAAGGCTGGTTTTCAGGTGCTTGAATCTTGAAGTTGCCTGCACCTGTTCATCTCTATGGAACCACAGAAGCTGGTAAGTTGTGCCACAAACATCCCCCTCCACGTTCTCACATTTATTTTACTTTTGTTCTGTGGTAATAATTTTATTGAAGTATATTTTATACATGGTAAAATACACATATCTCAAAATATAGGTTGAAAAGTTCTGACAAATATATGCATCTGTGCAACAACCATCCAAATTATCTAAATCAAGATAAAGATCCATGACCTCTTAATGGCAAGACTTGAGTTAAATCAACTGTGAAACTATAATGTGTGGGAGCTTAATCATTCCAGGTTAATTAGAAATCAAAGCTAATGATATCCTTATGTATGCAAAGCAAAGAGATGTAACCTTAAATATTTCCTTTACTATAAGGAAAGAACTATCCAACATAATTTAATAAAACTCTCAGTTCAAGCTGGAAAAAGTACAAGAAAATAAACAGAAAGTAGAGAATAAATTCATAAAACAAGAAGCAGTAAATAAGTTAAAAACAGGAACCAAGAGAATTAACCAAATAAGTTAAAAACTGGTTTTCTGAAGAGAAAAATAACATACAACAATGTGCAAATGTTAAGGAAATGGATAAATAATGAAAGAGAAAAAACAAGTGCATAACTTTAAGAAAAGAGATGTAATCACACTTACAGAAGAGAGATTTAAAATAATAAGAAACAGGACACATAAATTTCTACTAATAATCTAAAATCTGAAAGCACTATTTTAAAGTGTATTATAGATTCAAAAAGGAAAATACTTTAGTACTGCAAATAAATACAAGAAAATAGTTTTACATATTGGATAGGTAAATGCCTTTGTGAACGTGACTCCAAATTCAGAAGCCATAAGAGAAAAGATCTATATTAAAATACTTTAAAAAAAGTAAAAGCTTCTACAAGGAAAAACATACAAAATGTAAAATCAAGCAACAAACTGATGAGTTCTTTTTTAACACTATAAGGATCAAAATGTTAATCTCTTTATTATTTAAAGAGTTCTTACTAATCAACAAGAAAAAAAAGACAAGTCTGTAAAAATATAAGCAAATTACATAGACAACTCACAGAAGAATAAATAAATGGCCAATAAAAAACTGAAAAGATGCTCCATATCGTTAAAGTCAGAAAAACTCAAAGAACTATGAGGAATCAATGTTTTACCAACCAAGCTGAGAAAGAATTTAAAAGGTAAATAAGAACCAGTATTGGAGAGGATATGGGAAAACAAGACCTCATATCCAGTACAGATGAGTACAAGCTGGTCTGGCTCTTCTGGTGAGCAATTTTGTAATGGTTCAAATATTTAAATCTGTATCCTCTTTGACACAAAAATTCAAATTCTAGGAATTACTATAAAGAAACAATCAACAAGTTAAAAGACATATACACAAGGGTATTTACTGCAGCAGTTTATAAGAGTAAAAATTGGAAACCTAAATATCCCTCAACAGGATTTGATTACGTATATACATACAACCTATAAAAGTTAAATTTGAATTACACATACAGAGAAGGATGAAGGACCAAATCTTGCTCACTCCTATTTTCATAAATGAAGTTTAACTGGATCACAGCCAACCCATAAATTTATTCACTGGCTACAGCTGATTTTGAGCCCAAAGGTAGGATTGGGTAGCTGTGACAGAGACAGCATGATCACAAATCCTAAAGTATAGAACCTTTACAGAAAGTCTGCCAAACTCTGCTCTACTGATAGAGAATAACACATATAGTAAATAAAAATAAGATAAAAATTATTGTTGTACAATTATGCATATGAATAGATAGATAGATAGACAGACAGACTAGAATTGTTTAGTAAGAACACCACGAGTGAACCTACTTGACTCTGTCTTGGATAGTTAATACACTGAAATACCTTTGGATCATTGTCTGAAAAAAATTTTCAACATACAGATCAAAATAGAGATGTAAAGATGAACTCTGGTGCAGAGACGTATATGACATAGATGATAGAGCTGAGTCTAAACTCAGTTATTAACTGAGCAACATTCTGTTTTATTGCATTTCCTTTTTAGATAGCTTTGTGTGTGTGTTTGTGGTTTGCTTCTTTCTCTTAGAAGTTAAATTGAAGAGAGCCAAAATTTTACATTAATATATTAAGGACAAGTTGTTAAATATGTATGCCAGAATGTACAATGGTGTATCTAATCTGAGAATGGACATATTCTTCTAGTTAAATTTTCTATGCATGTTGTTCTATTAAAATGATTATTCTTTTTAGAGTATAGTAAAATGAAGTAGAAATTCATAGAAATGTAGATGCGCGTGACTATCACCTAATTAAATGCAATAACTTTCAATTATAACTGATATAGTTGGAGGTACTGTGATTTATTATATCACATTTTTATTGTAATCTTTTCTATTATAGCCAAAACAGTTTTGGAGAGGTCGAGTTCAGAAATGGGAAAAAAAATTTATGCTCCTTTGTATTTTAAATCATTCAAGAGTACTTTATTTACTCACATATAGTCCTCTCATATGTTTCCCCACTTCCAGTTTCTAGCAGGAAACATTTGGCATTTCTCTCCACAAAGTTTCTTTCCCAGTGGGCTATTACTAATGTCAACAAAAGCAGTAGGAGATCCTCTGAAGATTTAGAAAAAGCAGTTGGACAGGCAGGAATGACCCCTGTATGCTTAGAGTAAAATGAAGTGTTTACCTCCATATTCAACAATTTTAGAGAATTTCCAGGAGGAAAATTACACTTTAAATCAGTATTCCTCAAGTTCTGTCCCTTGGATGATTATAGAGCTAGCTCTGTGGTAGTACTCAGGAGCTGTTCAAAATGTGTTTCCTAAAAATGTATTTTTAAATTATTTTTAAATTGGTCATTAAAAACAAGCATATGCCTATGAATTCTGTATCAAATTTTGATACACTGTAGATTATCAAACACATTTGCCTGGGCTCCTCCTTCATTTTCATGGAGATTTCAAAATAAAGCTCTTTTTCCCCAACTCTGCATATATCTGAGTATTGCAAATGTGTCATTACTTGGGAGAACTGTAAGTCTGCACTATTTCCTTTATTCTCAATTCAGATTGATATATATTGATTTCTGTAAAATTTACAGGTGAGTGCACACTGGTCCCAGAGACATTATGCATGCCAGCTAGTTTTCTGCATGCTCTGCTCCATTAAAAAAACATTTTCCCCACATTCCTTTGGGCATCACCTTCCAAATGGACTCTTGGGAGTCATTAAAGCAGAGAATGGGAGCTGTTCTGAGGTCTTTTTTTTTTTTTTTAAGCACATGGCTTTAATTTGTTTTTAATTAAATTACACTTGACATACTGTATTATATTAGTTTCAGGTGTACAATGTAGTGAGTTGTTATTTTTATACATTATGAAATGATCACCACCACAAGTCCAGTAAACATCTGCCACCACACAAAACTGTTACATTATCATTGACTGTATTCCCTAGGTACACATTACATTCCCTACCACTTTATTTCACAGCTGGAAGTTTGTACCTTTCACTGATTTTCTCGCCTCCCACCCAAGCAACCATCCCTTTGTTCTCTGTATCTATGAATCTGTTTCTGTTTTGTTTCATTTGTTCATTTGTTTTGGTTTTTAGATTCCACACGAGTGAAATCATATGGCATTCGTCTTTCTCTTTCTGACTTATTTCACGTAGCGTAACACCCTCTAGGTCCATCCACGTTGTCACAAACGGCAAGATTTCATTCTTTCTATGGCTGAGTAATATTCCATTGCACATATAAATACCACATCTCCTTATTCCTTCATCTATAGATGGGCCCTTAGGTTGCTTCCATATCTTGGCTATTGTAAACAGTGCTACAGTGAACAGAGGGGTACATGTATCTCTTGGAATTAGTGTTTTCATTCTCTTCAGATAAATAAACCAGAAATGGAACTGCGGGATCATTTGGTAGTTCTACTTTTAGTCTTTTGAGGAACCTCATGCTGTTTTCCACAGTGGCTGCACCAATTTACGTTCCCACCAACAGTGCACTGGGGTTCCCTTTTCTCCACACCCTTGTTCTTTATAGGTCTCTCACAGAGCTCTGGAGCCCCTCTCTCTCTCCAGAGCACCCAAGCAAGCTGTTCCCGTCAGGGCTCTGAAAGGTGCACACGCACCCACTCAGCATACGATCTTGCCACACAGCAAGTCAGCTGAGCAATAATAAGTACATCATAACATATTATATAGTAATATAGGTAGCTTGGTGTTAATTGTGAGTTCTGGAGGCGTCCAGCCATAAGTTTATATTCAGAACAAGGAATGTCAATAGTTATTTTTAATAATTTAACTTTGAATCAAAAATTCCACTCTAAACTGGTTTCAATTATCTAGATTAGTTTAACTGAAGAGCAAGCTAAGACAGGTAAGCGGCTAAAAATTATTGCCATTTGCAAATACTTATTTGTGTATGAAACAGGATTTTCTCAATATCGCTCACTCTAAAATTCTTGCTGATCTATTTCCTTCCCACTGACTTCTCTGACACCATTCCCGATCCCTGTTTTTCTGAATTCCAAATATACTTTCATTATGATGAAAGTAATGTGGCTTTTGGAATGACACCGACTTCCCATATCCTCACTACTGGGCCTTGTAACTTTCCGCAAGTTTCAGCTTGCAACTCTCTGTTTATCCTTTCAGAACCTTAGTGTCCTTACCAGCAAACCAAGATGGTTGTGAGGATTAAATGAGGTTATTATGTAAGTGGCCTAGCACAATAAATGTTAGCTCCCTTTTCTTTCACTAAATACATGCAATTTTCAATACTTTGGGGGGATTTTTCTGCTGCTCTATTAAACTGTAAGCTCTATGACAAAGAATATTCATTGTGTGCAACTTCCCAAATAGTAGGCACTTGATGTTTCTGGTTGAAACAAAAAGAGATAATAAATGGATTATTCTAATCAAGATCAATGGGATAGATTTCTTGCAATAATAAAAGTAATCATCATATTCTATATTGTACTTTTCTTCCTAAGGATTAAAAATAAAACAATTAGGACTCAACAAACTTTAGAACACACATGGTGAAAAATGATAAATAATAATGGCCTACAACTGTGGAGGAAAAATATTCAATTCCTAAATACCAGTAATTCTCATTTCATAAGAAGCAGATTACTCATGATTTGCCTTAAAATTATACAACAAAGCAATGGATGGCTAAGAGAGAACTGGAACAAAACCACTTCTCTAAGAAAAGTATTCTTTCCTTAATAGCATTTTGTCATTAAAATTAAAACAAATCAGTATTTTCTTATGGTCTAGAATCAGACAACCATTTCAGGATTTTGACCAGAATCATGGCATGATCTAGTGAGGATTCCTAACATATCTGAGCTGAGGCGTGAATTTAAAAAAGAAGTGTACTTACTGTCTAAGAATCAAGTCATGGTGATGTCAACGTATTCTAGAAAACAGAGGTGTTTCCAGAAGTCTGCAATGAAGGAAAACATGAATGGTGTTTAGAGCATCCCTCTGCCCTCCAGTAATTTACATGCTAAGGAATAACTGTATAAGAAGCTTTCCATTAGATTATTTTATCTACTCTCCTTTCATTTTCTTTTAATTAAGCTGTGTAATCATAATTATTTAGGGAAGCAAAGGCAACAACATTAAAATGAAAAAAAATGACACTGATGCATGAGTTCTTTACGTATTGAACAGCTGAGCAGGAGTGGGTTGGAAGCAGACCGAAAATAGGACAAGACAGTGTTAGGTTCTTAATGTTGCTAGAAATTCACGTGCATCAACTCTAAAGAGAGAGCTGGAATCTGAGGTACCTGCCCCACTTCAAGTTCTCAGCATCCTCCTCATTTTTTTCTAAAGTTTCATGTTTCAAACTGTTTAGGTCACATGTGAAATGTGGTTGGTTTTGAGCAAGATAACATTTGTGAGTAACGTATCCACAATGCATTGAAAGTTGAAGTTTATAAAAAAAACAAAGGGATGGCTGGTCATGAAGAATATGGGTAACATAGTGAGTAAAATTTGTAGTTTTTTTTACAACAATTTACACCATGGTCATCATATGATCACTATTCCATTTTTACACTTTTTGAGCACAAAAGATCAACCTAAGAAAGCAGAATAGATTGATAGATATTGATATATTTATATTACATATGCATGTGTGTAGATAAGTGTATGTGCATGTGTGCATTTAACATTCCCGTCACACACGCGCAGACACCCCCCCCACACACACACACACCCCTACCTACCTACATACTGGAATCTTTCACCATCCTAGTTCTATTGGTCCGGATGGATACAGATAGAGGAGTGAGAGAGACAGGAGAAAGAAAGAGAATTGAGACATACTGTAAATAGATGGAGCCTTGTTTACAGCAATTCCTTAACATTTGTTTTACAACAGTTGTTTCCACGTTCAGCCCACACCAGCTGTTCCCCAAACACAGAGTTTTTAAAACTAATATGCTTTGCACCAACACAATTCTCCATAAAATGTTTAATGCAATGTAATCTTTGTCTTATTACTGCTCTTGTTCTGACTACATCCAGCCCATCCCAAATTTCAAACAAATTTTAGGGAAGTAGCCATTTGTGGAATGGAAAAAATGATTTCTGTATTTCAAAACTAGAAGGTGGCTGATGAACAAGATTTGCTAAAACATGTTTCCTGCACCAGGACTGTGTTTAGCCTTTCAATACCACTGTGAATGTTCAGCCAGATGCATTATTAATAAATGTCATCTTTTCATGTGAGTTCAGTATTAATATTGATACAAACTTTCTTCCTGCTCTTAATTTTGCATCTCAATAAAGATATGAATGTTGGCAAGCACTGCTATTGACAATTGATAAAATTATGCAAACACAATGTTTTTGCAGCTTTTGAGTAAATACTGCATGCTAATGAATTTCAAAGTGTTTTCTGTGTTCCTGTAGGAGATGAATTTGTGTAGGTGGACTGCGCCATGGATGTGCTTTTCTAAGCCTGTTACACTTATCTCAGCAGAGCTGTTGTTTGCTTCCTAATAAGCAATTTGGTAGTTTTATCATGAGCTCTGAGGCCCTCCAAAGATCATTTATATAATGACATCTTGTGAAAGCAAGCCTCTCTAGAACTTTTCGAAGGCAATAATTATTTCATATATTTGTTCTGTAGCCACAGTGGTGCTTTCAAAAAGCTTCCTGCTAATTTTCAGTCTAAATTAGATGCCACAGGTTTGGTCTTCAGTTGTAACAAAATGGTTTGGGCCATAAAAGGACATATATTTTGAGGCACATTTTTAAAATATCTAACTTGAAAAGGAAAAAATTCACCTAGCTAACAACAATTCTTTTATACTCCTGTCCTTAGATTTTCAGGAGATAATTTGGGAAATTAATATATCAATGTACGGAAGAACACCTAAATAAAGGGGAAGTAGAAAGAAGTTAAGAGTAGTTTACGAATACCCAAATGAGGTCTTTCTAACTGTACATGACACCCAGAATGATTCCTTGTTTTCAAGAAACACATCAATACAAATTATCTGAATGTTCATAAGAATTAAAGAACTGTGTCTTACTGGAGGACATTCTGAAGACATGATTTAAAAGAAGAAAAACAAAACTTTGAGTAAATTTAGTGGTGTTATTAGTTTAATCTTAAAAGCAGTATGTTCCTACTCTAAGGAGTTTGGCCATAGCCTCAATACAAAATAAAATTTGCTATGCATAAAGATTCTTCCCAAGGAGAACTAGTTAAAGTTAGATTTTGAAACAAAATTAGGAGACTACCATATCAATGGTTTCCCAACCTTTATGACTGTGAAAAATATATATACCTCTAATACATGGATATGTAATATTTATGCAATATATACATATGTCACATAATTCATAAATATTATGTATGTTAGAAAACATACACAAAGCAGGAAACTTAAAAGGCTCAGATAAAAATAGACATGAATAGGTGTTTGGATTGTCAGTCTCTGAGGAATACACTCTCTCCTTTGGAGAGCACTGCTCCACCATAACAGCAAACACTTACTGTGGTCTCGTTCTAAGAGCTCTGATGCATTAACTCAATTCACAGAACAACCCTCTGAAGTTGGTACTGTTAGTGTCTCCATTTTACAGATGAGGGATCTGAAGCCTGGAGGAGTTGCATGATTTGCTTCAGGTCACACAACTAGGAAGTGGTAGAGCTGGAATTCAAACCCAGAAAGTGTGGTCCAGAGTATGGATACTCAACTTCCATGCTACACAGAGCAAGGTTTACTGGTCACACTCCATGCCTCACATGTCCATCTCATCTCACTGCCTCCCTTAGCTGTTACCTGATACTAAATTATACTATTTTTAAGATTAACAAAATTTATCCTTATAATCAAAAACAAGTTATGAATAGAGAGGAAGGTAAAGGTGCTTTCTATAACAGAAGAGTGTATCCCTTTGTTTACCTTGCATATCCCCAAATGCTCCCCAACTACCCTTCCCAGTGACCTTTTCAGAGCAAGCATCAGTCATGCTACAAAAGATCTCCTGATGAGAAGGAATGAATATTTGACCCATGCAACTTTTCTTCCACATTCATTAATTAGGGCATCTCCTTTACAGATAGTAAAGGGAGCAGTATAATTATCATCTTTGAACTGTGTTTTAGGGTCTAGTATAAATCCCTAGTTTTATTACTTGAAATAAAGAGGACCTGTACTTGTTTATAGATAATAAGTCAAAATTCAAGAAAAAATTGAAATTCTGTTGAATAAGGAATCTCTTGCAATCTGACCTGGGTCTATGGAAATTTTTTTTTTATTGGTAATTGTTTCAACAACCAAATAATATGGTCACACTCACTTATCATAATAGTACACATGAGGCCACTTAGAAAAATCTTAATGGAGAATACATAAAACAGGCCATAGCCAATTAGAACAAATAATCTTGTCACAGTCACAGAGTTAAAAAACAATTAGGGAAGGCCCATTGTTGACCCAGAACTGTGATGGACACCTGGTAGGTGCTCAATAAATAATTAGAACTGGCACTGGGGTTGCATAAGGAGTTCATCTTTTCTATTCCATCACAGGCTGTAACTATCATTCATAATATTGCTTTTGAAAGTAAAATGGCTTCCCCAATTCTAATTTGAGATTCCAATCACAGGTTAACACAGGTGTTCCATGATATTGGTGAAGAAAGTATTGGCCACTTAGCAAGAAGAAACTCAGTCTCTAATTGTGATTTTCCAAAGCCCATCCTCCAAAACAGAGCAGCTACAAGCCACAAGAAGAGAAGAAAAAGCCTCCCTACACCCCAGCAGCCACGCCTTGGAAGGAAGGTAATGTGGGAATAATTTTCCTGACGAAAAGGGAGTCTCTCTGCTCCTGGCATAGCCTTGGCCTTGCAGTTCCCAGGCAAGGTGTTCAGGAATAGTCTGTAATAACCGTTTGCTGTTTTCTGTATTATGGATTTTTAAATAACATTTTCTTAGCAAGAACGACATGTCTTTAAAGGACAAACTCGTATAAAAGAGAGCTAGTGCATTTACCTTGAAGCTTGACAGGTATGTATTTATTTCAAGTAGAGTACTTTCAAAAGGAAAAATTTCTAGTTGCTTATTCAAACAGCCGTTTTTATCAATGCTTTTCCTTTCTCTTCTTGAATCAATGCTCTTTATTATTATTCTGGCCATGATTAAAAACGTAGGAGAACAGTAATAAACTCCCTTAAATTTAAATTAATTAGATCATGCAAAGGTTTTCTTCAGCCTCTTCTTTTCCATCTCATTCCCTATGAAGGTTGTATGTTTTCCTCAGATGTAGTTATCAAATGCTTTCTTCATTGAATAATTACATTTCTAAGTCTAAGACCTCTTCCAGGCTATATCTATACCTGAAAAAGTACTTGGCCCCCACCTGTGGTATCTTATTTTTTTTTAACATTCCTGCAATTTTTCCTTTTCCTTTAACCCTTCCCTAGCTTCAGGGCAGGAAGTAAATATCTACAGATTCTACATAACAAATACTAATCGTTCCTAAATACCAGTCCTTGGACCACTGCTGTCATAGAGTCTGTACCACCTGCAGCCAAATGTGAAACGTAAGATATGGGTGGGCCCACCCCCGCACGCCCCACCCCCACACGCCCCACCCCCACACGTCCCTACTGGTATAACGGTGCCGGCTGAAACTACCTTTCCTTGGGAAGGCTTATCCTTTATTCTGAAATGACATTCTTACACTTTTTAAAATATTAATATATCCTGTTTCTAATATAAGAATGGCAATGGTAGATGAAGTGTCTTTTAAACTTTTTTTCATTATTTGTCAAAATTTGTTTACAAGCAGGGCTTCGTTTTATTTGATTTTAAAACTTTGGGGAGAAAGTTCCCTCATCTTTTAAATTCAAAAGTCTGGAAACCACTTGTCTAAATAATTGACTTGACCCTTCTTTGTTAACCCCTTTGCTAGGTAACACCTTTGTTACCTGTATCTTAACATGTTATTTATTTAATTAAACTTACTGGATGCCATTCCATCAACTCCATTCCATTCAACAATCATTTCACAGAAGTAGAAAAATCAGAATATATGTTTGTCTTAGTCTACAAAATGACTAAACTGTATCAGGTATAGATAGGTACCTAATAAATAATGTCCGATGCTGGTATTAGAAGATCTTGTTTCCATTTCAAAAATACTTTAGGAAAATCATTTGGCTTGATGGAATCATCTCTTTTAATTGATGTATTTCTGAAAATAATTGTGGGCAATACTGAGTACTAAAGTCAAAATGAATTTGCTAGCCAGTTAGAAATAATTCAGAAGATGATATGTAAGAGTGAATATTATCTTCAGTAATAAACAGTAATGCATTTGCAAGGATTATGGCTTTTTTATTGAATACCTAGACAAGGTACCTCTGAGGAGCTAAGCACCTTCTAAGTCAATAATTTGAATTTGGGTCGGGTGCCAGGAGTCCTGAATTTCACTTCGAGTTCCATCATTAAGCAACTGTAGGACCTTGGATGAATTACCTCACCACCCTGAATCTTAGTTTTCCTGTTCCTAAAAGACAAGTCATGAATTAGATGATTTCTAAAATTCCTTGCAATTCTCACATTAAATGAGTCTGAGATCCAGCCCTTCTGATGGTAGAAAATAGCAAGCATTGTTATCCTGCTTTTGTACCTGAAAATAACCTCTTGAAAGGAAATCCTACCATTTGCAACAACACTGATGAACCTGGTGGACGTTATGCTAAGTAACATAAGCCAGACACAGAAAGACAAATACTGTATGATTTCACGTATATGTGGAATTTTTAAAAGTTAAACTCATAAAATCAGAGTAAAAAGCTGAAGGATGGGGGAAATGGAAAGATGTTGGTCAAAGAGTATGAATGTTCAGTTATTTGGGATGAATAGGTTCTGGAGATTTAAAGCACAGCCGGGTGATGATAATTAACAATACTGTATCATATACTTGGAATTTTCTAAAGGAACAGATCTTAAATCAAAAATGTCTCAACACACACACAAGGGTAACTATGTACATGTGATGATGTTATTTAGCTTGATTATGATGACCTTTTATATATACACACCTACACACATTGAGTAGTAAACCTTAAATATATACAATTTCCATATGTCAAAGATATCTCAAAGTTGTTTTAAAAAAAAGAGTCTCTTCCCCAAAAAAGAAGAAAGAACTTCGGATTCTCCAAGTTTATTTGAATAAGCAGAGCTGAGAAACGAAATCATGGAATCAACACTTCCAAATCCTGGTACTACAGCCTCCTGGAATGGCCTTAATCATCTCCCTTGTATTAGCATAATTTTTAAAAAGTCATCAAAGTAAATTCAATTTGAAATCTCTTTAAGAAAAACATGGCACAGAGTAATTTAAGGAGAAGGATTTTGCAAAATGAAATAAAAAATAGGGTGCTGGAACTTTTAAATGGCTTGGAATCACTGTGATTAGACAACTCCTGTAAAAGCAGAACAGTAATACAGTTATGAATGTAGTCCCTGGTGACTTACTGCTTGACTCATCCAAAATCGTGCCCTTCCTACTCCAGTTAAAATGTTATCTCCCATCAAAATATGACATCCCAAAACAACATGCCAGTAACTCTAGGCCTTGGGGAACTGCAATGAATATCATTCAGATTAATTCTGACTGACATTTTGGTAAATCACCTCTTGAAGTCAGGAAGGGAACATTTTTAAAGCACTTTAGCAGTGCCAAAATAGTAAGGAGTAAAACCACATTCATCATTCAGGAGATGAAGTGCCAAGAGAGTCTGAAGCCAGAGAAATGGCAGCCACATCATCTCAGTTGGAACGTAAGTGATGGGTCTTCATCAACAAGCACGTATTGATTTAGCATCTCCCACTGTACAAATGGTATATCAGGTGAGATATATATGGAAAGAGAAATGTTTATGTGCTCTTGTTTATATTTTAGAAAAGCAGCTCAATAACGAAGAGCAAGGCTTTGGGAACAGCAAAAACCTGTTCAAACATGGTCTCTGCCACTCATCAGTTGTTGGGCTTTAAGAAAGTTAATTTCCCTAAGCCTCAGTTTTCTGAACTATAAAAGGCAGAGGATGAAAACGCATATTTCATATGGTTGATGGCAGAACTAAATGAGATGATGCATGTATAGTGCTCAGCACAGTGCTGGGCATAAATGAATAAATTAATAAGAGTTAGCTGCTGTTGCTGTTGTATATATATAATATACATATTCTACATAACTATAATAGTTAAAGCTTAAACCCGAGTGGGACTAATTATAAAATAATGACCCAGAATTCTATTTATAGTTCTATTTGTAAATAATAACCTTTTCAGAGGGAGAAAACTAGTATTCATTGAGTATTTACTATGCTAGATACCATGTTGAGTCCTTTTATATATATACACACACATTAGCTCATTTAATCCTCTTGGCACAAAGAAACTAAGGTTCAAACGGTTTACAACAATCTACCCAAGGTGATACAGCTATAACTTGTTAAAGTCAGGATTTGCCCCTAAGCCTGTCCTCAAAGCCAGACAACCTAATCCTATATTTTAGAGATAACAAAACGATCAGCTGAGGCTCCTCCTCTTTCAGACTCACCCCCTTCCTCACCCAGCCCACTGACACTGCTCTAGTCAGATAGGTCTTCATCCCTAATCACCTTAACTCTTATAATAATGACCTGACTGGGCTCTTCTTCAGGATTTCCTTGCCCCAATCCATTCTTACGTCCAGCTGCCAGAATAAACCTCCTGAAGTTCAGTTCCTCATCTTCAATGATCCCCACTACTGATTGGATTAAGTCAAAATACATTAGCTTTTCCATATTTTCAATAACCAGGTAAATCCTTCTTTTAACCCTATTTCCCAGCTTAGTGCTGCATTTTGGATGGTGCAGCTGACCTGGATTAGCCACAGCTTCCTGAACAATGCCCACCCACCCTGGGAATTATATGGTTACATAGGTTAAAGGATAACCCTAACTTCCTTGCTTTGCTGCCTTCAGCAGCTCCCTGCCCATTGCATGGCACCCCCAAACTTCCCTCACCCAGCCCCATCAAAACCTTTCCCATATGCTGGAGCTTAGCACAAATATTGTTTCATTAATCAAATTTTTTCTGTTTATTCACCTCTCACTGTGATCTTTCTTTCCTCCCAATATCCACAGCTCTTTATTTGTGCCTCCATTACAGTACTTTCCATTTTCTGTCATATAGTATTTTAGGTTGTCATTTTCTTGAAAGTAGAAACTGAGTCATTTATTAAGCATGCCAGTGATTTGAATATAGTAATAGTTAGAGCCAACACATCTATTAATTATGTTCCAGGCATTGTTCTAAGATCTTTTACATAAATTAACTCAATCCACACAACAAACCCATTCAGTAGGTGTGGCAGGCAGCCTGTAAGATGGACTTGCCATGATCCTCACTTCCTAGTATTCACACCTGTCTGTAATCAACTCTCTGGCTATAGCGGCTTACTTCTAATAAATACCACACGGCAGAAGTGATGAGATGTCACTTCTGACGTTAGGTTACACAAAACCTGTGGCTTCCATCTCATGCTCCCTCTTTGTTCTGTTGCTTCAGGGAAGGCAGCTGCCATCTTGTGAGCTGCATCAAGAAGAGGCTCACACGGCAAGGAACTCAGAGAAGCTTCTGGCCAGTAGCCAGAGAGGACCTCAGGCCCTCAGTGCGATAGTCCATGAAGAACGGAACCCTGCTAAGAAGCGTGTGAGTGTGGTAGCAGACCCTCACGCAGCTGCGCCTTCAGGTGAGACCGCAGCCCTCCTGCTGACACTCTGAATGCAGCCTTACGAGAGGCCTTGAAGCAGCGGCACCCAGCTAGGCCACACCTAGACTCCTGACTCAGTTTTGTGGTCATTTGTGATGCAGCAGTAAGTGATACATTACCATTATTACTTCTGCTTTTCAGATGAGAACTCCGAGGCTTATGTACATAGTAAGTAACAGGCACAGGATTCGCACCAAGCCAGTATGGCTCCAGGGTCCACACTCTTAATCACAGAGCCAGCTTGCCTCATAAATGGATGAATGAAAGTTCTTTCCCTAAACGGGACCACTTACTATACCACAGCCAAGTGACTTTAACTCCAACAAACAATTTAGAGTTGACTGCAAAAGGGTTTATAGTATCTTAATTCACAATTGTACCACTGGGTCTCTGTTGATATCAGACATAAGCATATTATATTAAAGATACTTATTTCAATATGAGTTTATGTCTAACGTTCTATGTGAAACTTGGGTCACCTGTGTAGCTTTACTGATATGTACGTAAACTTACACTGGGAACTCTGTTTATCACAGTTCATATTTAGAGCTTAAAACATAGTTGGTACTAAGTATGGGGGAGGGTGAAAGAAGCTCTGGAATCTCACTAACCTGGATTTGAGACCTACCTCCAACTCTTTCTACCAGCGTGGTATTAGGCAACTGAGGGCAGGCACACAACCTCTCTGAGCCATGGCTACCACCAATGCACAATGGGAGGAGGAGGAATACCTACCTACAGAGAGGCCTAGGTTTAGTGTCTGCTGTAATTAAATCACTTACGGCAGTGCCTGGGCATCTTCTCTAAGCCTTGCTCAAATTCCGTGTGTTTAACAAGGTCTTCCTCGACCACAAAAATTTTAAATGGCCAATTCCTCTTCAGAATTCCTCTCTCATTTATCTGTGCTGTTCATGACACACAATGATCACAGTATCTGCTACAAGGCAAGAAAACTCAATACCTTTACGATATAGAATTAAATTTCATTCATAAAGTCTTAATTGGACATGCACTGTTAGGCCTACTCCTTAGTAATGAGAGACTCCCTGATACAGTGCTCTAAATAAGGAAGGTGGTCAGTACATTTCTCTTGAATTAATAAATGAACTCTCTATATTATACCATTTCACTATCACAAGGAAAAAAAATGAACTCTCTCACACATTTTGAAGACAACTGTCCTGGTAGGGTTGACAAAATCTCACTGAGAAACAGGAGTATGACTGAGTGGACTTCCTGGGGCCAAGCCTCGGTGTGGTGCAGGTCTGCACTGAGCGCAGCCTCTGTGTCACCCCATCTGCACTCAACTCTGCATGGTAGGAGGGAAGTTTGGAACTACACTTCCCATAAGTCCCTTGGCCCTCTCATGGCCCTCAGTACCTATAAAAGGCACTCTCACTGGCTGAAGCTCATTCTCCAGGGGCAACTGCATGCAGGAAGCTTAGATTATGTGAGATGTGACCTGCCTTTGACTTCTGAGGATTTCTACTAAGGATCTGCCACGATGGTGCTACAAGGAGCTGAGATCATTGGCTGCAGCTTCACTGCAAACCTTGCCTCACTGGATTTCCTGTAATATTTTCTGAAAGGTCTCCTGGCTTCATCCTCTCAGAATTTTCAGAAGTTGTATACTCTTTAATTCCTCTAATAAGTTAGAGGAATTTCTAATTCCTAACCAAAATACCTTGGGGGCTTCTGATTTTCTGATCGAACTCAGATTCATGGACTAGGCTATGATTTGGTGACTTAATAGTTAATAATAGTGTCATCCATTAAACATAAAATCATTCCCCAAGAGAAAATGCCTCTCAATTATTTTTCCCCAGGAGAACTTACAGAATTGCATAATGAAAGCTGTAAGTTCCCTTCTAGCATCAGTGAATTATGTTACCATACCTACTCCTAATGAATTTATTACTTACAATTCCTAATAGTCCCTGTAATTCTTACTTTTGGGGATAAAAGTGATGGAAGAATTGAAAGTCACAGCACAATATAATGATATAGATTATAATGAAAACACACATCTATTTCTAATATCATAGTCTATGGCCCAGATGCCAGACCTAGATTGCCTGGGTTCAAATTGCAGCTCTTACACTCAATCACTGTGTCTCAGTTTCTTCCTCTATAAAATGCGAATAAGACCTTGTAGGGTAGTTGAGAAGAATAAATGAGTTAATATATGAAAAGTCCTTAAAATAGTGTCTAGCAGTATAATAAACATGGTTACTATGTCTGTATTGTTATTTTATTATCATTATTACTTCGTCACAACAGATGACAAGATGGACAGGATCCTGAATCCCCAAATCCTCACCTAACGGCCACCTGCTGCCACCAATTCCTGACAGTAGAATTACAAGGCACGGGGGGACTCCAGGCAAGTGCGCACTTTATAACAATCTCCAACCCTGGCAGCCCTGATAGTACCCATCAGAGGGCTTTTTATTGCCCTCTCCCATAAGCCTAGACTAGAACAGGTAAAGCATCTCCAGTCCCTTTTCCCTAGGGCCCATGCTCTAGTCTCTCTCTCTCACGACTGTGACATGATATTAACATATAGCTAAAGCTTGAAAATAACATATAACATTTATTAACGTTGTACTCTATAGACAATATGCTAACTCTTCTACTTGTGGCAAAGCCTCGTAACACTCTAGAGACAGATATATTCATTACCCTCCCCCACCCCACCTTAAAAAACAAAATATAAACTAAGCCCAGGAATGGTGTGTCTCGCCCAAGGGCACACGACTGATAACAGATAATACTATGCACACTCAGAAAGCTGGACTCAAGAGCCCTTTCTGTTCCCCACTGCACACGCTCAAGTGGTTATATTGCCTGGTGTCCTGATTTCCACAAGGGGACAACTGGTAAGAGAAGAAGCATTTTCTAAAATCAACAAAATTATTAAAATCCTTGGTCTCCTCCTTTGTCCACAGAAAACTGCATTTGTAGTTCACTGTGTCTATTATGCATATTCTTTTACTTAAGAGGAAGAAAAGGTTATGTACTTAAAAAAAGGTGAGGAAGCCTTTAGAGGATGCCATAAATTTATTCCGTCAGGCAGGCCGAGTTGTGTGACAGTCAGAGACATGGCTTGATGCAGAGATGTGAAGTGTGACTTTTTTTGACTGTCACGCTGGATAAGATGGATGGATTTTGGAACACATCCCAGGAAGCTGAGACACTCATGTGGTCAAGTGTTGGTCTCTCTGATCAAATCTGACTTGCTGTCTCTGAAGTTGTTGGATTTTGCCAGCCCTCCAGATGCTGCATTGTGTCTTTGCAAACACAGTTGGTTTGACACCATCTGCAAGACCCTGCATTGGTCCTAGCACTATGAGCCATTGTTTCCTGAGGAATTAATGGACATTCTCACATTCTACCTGTGTTAATTGAGCTATTTTCACACATGCTAATGTGTCAGTTACCCAGAGCCTAGTTCTCACTTACATACTCTGTGCTAGATATGCATATAAATGGGAGAAACCCTGGAACTTGCTGCCAAAATCCAATAGCCTACTATTCAGCAAATGAGAACAGCTAGCCTTTGAAGAAATTATAGTTCCAGAAATAAAGGCACAGGATTCATGTTTTGAGGAGTAAACTGATGTGAGATCACCTAGACACTCCACTTTATAAATGATCTGATCCTGAATGTCATAATTTAGTTCTTTACCATGTTTTAAATCAGGACAAAAATATTTTTCCATGCTCTAGAGTTATTTCACTCTAATATCACCATGGAGCAAAATGCAGGAAAATAAAGTGAATCTGGGCTCCTAGCCAAAGGTGTTTAGTTAATCAATTACCCAATGTACTAGTTACAAGGAAATTCTACTTATGTTACAGTAGATGCTCTCTTATCAAAGCAAATGGGAATAACAGTTGTCAAATTAACCCAAAAAGGAAGTTAAAGTGGGAGATAGTTAAAAGAATATATGCGAAGCATTTTAAATTAAAATATATGACTGTGCATTATTTCACCAATAGTTTGAGGAGGAACCAAATAAATTTCATTTCTGTGTGGGCCTTTTCATTGAGTGTGGGTCTGTCTGTTTACCATTCTTGCATAAACCACATCCATAATGCATTTTCTATGAGTTCTAGTTGGAGTTTCTTCAACTAATGGAGACTTACATAGCAATCCGAGTGGGGTATCCTTATAGATTTTTACGTATTTCTTTGTGTCACCCAAAACTAATTCTACAACACTTATCTTTTTTTAAGTAAGTTAACTTTAACATGTTTTTCGAAAGCATTCAATTTAATTGTCATAGAAACATAGCTTTCTTTTTTGCACTCATATTTCATGGATGTAAAATGTAATTAAGATTATAAGCCATTTCATGTGGTTAAAATAACAAGTACAAATGGCATACATAGGCTTGGGAGCAAACACAACTAACTCTTGGTAAGCAACTCATCTTGTGGGAGCAAAAATGTATGGGTTCCCTATGGAATAGCCTACTAATCACTGGCATTCCATGCGCCATGGTCATCTGTCAGCATGTCTTACTAAAAGGAACAGAAAGAGCTGATTGATCTAACAATTTGACTGTGTATTTCTACATACCCACTCCAACCACGTGACCTACTGGGAAGTCTCCTACTATGTAGGGTTTGATTATCTGGCACTTTCACTGACCATAATTGCATAAGGATAAAAAATGTCCACTTGGTATTAATCTCAAAGATTCAAAACATCGCTGGATTGGGATTGCATATATACATTACTAATAAGAAAAAAATATCAAATTGTACATTTTAAATATAAAAAGAAAACAAAACAAAAATAACCATAGCTGGAAACATGTATTTTTTAAAATTATGGATCATCCAAGCTATTTATATTGCATCGTAGAGTAACAAGTTTTAGTGTCTGAAGGATTGATAGCCATCCAAAATGTACCTTGTACAAAATGTCTAAGATTATTATATTGTTCCAGAACAAAGAGGAAAAGAAATTAGAATACAACTAGAACTATATTCCCATCTTTTCCTCAGGACTAGGGAATAAAGAACCTTTTCTATTTTCAGTTGTTGTTCTAGTTGGTTAAAGACAACAAATTCATCACAATTTTCAAAACGTATCAGATTATACTAGTTTTCCTTTCCATTGCAGTGTCTATGCAAGACATTCTCTGGATGTTTCAGGGAAACAAAAAGCTCACCTACTCAAACAATACCTCCCAGGTGGTTTCCTTGTTCATTGAGGCCAAGGGCATAGCTTTTTCACTAATACTTAACTCAAAATCAGATGAATCAAATGGACGGAGGTGGAGAAATGAATCCATTAATAGACATTTATTGAGGGCCTGCCACGTGGAAGGAATAGTGTTTGGGATATGGGAGTAAAAGCTAATGTCACACATTTCCTGAAAATCCTAGAGGAATTTTAAAGGGTTTCCCATCTCACTGATAAGGTATGACCATATTGAAAATCTTTGTTTAAAAACTGTGAAAGTGAAAAGTTGAGGCTATCTACAGATTGCAAGAGAACTAACAGTTCCAGTCTCTGAGCTTTGTGGGACTTTTTCATTTGTTTGGGGATGACATGGCTACCAAAAGGATTCCCTATTTCATTCTCCATGTTTTTGTGATCAAGAAATATTTTATACATGTATGTTGCATAAGGACCTAATATAGAATGCAAGTTGATAGAAAATTCAACAAAAGAGGTAAGAAGTTATACTCTAACATAAGATTGCTAACATGACATGCTATTTATCTGTTTAATACTACTTGCTGTGCACAACATAAAATCAGTTTGTCATAACCTTAAAGCATTCTTTTCTGGTTCTGAAAGCTCCAGAATAAATTGCCATTCTTTGACTTTCTCAAGCATAAAAATGAAAACTGAATTTTTTTTCTTGGAAAAGATGAATTACCCTAGCCTGACAGAGGGTAATTAGCATACCCAATGCAAGTTAAGAGAATGGGTTGACAGGCACAAAGGAGACTAAGAAAACATGGGCACATTTTGCATGCGCTTTAATACGTAAATGATTAAAAACATTACTATATATGTTAATTGCCACCAACTTCAACACAACCCTATTGGAAGACAATATTAAGTCATGGAAAACAGTACATCTTTAATTATTTGTCTATTCTATAAACAAGTTTAATTGGATTCTAAAAACAGCAAGGGACAAAAGCTCAGTTCATTAGGGACCAACTAACTGTAAAGGGCAGATAAAAACCTTTTGTCTGATACAGATGTACCTCCCGAGCACCATCAGAGAGCACCAGGCAGCACACTAATCAGTAATAAGAGGTGTTCTCATTATTAAGCTTATAAAGCATAAACCAGGTCACCACAAGCTTTGAAGGTACTGATCATCAATTATTTCGCTAATTGTTTGTTCTGTTTGCATGTCTCAGGGTAAAAGGAAAAAGTCACTGAAGCGAAAAAGAGACACCAATAATTGCTACCTCAGTGACAGTTGGTTTTTAGTATCTCATTATTTATGATTTGTTTTGTTGTGCATATGTGACTTTAAGTCTACTGTATTAATGTATACCCAAGAAGCCTACTGGGTAACACTTGCAAAAGAATTATACAAATTAATCAGCAAACTCAGGCATAGAATCTGCCCTGTAAAGTCCTACAAGACTGTTAATAACTCTGCGTGTGTGTGTGTGTGTGTGTGTGTGTGTATGTGTGTGTGTCTGTGTGTATGAACCCAAGAACCCTCACTTACGGTGCGTTGAATTTCTGCTGCTGGCGGAGTGTTATGTAGCATGTTGCAGCATAAAATACCATTGCTATTTTGTTTTCAAGAATCACGAGACATTCAGACTGTCCTAAAAAGTGAATAAACCTCCTTAAACAACAACAACAACAACAACAACAACTGTAGGATAATTATTACGTTAACGATGACACGAGGTAAAAAAGCTGGAATATCATGGGATTCAAGAATAGGATTAATTTTCTCAGCTCCAACCATGAAGAGAAAAGGTACCTTAGAACGAAAGCATCACTGGCGGAGAGCTTGGCGGGGGGGATGAGGGTGAGGGGAGTCATCAGTTCAAAAAGCAGCTATTTCTGGCCATCGTTAAGCTGTGAGGCAACTCTTCTACTTCACTCTTCCCTCTACTCACTGATGTTCCATTGACAGATTAAATATTACCTGAAACTAAAGGCTGTATTACTAACTATGAGGCTGAAAACAGAACTAATTCTCTAACAAAGCATGTTTTTCAATGCGTATACAGAGCTGCACATTCAGACTTTTTCAGGGTTGAGGAAACTAATGGAAGTTGGTTATGTATTTGGTATACAATACTATTTTGTTTACATCAGACTTCCAAAAAGTCAAGAAAAGAAAACCTTTCTTTGTGGAGGAGACCGTCCATTTCCTGCCCTCCCCCCTACACCTGACTTAACACCGCAAGGAGTACAAAGCTAATAGGGTCTTGCCTTTGCAGAACTCATTCCTTTATGACAGACATCAAACTGAAGTCCTCAGATTCTTAGTAAAGGGCATGAATGGTCTCAGTCCAGAAGACATAAAAGTGAATTATTACTGTTGCATTAAATGTTAGTTCTAGTAAATGGACAAAGCCCATGCCTTCCTCAATAGAATCAACTTTCTCTGAGCAAACTGAGCTGACAGGAGCAAACTGATATGATAATATCTCTTGTTGCAAAGAAAGTAAAGTCCAATTCACTTTCTAAATAGGAATAAAAAAAGGTTATTAAAAGATAAATAGTTTCCTTGCAAAATTAACAAGGGGAAAAGAGTTATTTAAGTATTTTGTAGGAGAATGGATTTCAGGTAACTGCACCTGTACTGTGGAAAATTACTCTTCAATTATAGGTAGTAATTAGAGTTGTTGTTTAACTGTTCTCAGAAAAATGCAGTGTGCTTGAAGGTGCATGCAACTCATGGAAAGATTCTGTCTTTGGGGGTAGGTGAGGGAAGAAGATTTGAGATAGAAAGCAGAATAAAAGGAACCTGCTAGAGAACATGTCTCTGTACAGGACTCAACTGATACACAGAGAGAAACTATTCAAACATATTTGTTGATTGCTTACAATGTTCCTAGCATGGTAATAAAATTACTGAGGTTTATGTCATTAAAATCCCTTTACTAAAAATAAAAAACACACTGTGCTAAGTGGAGATATATAGTTACTAATGGTCCATATATCACTTTAAGTTTAGGTTTCTGAACTCTGCCCAGGCAGATTTTAAGATTAGTTTTTATGAGACCAAAGTAAAGGACCTAAGGCATGTTCTGGTCATAAGATAGGTAGAAGAAGCATTACCTTAGGAGCTTTTAGATATTGCTTAGTGGCAAACTCTTTATTCCTAACACTCAAGGTTTCAAATGATTCAATTCATCATGAATAATAACAATTTAGGCAGAAATCCCTTCATTCCACTCCAGTTGTCTCACTGGCCTCCTCAGTGGGATGAGTCAACACAGTTTTGAAATATCTGATTTTTGGTACACATAGAAATTCTCCTTGATAGTACAGATGGTGCTGAAACCACAATCATGACTACTTTAGTAGGAAATAACTTTAGTAAAATCTGACTGAGGTCATTAGGCTACAATATCCATATTCCATGAACCTGTGAGAGGGAGGAAGCCTATGTCACATTTCTCCCCATCATCATCAACATCATTGTCCGCAACAATAAGAAAATGGATTTATCAAGCAACTGCTCGATAACTGCTGTAACAGACAAAGAACTGAGCACAATCAGGTTTGGTTCGATATTTGCTAGCTTAAAAAGTAAAGTCAGCAAACCATAACTATTAACACCAACGGATAAAATCTGAGCTCCATGAACTCTAGTGTTTCTCTTTCACTTCTCCTAGTCTCAGATGAATTGTAAGCTAAATATTTGTTTCTGGGAAGATCCTTTTACAATTCTCTCTCTCCTTCATAGTATCAGTGACTGAGTGACACCAAGCACCACAAGCTTCCATTTGCAAGTAGTGGTTGTGGTTAATTGCTGATACTGATGAGAAACCCATAGTGTACGCCTTATCTTATTCTAAGGCTCATAACTGAGGTGTCTGTGTTTTCTGCCTTCATTTTCTGGCCTTTCAGTGAGATAGGAAGCACAATTTAAAAACATCACCTCCCTCAGGACTGATTGTGCCTTAGAACTCCCACTGAAGTCAATAGGTGCTTTGTGTGCACTCACACTGAACTCATAATGAGCAGAGTTGATGAGAATCCAGTTTTCCAAGGATGACTAGTGCTGAGTCTTCAAGGTCATTCATCATTTTCATCTGAGAAGGGAGACCCTTTATTTGCTCTCTCTTCTCAAATAGGTACACAATTAAAGGAAGAATTATTCCCCCCAGTGGCAATCACTTTATTAACAAAGGGCATTTTGAGCCCCCATCTCCTCTCATTGCCAGATGGTCTGTATGCCCAAGCAACTGAAGGCAGCCTCAATGAATATCTTACTTTTTGCCTCAGCACGGCTGGCTCTATTACCACTCTGCTGGCAAAAAGTGAAAGGAAATCCTCCTGTAGGCTTGCACTGCATTATTTTATTTTCTCTGTAAACTCTGAGTCAATAAAAACAAAAGTGGTACCTTTTAGGTTGTCCATTCAATAATTAGATCCAAATTAACGTTTTTTAAATGCTAAAAAGCCAAGATTATGAGCCCATAATTAGAATGGTCTGCTCTAGCCTGGACTGAGTAGCTGTTATGATGAAGTAAAGAAAAAGCTTTCATCCCACATAACATGCCTCTTATTAACTTTCATTAAACATACTCAAATAGCACAGTTCTTATAGCAATTTGTAAGATGTATTCAATAGCAGAATTCTTTGCTTCGGACAATGTCATTAAACTTAACACCAATGAAATTCTCATTATGTACTGAATATAATTAAGATGTTCTTGATCACACTTGTGGATAAAGTTTTCCCCACCCAAAAGCATGCCATTCTTTTTCTAGGCAGCACCATATGAAGGATAAGGAAAGTATCTTAAGAAAGCATTGAAGAAAATCAACAAAAGATACCATCTGTGCTAATAATGACAGGATAGGCTATGATGCAGTAACCAGTAACCCCAAAATCTCAGAGAGATAATACAGTGCAAGTTGACATTTACACTTTACATGTGGTCGTACAGCTCTCCTGTATAGCGGTTCTCCAAATGTTGACTCTGATCTGAGCAGCCTCCTCCTTGTAGCTATGCCATCTGAAACATTTGTCTTCCAAGGTCACCACAGGCAGGAAGGAGAGAGAAGGAAGAGGCGCAGCAGCTCTAAAATGACCAGTAACAGCGCATATACCTTCCATCGTGTAGCCATTGGCTACAACTAGTCACATGACACCAAATTCACAGAAAGGGAGGATGGAAAATGCAGGGGGCATATGGCTATTCGAGGACTGCTAACTAATGCTACCACATTTTCCAAATAACAAAGAGAATGAGATGGGCTAAAATTAGGATGAACACTCCCTGTCACAAATGCCAACACGTGCTCTGATGCACCATGCTGAGTTAGGGTTTGCCATGATGGAAAATAAAAACGCAAGAAACCCAGACATGGTCCCTCTCCTCAAGGAGCTTCTTAGCCTAGTGGCTTGGGAAAACCTGATAGCCTCTCCAAGTCTCATTCTTCCTAACTACAGTGCAGGATAATAATAATATCTCCTGGTAGCATTATTTTGAGGAATAAAATAAGATGTGATAAGAATTAAATGAGATAACATGTTAAACACAAAAGAATGCCTCACGCATTTTAAGTGCTTAATAAATGTTATTTCTCTTTCCCAAAGAACTGTATAAATATTTTTTATAGTGAAATACTACTTTCCCTGGGAGAATGTGCAGGGCAGTAATTAAGAGAATAGACTTTGGATTCCAATAGTCTTGATTTCATGTGAGCTGAGCCACTGAATCTCTGTGCCTTTCTGTGCACCCCCTCCACACACACTACACAGCAGGAACAACTTAGCTTATTCCTGCCCTAAGTTTTGTCACTGGTATAAATCAGAAGTTCGAGGAAATTTAATCACGACAAGAAGTGTACTTCAGAGAATCATCAGCAAGTCACCTCTGTAGCCAGCCTCAGAGTTGTGTCTTTGCACCCAGTCCTGTAAATGACCATGGTGCCTCCAACCCTGCCAGCCTCAGTCTGGTAGGGTCCAATGTAGGTATAGCGCTGACACACATAATGTTTGTTCTTCTTTAAGCCTAAAACCCAGTCACATAGGTAATGTCTATCCCTTTCATCTTCAGCTCCCAAAAGATGGTTTCTAGTATTAGCCTCATGCTTTCAACATGCCCAGCTGCTCCCATGGGCCCCAAAACATGACAGTGAGTTTACAGAGACAGAGAGGAGTTGTTTATAGACACTACCTAATTCTATTTGAAGGGAAGAGGAGATTCTGGGGCAAAGTCTTGGCCTTGGCACAGCTGAATTTAAGATGGAGATGATATATACATAAAGGGCTGCGACAAACGATAAGAGAGAGAATGCACAGAGGGCTTTGATTTTAACTTGTACTGAAGGAAGCAAAAAGCAATGGCACCTATGGGTTAAATAATCATGTTTGTACTTCTGTTGTTGTAGTTCTCCCTGCCTCACATTTTTAAAGGACAGGAAAAATAAAACTATGTTCTGTCTGCTATTTTTATTTGTAACAATAATTAGTAGGATACTTAGTAGCTTATTTTGTATAGTCTCCTTGAAGTATTCCCTTTTTGCTATTATTTAAATTTTTGTGCCTCTGTTCCCTAGCTGGACTATAAATTTACTGAGATACAGAAAGATTCCTCATGCATCTCATATTAGTGTTAAAGAGAATGGACGTTGTCAACAGACAGATCTGAGTTTGAATCCTAACTTCCCATAACACATGTGACCCTAAGTAAATTAGTTAACTGCTCCGATTCTTTGCTTCTTCATCTGTGCAAAGGAAAATGATATTTATATACTGGGTTGAATACTATCCCCAAAAGATTCATTATCTTCCCCAAACCTCAGAATGTGACCTTATTTGGAAATAGGGCTGTTATAGATGTAATTATTTCAGATGAGGGCATACTGAAGTAGGATGGACCTTTAATCCAAAATGACTGGTACCCTAATGAGAAAAGGAGAACACTGTGTGAAGACACAGACACAGAAGGAAGAAGGCCACTGGTGGCAGAGACAGAGATTGGAATTAGGAAGGTGCGAGCCAAAGAACGTCAGGATTGCTGTGACCATCAGAAGCTAGAGAGAGGCATGGGATAGATTCTCCCTCTGAGCCCCCACAAGGAAACCAACCCTGCCAATATCTTGATTTTGTACTTCTGGCCTGAAAGGTGAGAATAAAATCCTGTTTTAAGCCACTCAGTCTGTGGTTTCCTAGCAGCCTTAGGAAGCTAGTAGAACTTACTTCATAGAATATTTATCCATTTTGGTTGAAATAATTTACATGAAGTACTTACCATGATGCTTAGCACAGAATAATCACACAGTAAATGTTAGCTCGCAAATATTTACTGACTGAGAGAATGAGAGTCCATCCAGAATATACCAACTCCCTATCCTTCTCTACATTCAGATATTTTACTAGAGAGAGAATAGGACAGCTGGAATTCTCCTTTCTAAGCTTCAAAGTGAAGTATGTAATTATTAAGGCACATTAAAAGGTGTTGGGCTGGAGTTTCTGGGTGTTCTATAATGACCAGTTTAAAGAATGAGGCCAAAATGTACTGATGGAGATAAAGGAATTAAAATAAGAAACAGCCATTGATCCAGAGGGTTGCAAAACCTGCAAAACAGAACATACAAAATCTTGAGGCAGGAAGTGTATCACCATGAATCAACTGTAGGGAAAGCAAAAAAGTGAAACCAAACTGAAACTGTTAAACGAGAGAAACAAATTCAGGATGGCAGGCCACAGCAAGCAGACGAGAAGCAAGAGTATAGACGTCAGTGAATAATCACTTTATTGATTTATAGATTTTATTTATCCTGAGGCCACTTTTTAAAATATAGTACTTATTCATTTTTTTCTTTGCAATTTTATTTTCAGAAATAGGAATTTTTTTCATCTTTATTGGAGTATAATTGCTTTATAATGTTGTGTTAGTTTCTGCTGTACAACAGTGAATCAGCTAAATGTATACATACATCCCTATATCCCCTCCCTCTTGAGCCTCTCTCCCACCCTCCCTATCTCACCCCTCTAGGTAGTCACAAAGCAGCGAAATGATCTGCCTGTGCAATGCAGCAGCTTCCCACTAGCTATCTGTTTTACATTTGGTGGTGTATATATGTCAATGCTACTCTCTCACTTCATCCCAGCTTTCCCTTCCCCACCACGTCCTCAAGTTCATTCTCTACGTCTGTGTCTCTATTCCTGCCCTGCCACTACGTTCATCAGTACCGTTTCAGAAACAGGAATTTTTGAAAATACAGAGGAGCACAAAAGTTAAAAAGCACCCAAAATACGCTGAGCTGGAAGCTATTTACAGTCCAGGTATTAAGCTTTCTACACACAGGAGCCATGTCTGTCTTGTTCACTGAGGCCCCTGTGCTCGGCAGAGGGTTTGCAGATAGGAGCCATGCAATAAATATGTGTTAAATGACAAAATAAACTGGGTTAGGCATATTTTCTTCCTCAAGTTTTCCAAATTTAAAAATGGGATTACGCTGTATCTGTTGATGGCAAGCACCAGCTCCAGAGCTTCATTCTTTCTTTGTTTTCAGATTTAATCAGTATAGGCACTACATGCACTGGGAACGTTATTTCAACACTAGCTTGATGGAAACGCAAATGCTAGTTCACCGAACTTTATTGCATATTAACATTGTATATCGTACATAATTTCTCTGGAGCCAAATTCCTCTAATTGCAAACTATCTTGTAAATCTCTGTCATATTCTCTTACCTACTCTTGATGATGTATTCCATGCAATAACTGCCTAAATACTTGACAAACTGTGGCATATTACATGTTTATCTCTTCCAATTTAGGTTGAAATTTACACTTGAAGATAAGGTTCCTTGACTGAAAATAAGAAAAAAATTTCTTATTTCCTCAGAAAAATTCAGGTACTCCAACAGTAAATCTACAATGGAAATCACTAGTGGGAAGCCACAGATAATTCGTATGTAAATCAAAGTCTCCGGTTGGTTCTTCTAACTTATACCTAATAAATGAATCCTCAGAGGAGGAAAAAACTCTGAAAAACACATGAAGGCAATGATTTTCCAGAAATGTTGCAGGTGTTTCTCATAAGAATAAACATAAGAAAGCAAATCACAAAATAAATTCCCTTGAGAGAGAAGTTGTATGCCCCAAACACTGACAAAGTATGAAGCTAAATTAAAACATAAGTTCCAACATAATTCAGTTTATTTTGTTTTCTAAATTTTACCTCCTTTAAGCAATGATACTTTTATCTAAGGCTCAAAGCAGAACTGTGAAACTTATTTAAAAAGGCTTCTTGAAGATATTTCTAACATGAGCAAAATCAGAGAATGTCTCAGAAAATTATACCCTTTCAAGATGAAACAACTGCAGAAGACTGGGTTATGTACTTGAACTAAATGAAACCAAAGGCTTGAATTACTCCCATTATTTTTTGTAAAAAGATAAGTTCATTTTACATTACTCTAGACAAGTGGGATGTGATAGTCAATTAATAATGTGATGCTATACTGTCGTTGCTTTGCTGCAAACTGCCTCTGTCACTTTTGAATGTTTATCCATGCTATTAAAAGACTTAGTCATACTATATAATGCAAAATATCCTAAATCAATATGGAACTAGGTGCAGTCCCTGACATTTTAAAACATTTTTCCAGCATTTTTATGAGGCAAGTAGTCAATAGTATCACCTCAATTATTCTGGCAAAATGACTATTTTTATATGAAAATAGTCATTCCTATCTTTATAGGAAAATTAAGCTGAAAGTAGTTGCTGCTGTCACTGTTAAATTTTATCTTTAATGAAAACAAATTAGTTCATGATTATTACATTAAAAAGGAAATATTAAAGTAAAATTGATAAAATTCCACCACTTAGGGATAGGCACTGTTATACTTTCACATTCTTCTCATTAGAAAAAATACATACATGTATATATATTTTTTATATATGTAGTCTCATCAAAAATGAGATTACATATTATTCTATAGTTATATATATACACATACATACATATGGAGAGAGAGGGAGGGAGGGAGAGAGCACACACAAAAAAGCATCATTCTATGGAAAAATTACAAATCTACAGCATCATTTTAATGATAGTATGATATTCTACAAAATGGCTGTAGTATAATTTATCTAATCTCTCCCATGATGTTCAATATTCAAAGAATTTCCATTAACTTGCTATTACAAACAATGCTGCGTTCAAAATATCATTATACATACACCTTTGTGCATCTACCCAATTTTTTCCCCTTAAGTTTGCATTGTAGAAGTAGAACTGTTGTGTCAAGTGTATTATCATAGAGTTTTTGATATTACTGACAAATTGCACCCCAGACACATGATATCAATTCATACTCCTACTAAAATGTAAGAGCATATTTATTTATTGATATTTACATCAGCTCATATTCCTCTTTTTTAATTTTTATCAATCTGATAACTACAGAATGCTATCTCACTTTTAATAGATGACAAATTCAAGATACATATATATATATTTATATATATATATATTTAGCTCTTTATTGAAATGTAATTGCTTTACACTCTTGTACTAGCTTTTGAGGTACACCAAAGTCAATCAGCTGTATTTATACATATACCTCCATATCCCCTCCCTCCCGTGACTCCCTCTCACCCTGTCCTGGCCCTCTAAGGCATCACCTGTCATTGAGTTGATCTACCTTTGTTACACAGTAAATTCCCACTAGCTATCTATTTTACAGTTGGTAGTGTATATATGTCTATGCCACTCTCTCACTTCGTCCCAGCTTCCCCTTCGCCCCCCACCCCCCCAACCCCGTGTCCTCCAGTCCATTCTCTGAAGATGCATATATATTTTTGAAAAAAAAAAACAAAACTAAATCAACGACTAAAAAAAACAAAGCAAAAAGCCAATAAAGAAGATAAAATGGAATCATAAAAAATAATTAATTAATCTAAAAGAAGACAGAGAGAAAAAGGCTAACAAAGAACAGATAGGACAGAAAACAAATACCAAGATGAGACTTAAACCTAAAAACATCAATAGTAATATTAAATGTAAGGTTGTCAAATTGGATTTAAAAAAATCCAACCGTATGCTGCTAATAAGAATCACACTTTAATATAAAGACACAAAGGGTTAAAATTAAAAGGATAGAAAATTATATACAGCACTAACACCAGTCAAAAGAAGCTGAAGTGGCATTATCAATACAAGGCAAAATAGATTTCAGAGCACGGCATATTGTCAAGATAAAGATGACAGAGAGAGTCATTTCATAATGATAAAGGGGTCAATTCAGAAGGAAAACATAAAGGTCCTAAAGCTTTATGTACCTAATATCAGGGCTTCAAAATATATGAAGCAAAAAAAAAGACAGAATTTAAAGGGGAAAAAAAGATCAATCCACATAATGTTCAAAGATTCCAATACCGGTCTCACAATAATGGATAGAACAGGTAGACAGAAAATTTTTAAGGTTTAGAAGACACATGACATTATCAGTTATCTTGACCTAAGATATTTGACATTTACAGAACATTCCATGCAGTAACAGAAGAAGACATATTCTTTCTACAGAAGATTTAAAAAGATAGATTATATTCTGGGCCATTAAAAATTTTAATAAATATAAAAGGATTCAAACCATATAAAGCATGTTCTCTGATCACACTAAATGAACTCAGACATCTTTAACAGAAAAATCTCTAGAAAATCCACAAATATCTTTAAATTAAACAACAAACTGCTAAATAAACTATGTGTCAAAATGATATCATAAGGGAAATTAACAGTTTTGAACTGAATGAAAATGAAAACATCAAAATTTGTGGGATTCAGCTAACGCTATGCTTAGAGGAAAATGTGTAGCACTAAATACCTGAATTAGAAAAAAAGAAGGGGGTCTTAAACAAATGTCTTGGATATCTATACTAAAAAATGAGGAAAAGAAAGAGCAAATGAAACCCAAAATAAACAGAAGAAGGGAAACAATAAAGATCAGAACAGGAAAAAATAAACTAGAAAATAGAAAATAAAGAAGTTAATGCTGTTTCTTAAAAAAGATTAATAAAATGGATAATCCTCTAACAAGACTTATCAAGAAAAAAGACCCATATTACCAATATCAAGAATGAGAGAGGTGACATTACTATACATACTCTGAGATTAAAATGCTAAGAAATGCAACAATTTAGATGAAAAGGACAATTTCTTGAAAGATACAAACTATCAAAGCCCAATCAAGAAATAAACTAAAGACTTCTCCACCTATTACTTAATTTGCAATTTAAAACCTGCTCACAAAAAGATGGCGGCGAAGTAGAGAGACGTGGAGTGCATCCCTCTCCACAGATGCATTGGGAATGCACGGAAGGACACAGTCATTCCCACAGAGAACCAGCTGAACACCAGCAGACGGCCTCGGACACCGGAAAGGGCTGCGGAGAACCTGACATAGCCGGTAGGGAGGCATCTACGAGGGCTCAAAGAGGGTGAAGCGGCGGAGCTGTGGCAGACGGGAGGGAGTGAGAAACATACGGAGGGTCCGCAGCGCAGCTCAGCGTTCCAGGACCGAGACATCGATCCGCGGCTGAACGGAGGGTCCAGGAGCGGGAGCGTGGGAACCGGAGAGCTGGTTCAGGGGGAGAAACATTGTTGCCGGTAGGGTGACGGACCGAGAGGACAGGAGGGAGGAGGTCCGCGGAGAGGAGTGCCGATCCCTGAGAGCTGCCCGGCCATGATGGCGGCTGGAGGCTGCAGGCTCACGGGCGGGGAGGAGGAGCCGCGCGCATAGCCTCTCTCTCTCTTTCTGCGCCTCTGCAACAGGCAGCGGGAGAGACGCCCTGCGGGGCCACATAAGGCGCTCAGGGATAACAAGCACCCTCAGGCGCTCGGGCGGGGCTAGATTAAAACTCCTTGCAACGCCAGCAGCAGGGAGGCTGCCAAGAGAAAAAAAAAAAAAAACCAGCATCAAAAAGAAAAAACCCCGAGAGAGGCCCAACTCTAAGACTTTCTGTGTACGCCTGAGCCACCAGCGCCCTCTGCAACAGGCACCTCCAAGCCTGACTGAAGCAACAGTGCGCCACTGCTCACTCCCTCCCAGGAGAAGGAGCCACTATTGCACCCTCTCCCTCCCCACACACCGAGGCTTACAGACGAACAATAAAGGAACCTCTGCTGGTCACAGAATAACGCAAAAAAAAAAACCCAAGGCAAGGAAAAGGACACTTACAGCTGAGACGCTAAGGAAACAGAAATAGTAGTATCAATACCTATTGAACTGGTCCATTCGGGGATCAGTTCTGGATTTTTTTTTTTTTTTTTTTTTTCCTTTCTCTCTTTTTTTTTTTTTTTTTTTTTTTGATTTATTAAATACGATCTTAGCCCTAAGGGATCTACAAGTTTTACAACATAATTTTATAAGGATATTTTTTACTCTTTTTTTTTTTTTTTTTTTTTTTTTTTTTTTGCCTTTTAAAATACTTCTATATCTAGCTAAGTTTTTGGTAGTACACACAAAATATCTTTCATACTTTACTTTCATCCCTTTCTTTTATACACTTCTATTCCTTTCTTTTTCTTTCCATATTTCCAACCACATTACGCTCTTCTGTTCCCCTTTCTTCCAGCCATTTTAAGTGTATTTTATCTTAACATACTTATAAGCAACACTATCGGTCTGCTCAGACTCCTTGCTCTATTCTCCAGATGATGCACTGCCTTGGTATTAATATTAGGCTTTTGTCTATATCTTAGTTCTTAGTACAGTTGTCTAATTACATTCTGAGAATCTCCATTCTCTCTGGTGGTACTCCAGCTCATTTCTATATTTGATCCTAGCTTACAAAATCTCCCTGGATTGATGTTTGTATGTGTAGGGTGTTATTTGTTGTTTGTTTGCTTTTGCTTTTGTCTCTGATTTGTTCTGTTTCAGTTGTCAATTTCTGCTGGGTTTCTCTCTGAATATCTGACAGCACACTGGGGTTCTGTCAGGTCTTTCTAGAGCCTTATGTCCTAACGGATTCAATAATTGTGTGTCTTATACATGTATGTGTTTCCTAGACTGAATATTCGTCTAATCCAATACTTGGACATTAGTCTGAGGCTTGGACAGTCTTCTATAAACACCTCTATCACCAGGACAAGCAACCCCAAAAGCTTGGACAACCATGAGGAAACAAAGAAACACCATGCAGGCAAAGGAGCAGGAAAAAAACCCACAAGACCAAATAAATGAGGAGGAAATAGGAAAAATGCCTGAAAAAGAATTTAGAGTAATGATAGTAAAAATGATACAAAATCTCGATAACAAATTAGAGAAAGTACAAGAAACAGTTCATAAGAACTCAGAAAAACAAACAGCAATGGATAACAAAATAACTGAAATTAAAAATACTCTAGATGCTCTAACCAGCAGAATGACTGAGGCAGAAGAACGAATAAGTGAGTTGGAAGATAGAATGGAAGAAATAAACGCCACAGAGCAGGAAAAAGATAAAAAAATAAAAAGACTAGAAGACAGCCTCAGAGACCTCAGTGATAACCTTAAACGTACCAACATTCGAATTATAGGCATCCCAGAAGAAGAAGAAAACAAGAAAGGGTCTGTGAAAATATTTGAAGAGGTTCTAGTGGAAAACTTCCCCAACATGGGAAAGGAAATAATGAACCAAGTCCAAGAAGCACAGAGAGTCCCATACAGAATAAACCCAAGGAGAAATACACCAAGACACATATTAATCAAACTAACGACAATTCAACACAAAGAAAAAATATTAAAAGCAGCAAGAGAAAAGCAACAAACAACATATAAGGGAAAACCCATCAGGATAACAGCTGACCTTTCTACAGAAACTCTGCAGGCCAGAAGGGAATGGCAGGATATATTGAAAGTCCTGAAAGAGAGAAACCTACAGCCAAGAATACTCTACCCAGCAAGAATCTCATTCAGATTTGAGGGAGAAATCAAAAGCTTTCCAGACAAGCAAAAGTTAAGAGAATTCAGCACCACCAAACCAGCCTTACAACAAGTGCTAAAGGAACTTCTCTAAGTAGGAAACACAAGAAAAGGAAAACACCTACAAATACAAACCCAAAACAATTAAGAAAATGGTAATTGGAACACACATGTCAATAATCACTTTAAATGTAAATGGATTAAATGCTCCAACCAAAAGACACAGACTGGCTGAATGGATACAAAAACAAGACCCTTCTATATGCTGCCTACAAGAAACCCACTTCAGACCAAGGGATACATATAGACTGAAAGTGAAGGGATGGAAAAAGATATTCCATGCAAATGGAAGTCAAAAGAAAGCTGGAGTAGCAATACTCATATCAGACAAATTAGACTTGAAAGTAAAGACTATTAAAAGAGACAAGGAAGGGCACTACATAATGATCAAGGGATCCATCCAAGAAGAACATATCACAATGGTAAATATCTATGCCCCCAATATAGGAGCACCTCAATACATAAGGCAAATGCTAACAGCTATAAAAGGGGACATCGACAGGAACACAATAATAGTGGGAGACTTGAACACCCCACTTACATCAATGGACAGATCATCCAAACAGAAAATAAATAAGGACACACAAGCTTTAAATGACACATTAGACCATCTCGACTTAATTGATATTTATAGGACATTCCATCCAAAAACGACAGACTACACTTTCTTCTCAAGTGCACACGGAACATTTTCCAGGATAGATCACATCTTGGGTCACAAATCAAACCTCAGCAAATTCAAGAAAATTGAAATCATATCAAGCATCTTCTCAGACCACAACGCCATGAGACTAGATATCAATTACAGGAAAAAAACTGCAAAAAATACAAACACATGGAGGCTAAACAATTCACTATTAAACAACCAAGGAATCATTACAGAAATCAAAGAGGAAATCAAAAAGTATCTAGAAACAAATGACAACGAAAACACAACAACCCAAAACCTATGGGACGCAGCAAAAGCAGTTCTAAGAGGGAAGTTTATAGCAATACAGTCCTACCTTAAGAAACAAGAAAATGATCGAATAAACAACCTAACCTTACACCTCAAACAACTAGAGAAAGAAGAACAAAGAAACCCCAAAGTGAGCAGAAGGAAAGAAATCGTAAAGATCAGAGCAGAAATAAATGAAAAAGAAAGGAAAGAAACCATAAGAAAAATAAATAAAACTAAAAGCTGGTTCTTTGAGAAGATTAACAAAATTGATAAACCATTAGCCAGACTCATCAAGAAAAAAAGGGAGAAGATGCAAATCAACAGAATTAGAAATGAAAAAGGAGAAGTCACAACGGACACCTCAGAAATACAAAACATCATGAGAGACTACTACAAGCAACTATATGCCAATCAATTGGATAACCTGGAAGAAATGGATACATTCTTAGAAAAATACAATCTTCCAAGACTGAACCAGGAAGAAATAGAAACCATGAACAGACCAATCACAAGTACAGAAATTGAGGCAGTGATTAAAAATCTCCCAACACACAAAAGCCCAGGACCAGATGGGTTCACAGGCGAATTCTACCAAACATTTCGAGAAGAGTTAACACCTATCCTTCTCAAACTCTTCCAAAATATTGCAGAAGGCGGAGCACTCCCAAACTCATTCTATGAGGCTACCATCACCCTGATACCAAAACCAGGCAAAGATGTCACAAAAAAAGAAAACTACAGACCAATATCACTGATGAATATAGATGCAAAAATCCTCAACAAAATACTAGCTAACAGACTGCAACAGCACATTAAAAAAATCATACACCACGATCAAGTGGGGTTTATCCCTGGGATGCAAGGATTCTTCAATATACGCAAATCAATCAACGTGATACATCATATCAACAAATTGAAGGATAAAAACCATATGATCATTTCAATAGATGCAGAAAAAGCTTTTGACAAAGTTCAACATCCATTTATGATAAAAGCTCTCCAGAAAATGGGCATAGAAGGAAATTACCTCAACATCATAAAAGCCATATATGACAAACCAAAAGCCAACATTGTTCTCAATGGAGAAAAACTGGAAGAATTCCCTCTAAGAACAGGAACAAGACAAGGGTGTCCACTCTCACCACTGTTATTCAACATAGTTTTGGAAGTGTTAGCCACAGCAATCAGAGAAGAAAAAGAAATTAAAGGAATCCAAATTGGAAAAGAAGAAGTAAAATTATCACTCTTTGCAGATGACATGATACTATATATAGAAAACCCTAAAGACTCTACCAGAAAACTGCTAGCACTCATTGATGAGTTTAGTAAAGTAGCAGGATACAAAATTAATGCACAGAAATCTCTTGCATTCCTATACACTAACAACGGAAGAGCAGAAAGAGAAATGAAGGAAACTCTCCCATTCACCATTGCAACCAAAAGAATCAAATACCTACGAATAAACCTGCCTAAGGAGGCAAAAGATCTGTATGCAGAAAACTTTAAGACATTGATGAAAGAAATCAAAGATGACATAAACAGATGGAGGGATATACCATGTTCCTGGATTGGAAGAATCAACATCGTGAAAATGACTGTACTACCCAAAGCAATTTACAGATTTAATGCAATCCCGATCAGATTACCAATGGCATTTTTCACAGAACTAGAGCAAGAAATCGTACGATTTGTATGGAAACGCAAAAGACCCCGAATAGCCAAAGCAATCTTGAGAAGGAAAAATGGAGTTGGTGGAATCAGGCTTCCTGACTTCAAACTATACTACAAGGCCATAGTGATCAAGACAGTATGGTACTGCCACAAAAATAGAAAGGAAGATCAATGGAACAGAATAGAGAACTCAGAAGTAAGCCCAAACACATATGGGCACCTTATCTTTGACAAAGGAGGCACGAGTATACAATGGAAAAAAGACAGCCTCTTCAATAAGTGGTGCTGGGAAAATTGGACAGCAACATGTAAAAGAATGAAATTAGAACACTTCCTAACACCATACACAAAAATAAACTCCAAATGGATTAAAGACCTACATATAAGGCCAGACACTATCAAACTCCTAGAGGAAAACATAGGCAGAACACTCTTTGACATACATCAAAGCAACATCCTTTTTGACCCACCTCCTAGAATCATGGAAATAAAATCAAGAATAAATGAATGGGACCTCATGAAACTTAAAAGCTTTTGCACAGCAAAAGAAACCATAAACAAGACTAAAAGGCAACCCTCAGAATGGGAAAAAATAATTGCCTATGAAACAACGGACAAAGGATTAACCTCCAAAATATACAAGCAGCTCATGCAGCTTCATACCAAAAA